>NW_008825538.1:3675076-3714692 GCF_000699105.1 Pygoscelis adeliae | reverse complement strand
AGGAATGGCTGAAGTAGTTGGAACTAATTGAAAATACACAAAGAGCAGCAGGATTTACTGCCCGGTCATCTAATCCCGCCACTTAGGACTGACCCACTTGAAGTCACAGCGTGTGACAGAATGACCAAGCCATGAGGACAGGATTACAGAGCCCCAAATGAGATTATGCTCCTTGGTGGCGATGCAAGCTGCTGGGGGCAGGGAAAAGATCTGTGTTGAGCACCTAGCAGGGGTAATAAGACTAGATATCCAATGCTCCGTCTGCTTAGAGAGCATCAAAAATAGACTCTCGGGAGAGAGAGAAAACACCCAAGCGAGCCAGCTGGGCAGACTCAGGGTACTTGGGACACTGACAGCTCCTCAGCCTGTAAAATGAATTGGCACAGGTTTGTGCCAGTGTTAGCACAACTGTGGCTTCAAAACAAAACAGAGCAGGGGAAGGGAGCAGGAGGAAGGGGAAGGGAGGCAAGCCTGCATTTGGCTAACTAAAACTGTAGGCTATTTAAGATAGAAAGGGGAAAGGGCCAGGGATCGGAGATAAGGAAGGTGTGGCTGTGCACCACTTGCAGCATCTTAGCCCATGGTAAATATTTAAGTATCAGCCTGTCACACACAAACAGCAATCAGAGAGCCAGCCGCATTGTGCTGCATGATGGGTAAAAAGAACGAAGAGATGGGCCTCACCCAAAGATCTTATCACCAAAGACAAAAGATCATGACAGATCCTGTGGGAGCACAAGAAGATAAGTTACCACAGCTCAGAGAGAGAGGAGAGGACAGGGCTATGCACAGTGGGAGACATGTCTCTAAGTACAGGAGCCTTTAAATTTAAGCTCATTTACTGAAAACAGGTCTGTAGAGAGTACACTTCCAGCCCAGCATCTCACTGTGTATTTGCCACCAGAAAATGCTGACTTGCAAAGTCTGAGGGTCCATTTCTTGATACAAAAGCATCTTTTCCTCACCCATTAATCCAAGTGAAGCAGGAAATAAGACAGATCCTCACATTCATTTGCTGGTAAAAGCCATGTTTTCCATGGGAGCTGCAGGAGCTCAGTGCTTCTGAATATATGGTCATCCCTATAGGTTCCAATTTTAACACAACCTGTCAAAGGCTGAAATGCAATGAACCTGTTCAGGGCTCAGTTTCTCATCTACACTCAACACTTATCACAGGCTAGCTGGACACCCTTAAACACTGGCATTGGGAAAGCCAGGATGAGCCTTAGAAATAGTATTCTCTTTCCTCCCTCCCTGGAAACTTCCCCCTAAGGACAGCATTGCAGTCCTGTCTGGCATCTGTCAGCTCAAAGTGTTTTCCAGATAATTAGTCATTTAAAATTCTCTCATGCAGGATAATCTAGCTCTGTTATACCTCCTTCTCAAGTGAGCAAGTAAGGGCGTTGACATACATTTAACAGCAGCTGAAAACCAGGGCAACAGAAGCTGTTACCACCCATACCTGCTTGTATCACTCCTCTCCTGGAAACGGCTCCCTTCATAGCAGCGGGGACAGCTAAATGGAGACACATCCACACCCTACTCATCACACTTCACAACCTGAATACCTGAGGAACCCCAGCTCAGCACTTCTGTACTGCAATACATCAGGCTGTAAATCACAGCCATTCAGCTCTCCCTGCCCGAAAGACAACAAATTTAGTCTGAGAAGGGCAAGGGACAAAAGCTGCTTTAACCATTCCTGACTATTACACCATGAAGAGTGTAAAGGTATTAAGGGTGTGGTTCCATGAGCAGCAGAGCTAATCTGTCTGCTTCCCAGGACCAGGAAGGGAAGATATTGCTGTCCATTTCTCCAACCATACTCCTCACAATGCAGTTCTGTCCTTTGCCTTGTGCTGGCTCAGGCACTCACGAGACACATTTGTGGGCTTGAAAGACAGTATTCCCTTTCTTTCTCTTTCTGGATAGCTGATAGAGTAGAGATAACTTGAGGAGGTCCAAAGAGCTGATGTACAGTAACCCACTGGGAGCAGGAGCATCACCCCATTTTGGAGGAGGAGAGCTGTCAGACCAGCTCACCCTGTCTCTTGGATCTGGACCCTGAGGCACAAGCAACTTGCTGGAGGCCACACGCCGAAGTGGCGAAGGAAGCCAGGAGTCCTATTTTTCCTCACATACTCAGAGTAATTTAAGTGTTAAGGCTGAAGCAAAGACACGAACAGTCCTTGCTTTGCTGTAAAAATCAATCAATCCAATAACAACCTCTCAATCTTATCAACAGATCATTTTCCCCTCCCCGAAGTAGTGTTCAAGAAAGACTCTTCTGGTCCATTTACAGGTTGCAATATCTTAACTGTTTTCCCTCTCGTTAGGCTGGTAGGTATGCCATACAACAATACTACACAAGTCACAGAGTTGCTTTCTTCCAGCACTGAATGGGGAGCTTCATTAACTCATGCAAAACAATGGCTTCCTTGTACCCTGGAGACTCTTCTCCCTTCTACCCAGCTTCCCACTGCCACTGGAGCCACATTTCAAGGCAGTGAGATTCTTAAGAAAAACACCAGAAAAGCAGAACGGTGGGAAGAAAAACTGTGGTGCTGACTGCTCATTCAGGTTGAAAAGCTGATGAAGACACTGTTGCAGTTCTGAGATGAAGAGGTTGGCACTGTGGATCTGGGCTACTGTTGAGCTTCCCATATTTAGGAGCTACCCAAACAGGAGTCGGAGTTTCTTCAGGATTCACACATAGTTTCCAACTCTGTCCTAAAAACAGCTCTAGTACAGAGAGTCTGCAGCATCTTGTAGGAAGAGGCTCAGAGCAAAGGCAGTGCTGCAAAACAGGCATTCCCAGAACCTATTTATGTCCACAGTGTGACTTCTTCAGGCTTACATAGCAGCAGCAGTAAAAGTGTTAAGTGTCACGGAGGCATCACACAAATGTTTCATTGGGCATATAACACACAGCTTTGCCTTAGCTCCACGTTTATCCCAGGTTTCAGTCCAGGTTTGGATTAGCCAGCAGTTCCTGGGTTAGCAGAGCCTCCCCACTGAAGAGCAACAGTTCAGGAGAACTGAGCCAGGTCTGACAGCCACAGTCTGCACAATGCTTGGCTGGGAAAAGGGAAGCAATTTTTGGCTTTTCTTTTGAACAGGATTTTGCATATCCTTGTGATCCTACAGGTGCGTGGCATATCCCAGGGGCTCCCCACTTCTATAATACTTTGCATTCAACATGCTTTATAGACTTTATGGTATTTGGCCTCCTAAGGATGTATTATGTGCATTTTTACAGAAGGCCAAGACATACTAAAATGATGTGCCTAAGGTCATATGAAAAGCATTTGACGGAGGAAAATAATTTCCTTCAGCTCCCATTCACATGTTTTTCCTAATACCAGTACCCACCTTACCCATATGTTTCTACTATCCTTTTGCGAGAGGCATTGTATCTGACTGCATGAAAGCATTGTCTTTCATACAAGTCTTGCCCCCAAGTCACAAGGGTATAGTCACTGTGCACATCTACCCTAAGCCATGATAATCCATGGCCAGACAGCAGGACCACAAAATGCAGTTATCAAGTCCTTGCAGCTTTTATGCAAGTAAAGAACAGAGATAACAGCTATTTCCTGGTTCTGGCTCTAAGCCAGGAACAGAGTACAGGATATACCTCCTCAGATGAGACCACTCCTCAGATGAGACCACTCATCCAACATCTACTTGTTCTCCAAAAGCAACTAATGCCACTTCCCATTCACTCTTACATAAACACGTCTCCAGAGAATTATACACGAGGAATGTTATGTGTAAGCCTTGCAGATGAACTTTCAGCCTTCACAAACTTCAGATTACATCTGCTTTCTGTCAGTACCCAAATTATAGGTCACTAGATCCTCCAGACTTCTCAACAATTCAGCACAACAATTGACAAACTGGGCTGCAAATAGCCTTTCCCTTCACTGCAGAAGGTGCTGACCAAAAGAAATATTTCCCTGTCAGGATGTTAACTGTGTTCACCTAACGTCAGCATCTTTCATGGGAAGCATGCTCCTATTTTGACAGTGAAAATGAAGAGCACAGGCTGTGATGAACAGCATTGCTAACATTGTCACCTGGGTACTGAATGCTATGGAAAATATAAAATTCAACAGAGGCTTGAGGCAGACCCTAGTCTTAATCCTGCATTTCCAACCTCCTATAGGTTCACTAGGCACCACACTTACTGTCTTCATCCCAAGAGGCACCTGTGTGGCTGGTGAATGGGAGATTGGGAGGCATGATCAAAATCAGTGAGTGAATCCCTACCCTCACCATCTCTCCCCCTCCACACTGTGGCTGCTGGTGGTGATGGATGCAGATGAGATGCTAATGAGTCACCATCCTGACCCGCACCTTTACCTTTGAAGCCGCCATGACAGCTGCCGTGGCTGCGACGTTCAGCCCCCGCTTCCCAAAGTGCACAAGGGCATCGTAGCTCCGGTCTTTTGCCTGGACGAGGCAGTCATCGATCTCCTGTCGCAGCAGACAACAAAACAAACAAAAAAAAAAGCACAAGAAGGACAAGTTCAGAGTGCTCCCAGCCTCAAAGTCTCGGCAGGGCCAGGTCATCTTTTATGGAGGCAGACATCCTCCATTTCCTCCACCTTGGCTAGAGAGAAGTTCACAGCCAACATTTGCGAAGAGGAAAAGTTTTCAGGGGAGCAGTAACTCCCACTGCAGGCTTTGGGAACTCTTTGTTCTGCGAATGGAAGATTGGGACCTAAAGTTGGGATACACTTGCACAGTGCAACCACCACCAACAGGTCCTGGAAGCAAGACAGACACATTCACCTGGGCAGAATGGACCAGAGTGTGTCAAGAGCCGTTTGCAATCTATGGACTCTAAAGACAAACTGGATTGCCCCATAGCTAAAAAGAATCATATTATGACACTGGGCAACTGCAGCTGTACCGCCCTGGGTCCAGGACTGGTGGCCTCAGAAGTATCTGAGATATCTCTGCACATCACTGCAGTGTCCGGCTTCAACATGCCCATGGAATTGGTAGGTCCAGAGCTTCTGAACTTCGATGCTGCTCAACATACAGTGAAATGGTTATGAAGTTCCTGCCTTCACCCTCCCTCCCTCAAGACACAGGGGTCTGGATGATAATAGATGACAATGACTTCTAGTACTCAGCTACTGGATGTGCTGGATTAGTAGGGACTGGAGGCTGCAAGAAGCTGCTGGCTGTTTAGTGATTCCCTCCCTATTCCTATTAGGTAAGAGGTGGCAACCCAAAATGCTTGAGCACTACTTGTGAGAAGCATAAGCAGAAGTTCCCAGGAAGCAGAGAGACAGGGGACTGATCCCCACTGTCCTCCTTGGACAGGACTGAGATACAACTGTTCATGCATTGCCTGTGGCTAAACAGAGATCTTTCACTTCCATAGTTGCCAATGTGGGAAACAGTTATTCACTTCTTAGTGGTTTGCATGTTGATATGTGACTGATAGCTATTCTTGGCCCACGTACCCACATGAGCCAAATGGATCTGCCTGACAATGTCCCAGTCACAGCCACAGGAATCTCCTAGGCAGGCCAATGATCCAAGCTGTAATGTACCCCCCCTGAAATTAGCATCATGAATTTGAGCAAGACATTTCTCAACCCAGGACCTCAACGTGCTACATGCCTTACTTCAGCATGCTATACGTCTCCCAGCCAGGCAAGTGCTTGCTAAGCCCCTTTCAGACAGGCTTGGCTATTTGTCTCATTGCTGCACAGTTTTAGGCAAAGCTGGGAACAAAGTTAAGGAGCCCTGGCTGCCAGACCCTGTTTCTCTAATTGTTATATCCAGCCACAACATAGCACTCCAGCTATATTCAGCCAGTACGTGCAAAGCAGCTCAAGAGGTATTTTTATCCCCCTCCCTCCCAACTTCTCAAGTGCACAAAGATGAGTTAATATGCGTGAGTGCGCTGAACAGATGCCAGTATTTAAAAACACAACAACCACAAAGAACAAAAACACCAACCAAAAGGAGAAGATCAAATGATAGAAGAAGAGAATCAGCAACTCCCAGTCCTTCAATGAAAATGAGTGATACAAAGACTGGAGTAAATTCACTGTAGATCTGCTCCACCCAGAGAGGACCCAGGCACCTGTGATTACCTTTTCTTTTGAAGACAGCGTTGGATGAACAAATTTCCTGTACAGGAGGCTGGAGCCTTTTGTGTATGGAGACAGCAGCCAAGCTACAAAGGCTATTTTGAGTTCATAGTAGAATGGAAACCTAGAAGAAAAAGAGCTGTTAATGTCCGCTCCCAATTTAACCACTGCTCTTGATTAGAGATGCTCAGCAGAGGAAGGGACGGGCCAGTCTAGCTTAGGACAGCTTTTCCTTACCAAAGAATCCAAAGGCCAAAACACATTCACCCACCTTTGCACACATCTCAACCAGGCATGTGGGTAAATCATTATTCGGGCATCAGGGCCATTATTTAATGGTCTGGAAGAGACTCTTCTGTGTGATAAGAGGAGCTTCCTACATGCAAAGAGCACAGATGCTGCCTTCATAGCATCCCCAGTCATTATGAGGGAGCAAACAGCAAACCAGCAAATCAGTATTTCATTCATCATTATGCACCTTTCATCTCTCTGCCTTTCTGCTTTTAAGGTAACACTTATCTGACTGAAACTGAAAGACAAGAACCTTTGTTGTCCAAGCAACATGCAACACAAAGGTGCAGATCTACACCGTGGCTTTCAGGTGGCACTGCAAAACATGCAGGACACTAACAACAGGACATGCTTTAGCTCTAACAAGCAGCCAGGGACTTCTTGAGATTAGATTATCCAGGCTCTTTTCTGGAGGACAAAGTCTAGAGCTCAAGGCTGGCCAGCTAGCAGCATCCTCATGTGGGCAGGCATGTTGCTGCCAGCAGTGTGACGAACCAACGCTACTCTTTGTAGGCAGGGGCAAGCGAGAGCAGCAGAGACCCTGCGATGGCTGTGCACCAGCCCAGCTGGACCCAGGCAGACTCCTGCTGTGCTAGCACAGCACTGTCACCAAGCCAGCTGGGCCATACAGCATCCAGGTCTGACCCGATGGGTCTCTGCGATGCTTTACTCTGAGCATGGATTTGCCAGGTTGGTCTTCCACCTCACTGAGGATCTCTACAGCATACTTGATTTCACAGGCTGGACAAGCTCTCTGCCATTCCTCCCGAGAGAGACCCACATAATACATCCTCCAAAAAAACAAAGCTCCAGATGAACACAGTGGAGGTAGATCTGCATGCAAATTAGATAGAGACAATAATGTCTTTTATCTCCTTTTCAACAGAACTGACGTTTTGCCAACTACCCCCGATTCCCTTTGTCTGGAGGACTCACTAGAGGCATCACTCACTCACTCCTGCTATGCAGGAACAGGCTTTATGTAAGGGCCATGCACTACAGCTAAATTTTCATCCTGAAGTCTACTGATCTCACTGGTTTCCACTAGAAAGGCCTTACTAAAAAGCAATCAAGCAACAAACCAAGCAGCAAACCAAGCAACAAACACTTCCAAACTTGAGCATCCAAATTTAAGGAACTGAATCTGATAACTGGGCATTTATGTGCTCTCGTCCTGACAGCGGTCACCAGGAATCCTTCCACTGGCACCAGAAGGCCCACATCAGTATGGACTGTCACTGTCCTCCATCAAACCATAAACCCAGCCTAACCAGGAATGGGCCTGGCAAAACACTCCAGGAAGAACCACCCACGCAGTGACCTACAAACAAAGTCCTGTGCTGCAGGGCTGTTTCTGCCTGATCCCTAGAGTCTGTGTATTTACTGTAGGACACAGCTAGGTAAGTCTAGAACTATGCCTGTAGCTAAAGCTACTATTGTTTACATGATGATCTCTGCGAGCATCCAACTCAGCAATCAGCTGTGCCTCTCTCTGACAGGCAGGGGACTGAGACTCCTGTAATGACTTCTCACTAATGAGATACCACTGAGCAGTTCCATCTTCTTTCTTGCTTCTCCTATGACAGCACTGTGAAAGGAAGCATGGCTCCTCCAGACAAAACACCTCTATGCACCTGAAGCCGCTATCCCCGTGTTCAGGAGGCAGTGCACCTTTGTGCCCCCTTTTTCCCTTTGTAAACATTTCCATTTTCTTTCCATCTCATGCCAAAGACCCTCTCCCATCTGGTGCTCACCAGCAAAGAAAGATATCCGTGAATGTCTCTGCTGTCGTGAAGAGCGCGAATATGATCCAGTACATCATCCATTTGACCTGGTAAACAAAAACAGTAGCCAGTTCAGTTCGAGGCCCTTGGGGAAAAATATCTCTTACAGGCACAAGTGCACAGAATAACTCTCTCAGTAAAAACGGTTCCTTCCCCCACCCCATGTACTTAACAATTACTACGGACTTGAAGGTGCCAGAGCTCCCCCCACCTCAGCACATAACACGCGTCAGATTTCCACACAAGCCCTTGGGAAGGAAGATTGTGGCCTTTAGGACTGGTCTCACGAAAAGAAGAGCAGCCTGACTCTGTCCCTACAGAGGAAGCTCCACTGGCCAGCGAAGGACCACAGCCCTATCACAGGGCATTAAAAATCTCACTTGGCTCATCTTAATAGCAAAGGTTAATACTAGGGTGTTGGCCAAACTGCAATTAAGACAAAATGTAATTACTTACATAATATCTACAGGCAGGGGAAACTAGCTAGGAAGAGATAAAGAGGTAACTGCCTATCCCATGACCCATGGCTTAGGAGCACAATCAACTCACCGCAACTTATTGAATTAGCGTGCATCACTTGAATGGCGGTGCCTCCTCACATCCACACCCTGAGCCCATTGCAGTGACAAGGGCAAGTGCATTAGCTTAAATCCCTTACCTGAGGGTTAGGTGAGAGCATTTTACCTCACGTTGGTAGTGAAAGCATGTGCTGTGTTGTCACTGTGTTCAACTATGGTAACTCCACTGTGGGGTGGACTGCTTGGTGGGTGATTTATGGATGGTCTCCTTTGCGGTGATAGCGACAGATGCAGAAAGTCTTTCAGGACCGTGACTTGGTCAGAGAAACTCTAGTACTAATCTCGAGTAATTCAGGAATCTGGGGATTTTTGTCACTGAGCACTAAATGGCATTTAAAAGCACAGCTAAACTGTACTGATGTATGCAGTATTGGTTCTTCTTGGGCTGGAAAGAAACAACGTATTTGTCACGCACCATCAGCACTTCCAGTGATTTTTATCAAGTGATGTGGTGCTCCTCTTCTGCGGCACTGTTACCACAGAGGTGACGTAAGGAATAATTTCTAAGTAATGGAGATGAAAGAGAAACCTTTTATTCCCCCTCAATATTTTTTTTCCATTGTAAAATTGTAAAACTTAAAGTTCAAACAGCTTTAAGAATCTGTCTCTCTAAAGGAAAAGAGATGGTAAGACAAAAGTTGTTAATTTAACTGACAATCATTGCCTAATTAGCTATATTTGAAAATGAAGATCCCTAAGCAGCTTTGCTGGAATGTTAGAAAGCTTAAGGAAGTAAAATCCATTAAAATCCATGAATTAGAGAATTGGGCTGTGTTACCTAAGGCTGGGATAATTGCAATAGAATAAGGGAAGGCTGGAAGAAGGCAGTACAAGAGGGATAGCTACACCAGGTGCTGCTCTGGGGAAGGGAGGATGGAGGTGGCAATAAATCTGGCTCTCACCAGCTCTGAAATGGCTTGCTCCATCTTCTCCCCGATGCAGTGGGGACAGTACCCGTAGTCTCTCTCCATCTCCCTGCATGTACTGAAATTATTACCTAAGCACCTGTCACCCAGCTATATAACTGCTCCCCTGGGATTTATATGTATATTTATATTTAGTGTTACAGCAGTAGAATGGCACTGCCAAATGCCTGAGAGCATTGTCTTCCCAGGGCAGCTTCTGCCAGACTTTTTACGTAACTGCAACTCCCTCAAAGCCTCACTGCCAGCACGGTTCTGTCAGTTAGACATTACTGCCAGCAAAACTTTTAAACACAAACCAAGACCTGGTGTGGATGGGCTTGGATCAGCCTAAAACACCATTTATCAAAATGACTATTACCAAGCAGAATAAAAATAAACTATAGTGATATAAGTTTTGACTAATAAATGAAGGTTTGTACTGTGTCAATGTGAATTAGTACGTTGGGTTTTTTTTAAATCAAGACCCTAACGGACGTATTGCCACAACTGGTGTGTTAAACTGAAAAACAATTATAAGTGCAGACCAGGTTTTAGATCAGCTGTTCCCACATTTGGGTCATGACCCCATGTGTCTGATGCGAGTTCCTCTTTTGCAATTGAATTTCCAACAGGAATAGGACCGTTCAACAAAATATTTTCCAGAAAAGGACTATGGAAATGTTAAGTATCAGTGGCAGATACTGCTTGGGGATGCTAGCGCATGTCTTCAGCATTTCCAAGCAAAGGGTGTACAAACCTTGAGAAGCACAGCTGTGCAAGGGCTGCAGGGACATTTTGCCTTAAGTATCTGATGTATTCTGTAACACTTATGATTCTCAAAATATCCAAACCCATTATCTGAAGGAGGGGACTGATAGCAAGGAAAAATCTCAGCAGCCACAGTGAGTCCCAGTTTGAGCTTGCACTAAGGACTTAATGGGATAGCCACCTATGCTGTTACCTAGAGGAGAAAATGGGCTTGTTATCCCTGGGATCTCGAGAGGATTGAAGAGTGAAGATCTGGAGACTGAGTCGGGTTCAATGAAGTTAACAAAGCTCAGGTTGTGAAGGGCACTACAAATCCTACAGGACCCCAACAGCATCCAAGTAGCTTTGATTCTCCTACATTTCGCTTTGCCTGAGGGCCCCATATGCCTTTGGAAACTGGGGCCCAGGGAACATTTTTCAGCAAAAGGTTGCCAAACCTGCCTGTAAATAGGTTGCTCCACAAGGAAGGATGTTTCTATCTGAGGATTCAGTCATATGTGCTTTGAGCTGCCTCCTCTGATCCTTGTTTTGAATGAGCAGCTAAAGCTCCAAGATTTTTTGAAAAGGCTTTGATTTATTCTGCTTTTCAAAAACAAAGGAAAACACGCAAAGCTCTGGATGCCAAACACCTTTTAAGTCGGCCATATATAGCTCGCACCACCAGAGAAATAGCATACATTTGTCAAAGAGCACATCAACTCTGCAGAGGAGCCAGAAGCACAAACCCAAGTCTCCTTATTTGAGACTTGTGCCTAGCAATCAGCCAGTCCACCTTCAGGCCAGTCTTCCCCTTGCACTGGCTTACAAGCTTTCCCAGAATATAGGCAACACCTTTACAAAGTGGTGAGGAGCAACCTTAGAAAACAAACCCTGCAGCACAGCCACAAACCTCATTACTCACATATTCTTTGATGTCCTTTGATTTCACGGCTTTGTAAGAATAATATGCAGGGTAAAGAGTGCCAAATATAAGCCTGGAAAAAAACAAACAAACAACAAATGGGTTAAATTGATTTCCTGTCACAGACAAAGATTTTTTTTTTTCCTCCTGTCTTTTAAATGTGTTTCTTGCACTAGCAAAAGTGTTAGGATCTGATTTAAGCTTGAGTGCACTAAGTACAGTACAGGAGTGATTTTGCATCACTGAATTCAGAGAAACTATTGCCAGTGACATAAATGAAGAGCAGGGATTCAGGTTGACTTTCCTTTTGCAATGGTTTCCATAGCTGTACCTTATGAGTTATGCACAAATGAAACAAAACCAACGAAACAAACAAACCAAAAAAGGCCACCGCACTTTTAAAAGGAAATTAAAAACCTGATTTCAAAATAATCTACTGTGACACCAGGAATATAAGATTATGGCTTTCAGAGGCAGGACAAAATTAGAATCATTTGTCTAAAATCCCTTCCACCTCTATTCAACACTCTGAAAAGCTGGCAGAGGATAAAGCAGCATCCAAGTTCTACCAGTGCACGGGTTTGAATGCTGGGGCCTTATCCCACGTTAAATTTGCTAAAGGGAAGAGGCCTGCACTGTTCGGTAAACTCAATTTGGGCTCATCAAAGGAGGAGGAATTTGCCCACCAAGATATGCCAACAGGATCAGGCCTAAAAATCCCAGCTCTACTGTTCTTTCAGACAGTTTCCTTTCATTTCCAAGTCTGAAAGGAATGCTGTCAGCTTCAAGATTTCATGTAAGAAAGAAATAAGGATCCATAAGTTAAAATAGCATTACTGAGAAAAAAACGTTGAGAATTTTTTATACTAAATCCTTTCTGCATCACTGCCTAGCTGCTTATTCACTTCGATTATTCTGCACATAAGCATAGGCTTGTCAAAACCACTTTGCCCTGCCCAGGTTTCAGTCAGTTTTATTCAATGCAGTAGGATGATGCTGCAAAGTCTGAATTTAATAGATTGCAGGGGAATATTTATTGGCTTGCAACTACCCCTCTTTCCAATGGAGCTTTTGCTTTAAATTCATATAGCCATTTCCGCTGCTCTTGGGAATGGAAATGATCAATGTTTCAATCCCTAATTGTGGAGCCACATGGACCCGCAGTTGTCTTTTTTCCATCCTGCCAGTAGTGATTGTGTGCCATGGGACTCATAATTACAGTTGAGTCCCTTACTTGCATAAGACATTAAAAATTAACACTCTGGGATATGGTGTACCATCATACTTACCGTAGTTCAAGAAAGTATTTTTGAAAGAATGGGGTGAGCCAGCACACATCTTGATTTCCAAAGCAGTGACCCAAGACTATTTGCCTGCTATTCATCATGCTTACTGTAGCATAGCTTAGCAAAACCTGAAGCACAATGCAGACTTCAGAAAAGCAGCTACTGAGTGAGGAGATTCAGTATTTAACAGAGGCTTCACACTGGCTTCAAAAAGCTTTGCTGGAAACAGTCAGCTCTGAACCTATTTTACCCACAGGGGCTGCGCTATATGCAGGGATTAGATACAAATGCTCAGAAAGATTCTGGGAAACCAAACGCATTTTTGTCCCTTGCAATATCTTAACAAACAGCAACACTGGTTAAAGCGAGGAAGAACACACAGACAATAGCTTGATCCTGTTCTCACTGAAGCTAATAACAAATATTCCCTCCCAGTTCAACGGTAGCAGGACCTAATCCAAAGAAGGTAGAGCTCACAAAAGGAAGAAAGCTCCACAATATTCAGAAACTAACAGCTAAGCACGTGAATAATATTTTTGGCTCTACTTATAAAAAGTGCCGCACTTCTGTCCTTCCTTCTTGGCCCAGGCTGGCTGCTCTCTCACGCTTTTATTTCCTGCAAATAATCACTGAATGATTGATATTCGTTTCCTCAGTTTGTGCTGGTAACAGAAAGTAACTGGATCCTAAAGAAGCAAACAGTTTACAGGATCACTAGAAAAGAATTAGTTGCAGACAATAAACACTTGAAAAAAAATTCCTGTGAGGGAAGCAAGCTGTGCAATACTTTTGCATATGCAGAGCAAGGGACAGTTAATAAGGTGATGTGCTCTCCCTAAATTGGAGATTGAGAGTTTCACTGATTTGCCTCGTAGTGTGTTGTGTGCATATATGGACATTTATTACTGCTATGATTTACCAGACTGAAAACTGTTTTAAGGAATGTTGGATCCCAGTCTTGTCACTGCTGTGGTTTACTATGTGGCTTGGAGTCACTTAACCTTTGGGTACACCCTACAAATGGAAGACAAAAGATGTTCAGGCATTTCTATAAAGCACATTCAGGGTTTTGCAGACAAATACCCGCACATAAGCATATTCCAAAAAGTCTCTTGAAGTTACTGTCTTCATTGGGCTTTGGATCAGGCTTGAGTACAACTGATTTAATTCAAACATACACGTCAATCCTCTACCTCTTCCCTCAGTTCCTCTCCCCTGCTGAAGACAATACTTCTCTCTTCCCCCTCATTTAAGCTTCCTGTGTAATTAAAATTATCATTGATTCCTGCCTTCCTTCGTCCCCATGCTCAGACTGTTGCCAAATCACTCCTTCTGCACACTATACACAAAACCAAGGCTGATTCTTTGCCCTCTGCCCAAGCCACTATCTCATTCCTTGTCTAAGTCTCCTTTCCAGCCTCTTTTGTGTGGTTTCTACCCCACCTGGATGCACCAGTGTTTAAACCTCTCTCCTCTCCCTCTCTGGCCTTGCCTACCAAGCTGAATCTTTGCTTTCCGTGCCTGAAAAATGTTTGTCCTAACTACTATTGGTTTGGTCCTTTATCATATCCCACCTCAGTCCCTTCTCTCCTTTAATGACTGTAGTGCCACCAGCTTCGTACTCTGCTGTTCCTTGTAT
The DNA here is from genome assembly GCF_000699105.1 of Pygoscelis adeliae. Taxonomy (NCBI): domain Eukaryota; kingdom Metazoa; phylum Chordata; class Aves; order Sphenisciformes; family Spheniscidae; genus Pygoscelis; species Pygoscelis adeliae. The sequence continues at coordinate 3,700,424 of NW_008825538.1, read as the reverse complement.
GTCTTCTCCCACACCCTGGAGCTCCTGTGCTCCTTGCTCCCCCACTGCATATCAGCCCATCGCCTCTAAAACAAGCTGCTCCCTGACAGTTACCCTGACAGCCCATAGTTTGAGAGGTAGCAGCCCAAGCCACACAAATTCCAACCATGTCATTCCCCAGTTCCTCCTCACCTCTCTAATCATCTTCTACAACACTCCAGTTCTACCTGATGTTCTCTGAGCCATACCACAGGACCTTCAGCTTTCCTCACACATCCCCAAAATTGCAGCACAGACCCTCAGTTCCCTCCCACAACTGCCAGCTGACCTGGGAACCACATGTGCTATGACTCCTTTGGTGGTACATGCATTGACTGCCTGGCTGGTGCCTGGCAGCTGGCAAGCCAAATTAACAACCTACCTACGGAGTTAACACCGCAGCTTTTACCTCCTGGTGGACACTGCAACGAGACAGTCTCCTATCCAGCAGCTAATTCTTATGAATAACGTAGAAACTTAATATTTGAGACCTCTCTGATCCATCTATTTTGGCCACAATCACTTTGCAGATCTGAAAGTTAGCAGCAGTGGAAAAACAGACTGCTTAAGCCTTATTTCCTTAGGAAATCAGGCTACAAATACAGAGTCAACCCACTCCCCACCCATTTCCACCTTTCAAAGCTCCTTTGAATGAGCTATGTACCCTTGACAGCCTTGGCTCTTTTACCCTCAGTGCAAAAGCAGCAGCAGACATCCTGAACAGCAAACCAGGGACTCCCAGGGCTTGATGTAATAGTTGCTACGTTTAATGCTACAGAGATGTGTTCCTACGGTCTGGGCTAAAACAAACACATACCTTCAGGGTATAGGGAAAGGCAAGGAAGTAGTGACATTCATCAGCGAGTTAGGAAAAGCTCACTTGCAGCAGTAATAAATAACCACAACAGTCTAACAATTCTTACAGTGCTTCATGCTGGTGGTCTACATCAATTACAATCGCCTTGAAAAAGGACAAAACAGCAGCTGTAAAGAAATCACTGAAGAGTCAACTAATTGTGCAACAGGAGGCAAAAATCTAAGTAAAAGGTTAGTCTTCCTAAAGAATAGGATAAGGATTAATGCTGAAAATCTTATAATCCTATTAAGCACAGCAGCAGCAGCAATTCCCAACCTGGACCGCTACGTGCGCTTCTGGTCATTCTTTGTCAAAAGGGACACGGCAGAGGCAGAAGGGGAAAGGAGAAGGGCAACGAAAGTGTGTGGAAGCGCACTGGGGAAGATCCATAAGAGCGACTGTAAATGCTGCAATTGTTTCTTTTGCAGCAAAGACAAATAAGTGAGGTTATTTGCTCCTACTCCTGATGCAGTGTAAGGGGATGTTCAACTGAATCAAGAGATCAAAGTCAAAAAGGAGGCGAGAAACCCTCTCTATCAGCAGGAGTTAATCTGTGGAACTGAATAACTGTATTTATTCATACAATTACATTACATTGGATTTGGGGTTTGGTTTTGGTTTTCATTATTCAAGTTTACCACTAAATGAGACAGGAAAGGATGAGGCTTCCATATTGTGGGGTTTCCTGATTATCAGGGGAATATTAAAGCAACTGAACTGTTGGCTCCTCTTTAGCAATCTCTGTCATATTCCAGGGGAGCAGCTGCACCATCACCAAACCTCGTTCTGCTGCCACTTACCACTACAGCCACAGCCAGCCCTGGCTATTATATTCTTCTATTCCTTCTCCAAATCTGCTAGCACAGTGATCTGACCATCACAGAGCACAGGCTAATCCACACCTGACAATATCCCTAATAGCATCTAGGTTATAGCCTGGGGATCAGCATCAGAGCTGGTACCAGGACCTGGGAGGGCTCCGCATGACATCTTGACTTCTGATAATTTGGTGATGCTATTTTCCTCACGAGGTGCCTGGTCCTACAGCCATTTACCTGTAAAATTAACTCTCACTTTCTGTACAGCAGCCACTGAAATTAATGGAAAGACTCTCAGCGATTCTCAGGAGTACTGGCCAGGACTCAGGTTACCTCCAGAAATGCCTGCATATCCATTCTCTTGAGTATTTTTAACCACACAGGTATTTTCTGGATGGTAACCTACTGTTACAAACATACCAGCACAGTGCCATCCACGTCCCAAGGCATCCAAGTTTTGCTCATCTAGTCACCACGCCACCAGCAGTGTTTGAACTGCCCAAACATTTAGAACATTGTACTACTACAACACAAATAGAACAGCCCTTATTTTGCCCATAAATAACTAATGTCTCCATATCATCAGCACACAGCAGCCAAGATGGCAAACTTCTGCTCAAACACAGGGATGGACACATTTAGGAATCACTGAAATATTTCCTATTTCCTCAACATGTTCACTGGCTAGTGCGTGCTTCTTACGCATGGAGCAGCAGCTGAGCTGTCACCACGCCAGCATTCCTCACTGAAACTGCCAAGAAGGGTGCCAATAGGTTTGCATTCCTTATTATCAGTCCTAATTAATGTTCACACAGTGCCACAGTTTAAAAATGAACGATACTGTCCTTGCACCAAAGGTTCCCAGTTTAAATCCAACAGCTGGGGATGTGAAAATAAGCAGTGCACAAGGTCAGGGAAAGGGTTAATGCGAGCCCCTTGACAGGCCAAATGCCTGCTATCCAAGAAGGGACTGGGGTGGAGGAAGCGCCAGCTGCACAGGAGGCTCCAGGCTGGTGTTCCCTGGGAGAAGGCTCCTGCAGATTCTTTGTGGTCATTTTGCAGCAGAATAGGTCCTGCACAGTGGCTCCAGGGCAGCCGGAACTTGCCTGTTCACCCTCAGGGTGACAGCTGATGCTATCCCCACCCTGGGCCCCAGGGGATACCCGGCCATGCAGGCCTGACACCCCAATACACACCAAGAATACCAAAGGCACACAGTGCCTCAGTGACAAAAAAAATCCCCTGAGGAAAGCACTGGGCCCTGGCACCCCTGAGACAGACCAGTCTCACTTCAAACTCAATTTGGAACTTGAATCAAAGATCCTCACGGGGTTGGTTCAGTGCTGCCGAGGACAACCGTGCAGCTGTGCCCATGTCACTCGGTCAGTCGTGCTCTGCCTCCACGGGTATTAACAAGGTGTAAAGCTCCACTTGAACAGTCACCCAGCACGTCCTGCTTAGCTCTGGCTGCTGAGCCCTTGTCCTCATGAGCACTTCTGAAGCATCATGCACACCCACAGCACTAGGAAACAGAGGGCAGGCCCAGGAGAACTCAGTGTCTAACACAAAGATGCTCCGCTTTCCATCCAGATCCACCTCTGACTTTTCAGCCAGGCTACTACAGAAGCAAACCGTACGCATCGACTTGGTGAACATAACCTACTGACAGGTGAAACCTAATCACTCCTCTTGGTGAAACTGCGGGGTAAAGGGACGACCGACTGTCCTTCCAGCAGAAATAGCAAGAGCAAGGGCTGTCCTTCATGCTTCTAATTTAAGCAGTCTTGATCCTCCCAAAGCAGCACATACTCCTCTCCAGTTGACACCATCTTTTTTCTTTTTTCCTCAGCCAGGGCACTCCTCACATGGGACCTGGAAGACGGCCAGGCACAAACAGGTGAAGAGACACAGCGAGGGGGACAGGTGGAGGAAGTGGCCTTGGCCAGCCTGGAGCTATCACACAACTATTACGTTTACTCACATTGAGATCCTACATCCAGACTTGTCTAAAGAAGGCAAACACGATTTCCTTTTCCACACTTCTTGTTATAGGCAGAAGACAGAAATGCTAAAATAACGATACTACTGATGGAGAGACCTTGTAAAATATTGGGATCATTAAGATAATGCACCTGATGACCACTAAAACCACCAGCAGCAAAGGGTCTCACAGGGCTGATATTCACACTGACACCCTTGAGTATCATATTTAAAGCCCAACCAAGATTAAGCAGGTACTTCACCCTTCCCAGGTTTATTGTTCCGGGCCGTCTTCAAACTCAGGCAGAATTGCATCAGTTTACACACAACCTAACGCTTCAAAGTTTTCTTTGCAGTCCTTCAGAACAGAAAAGGCCTGTGCAGCTGCCAGAAAAATACCCCATGGCTCTGCAGCTATTTTAGGAAGCAAATTTATTGCAGGTAGATGGCTTACTAAGCTGGTCTGTTCTACTTCACACTGTGTTCAGTGAAGCTGCCTGGCCCAGTGGAGATGGGCTGCTGATGAGCAAAGGGAATTTGCCCCCGAGGCAATGCTTTAAAGGAAGGGTCTGCACGGAGAGTGTCTAGGGCTGGTGTGGGGCCCCCACCCATCTGTGAGAAGCTGCGGGTTGATAGGAACGCTGTGCCTGGCACACGCCACTACACTCAGAGCAGCTGCCTGCAAGAGATAGTGTTTCGTGGGCCTCATCCCAGGCATTTGCCCTGTCGCTGCTCCTCCCCTCTCCATGCTTCGGCTCAGCAGGACCGCAGGAGAAGGCAGTCCACGGCACTGAGCTCTCTCCCAGTGCTGGCACGGCCCACTGCATCTTCAGACCCTTTCGGGGGAGAACAAATTCTTCATCAAAGTGTGATACTGAGGGGAATAAAATCTGCGCCTTTTAGAGAAGAAAACATTCTCTGCTATGTGACCGGGTCATATCTTCACCCAGCTTCACTGCTCCAAAAAGGCAGGGCTTAGCATCTCTGTGCCCCTGAACGTTTTCCCTATCCAGTACTGACCGTATAGTTCCTGCTTGGAGAGCGCTGCCTTTTTCAAAGCCAAATAAATGGCAATTTGAAAGCTAAATGGTATGTTTTAGACGGGAAGGGCTGCTTTTCCTGACTCTGGAGAGGGGGATGTTTATGTGGAAAAAGGCTTTTTTAGATGCACTGACATTATATTCCAGAGATGACAGATGGTTTAAAATCTATATTGTGAGTTAGCCTACAGATTTATGGTAGGCTTATGATACAAAAAGGAACAGAAAGAGACATATAACCTAACCAAACTAATTTCTAGGCTAAAAAAGGTATAAAAAATGGATTGCATATCAACAAAGAAGCTCTGCGTTATTTTCATATAAAACCACAAAGATCATGCTGCAAGTATTATTTTGAAGTTATTTTAACTGATGCTACGTGAATCAACTTTTAGAAAGTGTAAACATGTACAGGAATCCCAATTTAGAGCATAATCCTACACTCTGTGTATCCTAAAACTCAGTTCAGGTCATGGAAGTCTTTCACCATCAAACCATAAGTGTTACCACTGGCTGAGGAGATAGCGAGAAACACAAAAGCTCCTGTTTGTCTATTTCTCACTGAAAGACAGCTTTAGACTTCTAGTGTTGTACTCATGGGACAGAAAACAGGAATAAAAAATTAAATGGAACTATAACTTGTCTAAATCAATTGCAACATGGGATCTCCTTAGAGTAACATTACTTCGGCTTCCCAGGGACAGAATATTACTAGAAGTGCTCAACTAAGTGCAAGGAATTTTTTAGCTCACAGATATAATTTAAAAACCAAACCTAAAGACCTCTTTGACCCAAATATTCAGCTAAAGCCATGAAAAATGTTGCCTTCCCATGGAATCACCGTCAGTCTTGGGTTACCAACAGTTCAATCCACTGACACAAATCGAACGGTCCCAAGGCTGCTCTGAGTAGCACCAGGTCTCAGAGATCTTCACAAGCTCTTGGAGGAGGACAGAAGCCCCTGTTAGGTCCCTACACTAGCCAGGGAGAGCAGTTTGGTATAGGAACAGGTATCAGGTACAGTCATGGCCAGCTTGGTGCAAAACAGCCTGCAAACAAAATCTTAACTACTGTCTGGACATTTCTGTAAATACGCTAGTAAATTAACAATAAACAGCATAACTCCTTCCATCAGTAACCGACCTTGGCTTCTTACATCTCTGAGGACTCTACAACATTAACCCGAAAAACTAAAAGACCAAACATTCAGAGGGACCAGCCACATTGAAAACACGTGGGACCCAAGTCAGTCGTAAGCTCTACGTTCCAGAGCCAGTATTTAACTCCTAGTTAAGTGAAAAAAAACAAATAAAAAACCAAAACCAACCCAATCTTTAAAACACCTCTTCTCATTTTGATAACACATTTCGAAGAATGATTTCAAAGTGCAGTATTAATATTAGTGAACCGAGTATCAAAGTCAATTGCACTTCCATTGATTTCTGATTATTTTTATTTCATTAGTGTTTTATCTCGATTTTAAATGATAAGGACAGTGAGACCCACTTAAAGTTATACAGGAAGCTCATGTCAGAGACATGAACAGTACCCAGTTTTCAACTCCAGTTTTAAAGCAAGAGCGTAGGAAAACTAAGGCAAGATGATTCTACAGGTAATTTCAGAATATTCAGACCATCTTAATGCTTTTGTTAGTATGGGTATCAGAATGCCACATGCTATATATAACAGCTGCGACATTGCAGGCAGTTCGCGGGCCGCGCAAACCACATTTCTCTTTATGGCCCACAGACAGAGGTTGGTATTTCTTCTGGGTACCATAACAACATTTTAGGGAGGGGCTGGGCACCTGCTTTTTTCACTAGGACCTGCATAATTTTTTTTAAAAAGGAAAGAAAGGAAAATGAGACACTGTCATACAGCTTGAAAAAGACAGACTTCTAGTCTTTTCTCATATGCATTTGACAAGGATTTCTAGTGTGAATTTAATAGAGTTCTTTCCTCCAGGGTCTTCTCTCATTTCAATCATCCTTTTTAATCCCTCCATTTTATACAGCTAATAACAGCATCTTAATGAAATGCATGGTACAAATGAGATAAACAAGGAGGGAGAGATCTCCAGCTGGAGCTAAACTGATACAGACCAGCCTCCAGTCTAACCTAGACATAAAGGAGAGGAAATCAGAAGGAAGCAAGCCTCGGTACTGAAGCCACGGATCACTAATGAATAATCAGAGCTTCTGGCTACACCCCTGAATTCAGCTTCAACTACCAGTAAAATTATTTCTCTCTAATTAAAATAAATTAGAAGAAAAATAACCATTTAGTGGTTAATCCTAAATCATAGTGTTAGGATAAGTGATAAAAACCAGCAGGTAGGGGAGCCTAAATAATACCCTGATCCGGCACCTCTTAGGGCTGTCCCAGGACAGCATCAGCCCCATGGAGGTGACACCCATCACGATGAGTTAATGGAAGAGGCTTTCCAGAACACCTCACAGACTGGGGGTAGTTAGTACCTACAAGGGTATGAGACTCATTATGGGATGCATGAGCAGACGGTGGACTAGGGCTCACATGTGAAATGAAGAGCACACCAACACAACAGTATAGTGGCACCCTGCTTGGTCTTGTTTCATATCTTACCCCTGCACATACTAGTCCACAAAGGTCAGGATGTAAAATACCTACTGAATGTCCTGAAGTTCTCCTGAAGAACATAGGGGACAACCAACGCTTTGGCTTCTGTGCCAAGAAGGCTCATCACTAGTGCTTATTGGAGAGTAAGAGAACTTCCTCCAGGGTTGACTCCAGAGGAACCGGACTCACCCAGCACCTAAGGAGCAGCACCGATCCCCTGCCAGATGTAAATCTTCAGCCCATTTACTCCCGTATCAACAAACAGCAGCTTAGATATTAAAAAAGCCCATCAACACTAAGCCAAACCATTGTAAACACCTTTCTTCCCCACACTCTCCCATCTGAGAAGAGAAAGAGCAAAACCTATGTGACAGATATCATTTAGCATGCTAATGGAAACTGTTCAAGTGAAAGAATGGCAAATGTAATATAAGAAACAGGAATGTGTCCTTAGACTAGAATCACGGAGTAATTTAGGTAGGAAGAGATCCTACAAGTCTTTAATCCAAAACAGGACCAACTTTGAGTTTACCTCAGGTTGCTCCAGGCCCTGTCTGGTCAAATTTTCAGTATCTCCATCTCTGGACCCCTGTTCCAGCGTTTGCTTACCCTCACTTTGAAGAATTTTTTATTTACATCTAAACAGAATTTCCTTTGCTGCAGCTTGTGTCCATTGCCTCTCACCTTTTCACTGTGCACCTCCACAAAAAGCCTGGCTCTATTTTCTCTGTAACAACCCATCACATTTTTGAAGACAGCAATAAGATCTCCCCTTTGCCATCTCTTGTTCAGGCTGAACAAACTCAGCCTGCTCACCTCTCCTGGTGCACCATGTGCTCCAGCCCCCTTCCACTGGACTCAATGCACTTTGCTGGTGCCCTCCTTATACTAGGGAGGCCCAAATGGGACACACTACTCCAGCCAGCCACTGTCTCACACTTGCCAAATAGAGGGGAACAATCACTTTCCTCAACCTGCTGGCTAACCCTCTTACTAAACCAATCCTGTATCGAGATCTGGAGAAGAACAGCACTGCACCCTTCCCATCATCAGAGGTGCAGAAGAGTCCCTGAATGAGGAAACTTTTCCTTGCTGCTTGGAGCCACACCACATCGCTTCCTTTGCAAGTGGTGCCCTCCCCTAGAAGCTAAGCTGGGGTCATGGTATGACAAAAATAAATGCCACGCTACAGCAGGACTCTGAAAAAGCTCCTTTTAGCCTACTCCAGATCAGCTGTTGCAGTAGTACAAACCTCACTTAGCTACCTATAAAACAAAACTTGACTGCCAAAGGAAGTATGTGAAGAACAGTACCACATTGTCCCAACTGTGGGACTTAACATGGACCAAGTTGCCGTTACCGAAGAGCTTTAAAAAAGGGGATGAGGGAGAAGAAATTAATATTTACAAACACTTATTGCTTTTATTCTTAGCCATTTTTGGTGAGCTAGAAGAACAGCCACATTTCCCTTATCTCTACAGCCATGTATTCACAGTGTAAGCCTTTGTGTCATTAAGTGTGCAGCGTTGCTGAGAAATGTAATGGTTTTATGGTAATGCTATTGCACGATCTACTCCTACATAAAGCCACTAGTAGGGAGGTCACTATCAGCTTATTTGCTTCTGTGCCAAACACCATAGCCCATCATACGTGTCCGGAGATAGAACGACACATCCTTTCTTTTGCTGGAGCTGGGAAGCTCACAGAGAAAGTAAATAACCCATACACATGGCTAATAGTCATGCTATGACCATTTTTAAAGGGATCAGAGGCTGCAACATCCAGCAAAGCCTTGATTGAGCTAAAACTTATTTAAAGGGCTTCCTTAAATGACAATCTCCACTGCAGTGCCTAAATTAATCCTTAGCAGTTGGAGAATTGTATTTTCAGGTTAAATGAAGAAAGATTAAATTAAACTGATTCTAAGAAGAGTTATATTCAGCATTTCCAAAGGGTTCACCTATGTTAGTAACAGGACAAATACACACCCCAGGATTCAGGAAGCTTTAATTTCTTTGACCTACTAATTCTAAGAGGCTTTTCAGGACTATAAGTGAGTGCATAGCAGGACCCTAGGCACAGTAATATCAACGTCTCTGTAAGTCTTACCATCCTCAACTAGTTCTCTCTAAGCCTTTGGGAAATAGTTAAGTTCTCGTATCCCCATTTTACAGATTGGTTTCTCATAGGCCCAGCTGAGTAATCCCCTGGTTGGACATTGATCATGCAGTGTTCACATGCGAAAGATGCATCTGTTGTGCCTTTAAGCTGCTCAGGTTGGGCAGGATATTGTCACTGTTTCTGGCTTGGAGCATACCAGCATAAGGTGTGGGCGTACTAATAAACTCTCAGGCAGAGATGCAGTTGTATAGCTTCTAAAATTCATGCCATTCCCTCAGTAACACTTGCATGTTGCCCAGAACCACCGCCCAAGTTAAAAATTTCTGACTTGGAATTCACTTTGCAGGTGCATGTGACAGATACAATTCATGCAGTTTGCACAGGATTCTAAAATATCTTTGTTCTTTGCTCAGCAAAGAGAATATATGTACAAATGTACACATCAAGACAGAAATATTGGAATTTAGACACATTCCCTCAGCACTCTGGGATGTTTCTTAAAATGCAAGGCTTCTCTTCTGAACTTTGGAATCTCTTTACATCTATTTAACTTTCCTACATCACGATTCATCCCACAACCGAATATTCTTCTGCTACAAAATTCTTTCCCTGCTCCTCTCAAATCATTTTATCTCATTAAGTATCTCCAGGTTTTTTACTTCTTGACCAACATCTGATTCCTTTGTTTAATTTCTGGTGATTTCCTATCTTACCATAGCTTCTCCCTGAAGCTTAACAGGTTAAACACTTTCCTGTTACTCCAAGGACTCTAGATTTCAGTCCCTGCGATGTTCTAGTTAAGTGAACTTTGGGTCTTTAAAGATAAGTAAGAGAAAGGGGTTTCTATTAGCTTCCGCCAATTTTCATAGCACTACTACTATTCATCTGCATTACAGTTTTTAATAACCAGCTATTACCTAAAGTGCAGGAGAGACTTAAGAGCAAGGACAGGTGTCTATTGAAGCATCTCACAGTACAGCACTTCATACTGAGAGCTTCACGACATCAACTGGAAATCATTGATTTTGCATAGATTCCTAAGGTAAAAATCTTTAAAGAAGCCTGAGACAACAGGCAGTTTTCAGAGATGACGAATATCTACAGGTTCCATTGACGGTGCTGGAAATTAAATGGTTTTCACCACTGGAAATCAGCAGCTTGGCCACAGCCCAGGTAGAGCCAATGTGAGATCTGGAAACAGAAGTCGCCATTTCCAGGCTATGCTTCTGTGCTAGCCTTTATCACCTCCATCGTTACACTTAGATGGTCTCACTCTGTGAGCATAGCTTAGTACCGCAGTACTGCCAATTCTCACATTTGTTCATTTAATCTCATCAGGTGATTTCTTGGAAGTGATTATAGGAGCATCTCGGTTCAAAATAAATTCTCAGACTTAATGGTTTCTCAGAAAAGAGCATGCAAACAATCTTGCAGGTTCGGAGTACAAATCAAATGATCTGATGCACAAAGAAAGAGAGAGATGCACATATGAGAAAAATCAGGATTTTAAATCCAGTCTCACAATTTGGTGAGGAGGTGAAGGGGTTTGACTCAGGGATTTTTAATGCCTCCAGACAGCAGTATCGCTACCCAGATACTCAATCTTCATGCTGACAGAAGATGTCATGTTGCCATTTGCATTCAATTTTGATGTCTCCCAGACTTCTCATATCTTTCTGAATTTCAGGCTTTGCCTGACAGCATTAGAGAGTAAAAGGGATAAGCCACGCCACTCTTCTATTCTGCATTTCCCCAAACACAAACGTGTTCAGATCAAAGCCTGTGACACAGGCATAGCTCCATTCTTACACCGTGAGGAACACCTCTTTGTTTCGGGCTTGGATAAAAAGCCAGTGCATTGTACAATTCAGAATGGTAAAGGCTTTGCCTCTTCTCTTTCTTTTGGCTTAGTGACTTCACCTCTTTTCCCTTCTCACCTTCTCTTACACACATATACCTTGCAGCTGGCAGCTACTCAAAATATAAAATGAAATATAAACTGAGGCTTAGGAGCCAGATGGAGACTTCACAGAAATAACTTTAGAGGAAAGCAAAGGGAAAGACAGCCAATGCTTCCAAGTCCATCACAGAGATTTCTAAGTAAGCAGCTGCTTGAGAAGGCAGCTTGTACTTTTTGTGGGAACGCCCACGCTGCCTGCTATCTTATGTATGCTTTCCCATCATTTCTTATTCGTTGTAATACTGCTGGTTTAAATGCCACAGTCCAGTGCTTGTTCTCCTTCCCAGGCAAGGAGATTCACACAGAAGGATGACAGTGTTGCAAGTGCCACTCTCCAGAAACAAAGCATTGCTATTTTGAGATGAAATGGTTAATTGTTTCAAACACAACATGTAGCTGTATAGAATGTGCCTTGAGAACTGGATCTTCACAGACTTCAGCCATTTATGGATTGACTGCCCAGAGTGAGGTCTCTTGGTTTCAAGAATGTACCTAGAACACAATAGTGTTTGAACGGGGATCTGATTTGTTACAGCCAAGTATCTGCAAACCTCGGCAGAATAAGAATTGAAAAAGAATGCTGAGCTATTCCAGTGGCTGCATAGCACATCTAAGTGCAAAAACCTCAGGACACATTATAGCAAAGAGAAGCAAAATATCTAATCTATAAGCAAATCCTGGGGGGGAGGGGGGCAGGCAGATTTTACAGAGTGGGTTTACATGAGATTAACTATGAATCATACACAAACTACAAGGAAAGCAGACTGGTTCAGTTTCCAGTACCGTGCAAAATCTGGCATAGTATTTATGTACTTAAAATGCATGTCCTGCCTCATGGACAGCAGGCAAGATCTTTCACTCTGGCTGTATGCAGCCTCTTAACCAGCTCTGCTCATTCTGCAGTGATCTAGGAATAATCTGTAGAAATATGCATAGGGTCTGTATCATCAGTCATGTATGTCACATTCCCTTGGGCCCTGGAAATGGCTGTCAGCGAGCCTTTGGGATTCCCAGTTCTGGAAAGCCTGCAAAGCAGCACTGAAACAGATTTACAATGGCCAGGATCAGGGATGCAAGCTGAGAGCTAACGGCAGCAGGCGTGGTTAGCTAGCATGCTGCAATGTCCAGCAACCTCTGTAACTGATCTTCACATAAGGGTACAGGGATGAAGCATGAGAGATGACAGAGTTTCTCTCTGTCTGACACAATTAAAGTAACTTTTAAAATATACGTGCTTGGGTGGTCTGCAATAAGGCATTAGGATTCTTTAGACTGAATCTAAAGAGAAGGCGGTCATGCTCTTCATCCTCAGCTTTTAATGGACATTAACACTTACTAGAGAGAAACTCAATAGTGAAGCTCAACAGAGAGCTCCAGATCTGAGGTCAGAGATATCTTGATTATGGGCTTTGGGACGGCCCATTTGATTGGCTTTGGTTGCTGAAGTGCAGGTAAAGCCATATGCCAATCTAGTGATGAAATTCCCAATGCTAAAATGAAAAAAAGGATAGAATAACTGTCCTGACAGAATCACGTCTTTGGGAGCCCTCTATCCTCAATCTGTAACCCCTCAAAGGGCAGGTTAACTTGAGGCTCATAAGGAACAGAAGTCCTCTGTTGTCTTGAACTGGCCAATTTTCTAGGATCCAGCTGGCACCCTCTACAAGGCCCTCACCGTTCTGAGCTACAAACACAACCTTGGGATTCTGACCTGGGTAGATTTACACCACTCACTGACTTCAGCAGAGCTGCACCAGTTAACACAACTTGAAGCCCTGTTATTACCTTAGGGATGAGAAAATGATTGAGGTTTGCATTGAATCAGTATTTTTCAGCTATTTATTCCCTCTGTCTGCAGAACATCCACCCTTGATCCTTCAGGTTTACCACAAGCCAGGACTGGGAATTTTTGTGGCAGTTCTTTTTAAAATTTGGCAATGCACCACTTAGCCTACTTTCACTGACAAAACAGAGAAGCTGCAATTATTCCAGATATGAACTGATTTTTTTTTTCCCCTCATATACCATGGTTTTTCAAGAACTTTCTATTAAATTCCATCTTTTCTGTTTGAATGATCACTTTTCATTTCACAAGGACTCTGTAATTCTGATCATGTGCCTGGAAGGCTTTTTTGAGCATATAAAACGATACACTTATTTGACTGCTAGATTAGAGGAAGAGAGTTGGTGCAATTCCTGTTGGATCTAAGAATCTCCAAATCTTCTAAGTGAATGTGTGGTTACTCAATTATCTCTAAGTGTCCAGGTACTAGACCATCATTACAAATTCCCATCTAACAGTCAGCTGTAACAGAACACACCATATACAAGGATCTCAAAATGCTATCCAAATACTGATGAAACAAGTTTTATCTAATGCTGTGAGATGGGAGACTACTAGCACAGACACAGGTATAGGCAGTAAAACACAGGGATTCTAGCAGGCCTGTTCAAAATTACCACAGTAGCCTATGTTACAGATTCACGACAGTTATAGCTGTATACATCTACAGACATGGATCTATCTATGAGAGAGAGAGAGATGATATCCTGAGAAAGGATCATTAGATCACAATTTCTCCCTAAATCATTAGAGTCAGCAGGGGATTGGTTTGACTGATTGCATTCTGACAGCTATGAGAAGAGGTTACCACAATATAACAAACATGAGAAAATTCCTACAACATTTATGCAGGAAACTATTTACTCTTATTTCATTGTATTTTTAGGGTATCTGTTTTAAATAACAGCTTCCTCTCTGCATTTGATCCTACAAGAAAGACACTTTCTGTATATAGGACAGCAGAGTGTGTTGCCATGGAAATTATGATCTACTTAAATTCAACAAATCCAGCCTTATGGGGTATATTCCCCAGAGTATCTCAATTTAATTATTAATGTTCTTTCTAAATAGCAACATCTTTCTGTTTTGACCGAAATGCTTATAAGCAGAGTGAAAACAATAAACCTGGAAAGTGGAATCCTTTGTTCAGCTGCAAAACAGGTGCAGTTAAGCCAGGGAAGATGCAAACAGCCTCCAAGCTGCCCTGCCAATGTGCTTCAACTCAGACTAGATGGATCATCTGGAAGGGAGAAAGTCTCATGCAGTGCCTGTGTCCATTATGTCCCTGACCTCTCTGCTGTGATTTCCAGTGAAAATACCAGCTAGGACAGTGGGGGTTTTTGCAGAGGGACATGTTCAGTGGAATCTAAACACTGACCATCAATTCATTTCCATATAGCCGCCAGTCTTGCGCTCATTCTCCAGCTGTGCAAGCCCAGTGAAACCACTCAATCTTTTCCCAAGAAATATATCACTAAACCCAAAGCCTTTCAGCCTCAGGGCACCTCCAGCATCCATCTTTCTCCTTCAAGTGCCACCATGAATTCTGCAGGTAGATTTTAGGAGCCAGATGGTGTTATTCAGGCTGATCTAACACTGGGGATAGTTTCTTGTGGGTCACATAATATGGGTGGCTCACAGGTCTAAGTTTAGACATGCACAGACACGTGTCCTCCCAAGTCCCCAGCAGGAGAGGCAGCAGGACAAGCAGAACCCTTCCATGAGCAGGAAGAGGCTCAAGAGCCTAGAACTGCTCATCCACAAAAGGGCCCAAGGCAGAGCGTAGCCCGGAGCAGCCCTGCGGGAACTGCCCAAGGCAGAACAGCGACCTTATCACTATGGCTGTTTAATGTGGCCTGCAGCCTGGGTAAGCTGCTCTCCCCACATGCTTACAGCAAGCGTTAGGGCATTTGTGCCGAAGACATCAAGACAAAGGTAGCCATGAAATGTTGTGATGACAGGAGAAGGTCATCTTCCTGTGATTGCTCTGCTCTTAATCTTGAAAAGGTGCTTCCCATCTATCCTCCCTAGAAGGGTATTCCTCACAAAATGTCATCTAAGATTCCTGGTTTCACTCCTCCATGAGTGCTTCTCAGGGACTGACAGTCACGAGAGCTCTGCCACAGTCTACGCAAAACATCCCAGAGCACTCCTGAACTTTTGACCATTGGCTTGGAAATTTCAGCTCGAAATTCATATTTACATTGCCCCTCCAATTCTACTCCAGAGAGTGTGCCTCATGCCCCCGTCAGGGTCTATCATGTGTAAAGCAGAACTGATCGTTGAGATGGACAGAAGTTATCACTAAGCCTATTTTACAGGTACCAAATTAAGAAGAATAAATAACTTGCCCTCTTCCCACAGGGAGTTTGTAGCACCGCTGAATCCAGGCTCTTGGTATTCTCATACAAAATCTGCAGCACAAGTCCTTCCCTCCTCCCTCGTACAAGGCTGGTTATTGGTCATAAGCCTCCCTCCAAAACACGAGGCAAGAAATGTCTGTTAGCTTTTGGCTTTCCTCTAAAAACACTTACTTAGAGGCTGGAAACAAGAAATAGAATAAATGAGCTCAACTGAGCTGAATGAAAGGAAGCAACAGTATGAACTCAACAGAATAGGAGTGCTTCTTGAGCAGGAGCTGCAACTGTTTGTTGACGCTGATAGCACTGAATTGTTTGGTAGACTCAAAGGCAGGCTACACACGTTGCCCTGGCATCCCTGGGACCCGTCCGAAAAGACACAAAATTCCAGATGTGAGAGGCATTCTTTCTAGCTCCTCACAAACAGGTTCTTCAATACTGATTTTGCTGTCCTGTAAAATTTGCCATTTTGGAAAGCAAAAGATTACTGTTGGCTCCATGAGACAGAAGGGAGAAAGACGGACTGTAGCTTTATTGACCAGTTGATTGATTCCTTCTTTGGAATTGGTCGGTTGCTTATTTATTAGCAATTAGTGCATTAGCAGTAAGGGACACAGCAAGTAGGCAGCATTTGAAGAAATAAACCTTTACTAAGCGTGACACCAGGCCAGCATTCCCAGCTGTCCCCCTGTTGCTCCCAAGAGTCAATCTCCAACTTGACACCTAATCCTCTGCCTCCATATAAATGTGTGTCCCTCTGAAACATAATCCTTGCTCTTCACTTCTGTTTACTGTACAACCAACTTCTCTCCTTCTTCGGTACCACCCTCGCCCTTCTTCTGGCTATCTGGCAGCTTTTACCAGCCTGCAGGTCACTGCTTTAACACCCGCATCAAATGAAAATCCCTTGTTCTCCCCTTCTAGATCCTGCAAAATGTGTCTACAATAAACAAAAAGCAGGGTACCCCACTAAGGAGATATGCCTGCTCTGAGCTTCGTATCAAAAGATGGAGTTATGCTGTGTACGAAGCTTGGGAAAGTACCACTCATGTTTCTAGTTCTGGCATGCCGTTCCAGGTCTGGAGTGCCTTCCTAGGTCCTGCCTGCAGAATGAGCAGGCGTGTCCTGTTATCTCAGTTCTTCCCTTCAGAAGCACACAAGTCATGGAAAGATAAAACACAGTTTTCATTTTGTCACTTCTTCTAGTTCATTTTCACCACTCTGCTCACCATCTGTTTTGCCTGTATTTCACTGGTTTAGATTAGGAGCTCCTCAGAGCAGGAATCTTGTCTTACTACATGCATGTGAAATGCCAAAACAGAACATGAACACTTGTCTTGGTTTCAGCAGGGATAGAGTTCATTTCCTTCCTAGCAGCTGGTACAATGCTGTGTTTTTGATTTAGGATGAGAACAAAGTTGATAACGCACCGATGTTTTAGTTGTTGCTAGGTAGTGCTTACGCTAGTCAAGGACTTTTCAGCTTCCCATGCTCTACCGACTGAGAAGGCTGGAGGTGCACAAGAAGCTGGGAGGGGACACAGCCAAACTGGCCAAAGAAACATTCCATACCATGTGACATCATGCTCAGCACATAAACTGGGGAAAGCTGGCCGGGGGGGCCGCTGCTCGGGGACTGGCCGGGCATCGGTTGGCGGGTGGTGAGCAATTGCACTGTGCATCACTTGCTTTGTGTATTATTATTATTATTACTACATTATTATTATTATTCTTTTATTTCAATTATTAAACTGTTTTTATCTCAACCCACGAGTTTTTCTCACTTCTACTCTTCCAATTCTCCCCCCCATCCCACCAGGGGCAGGGGAAGCAGGGGGGAGAGAGCGAGCGGCTGTGTGGTGCTCAGTTGCTGACTGCAGTTAAACCACAACACTGTACCAGTAATAGCATCACAAAGAAACTACCAAAGAACACAGGATCAGTCTCATAAATGACTAACCTAGAAGGCAGAGTTGCATTTATTCATATATTATTTATTTTTATATTACTACAGAATTTAGGAAAACCAACTAGAGACTAAACCCCATTGTCTAGGGTAAAATCAAAAACACGAAGTAAGACTTCCTGCCCAAAAGAGTTTACAATCTAAATAGCATACATGTGATAACAAAAGTATGTGACGCTTTCCTCTGCAAAAAGCAGCATGTGATTAACTTCAAGAACACAGGTGATTTAAGTGAGATTTTGCATTGTGTTTTGCTTGCAAAGAGCCCGATTACATGGATGCATCCCTCCATTGAGCCATTTCATCTCACAAGGCCTACCTGAAATCTGCTGAGTGGCCCTGATCAAGTCAAGTGCAGAGTCAGACAAAAGGAAATCTAGACTCATGTCCTAGCTGCCTAATGAGGACAGAGAAGAAATTTTGACATGTAAAGGTTCTACGGCAATCCAAACTGGCCAATACTTCTGCAGCACTCAAGCCTTCACTTACCTTTATGATTAGCCTGGAAGTTCCCAAGATACCACCTCTGTTCTGCTGAAAGCATGGAGCAGAAAGGCAAATGCAGTGCTTAGTACTTAGAGGCAACTGCTCAGGAAGTAGCAGGCATGATTATATGCCCTCCTTTGTCCTCTCTGTACCAAGCATTTCCTCTTGACCAAACGGCTCTCTATGCAACACATTACCTTTAATGGAAGCTCCTTAGAGATGTCCGTCTCCCTCCATTAACTGCAATAAGAGCACAGAAGAGTGTTTCTCAACCTTTCCTATTCACTGGACCACCTGACCCTTTGAAAGAAACATACAGCTCATTTTATACCCTACTGTTGCTTAAGGATAGGTGACAAGTAATAAGTCACATGGAATTGGTAAAATGTTGAAACAAACGTTAATATTTTACAATAATTACAAACTTGTAACTAAAAAATGTAGTTCAAAATGGTATCACCTGATTAAATCAGTCAGTACACAACTGACAACTGCCTGGGTGAGGAGTTCTGTTTTAGAGGTGAAATGTTTTCACGGACTGCCTGATGTTTTGTGGACTGCCAGCCATCTGTGCACCACAGGTTGAGTAACTTGGCTCTAAATCTCCCTGCTGGGACTAAGTAAGCAATTTTAGGTAGTGTAATGCCTGACTTAGTAGCCTGAATTAGGCAGTTTGGCTGCTGCATTCTGCTGTCTATGCCACTGAGGACAGCACTGAGGATCTGAAAGGGAATGGGTCGTTATTCAGAGTATTTAAGCCTTTGGTTGTTCGACTGCTTCAGGTAGCATCTATTTAAGTCTGTAGTTTTGTTCTACCCCTCCCACACTCATCACAAGTCCACAAACCACAAACACAATGCCCAATTCCCTTGATCAGATCCCCTTTCATTAATTTATTGATCAAGGAGCCTGGAGGAAATATATTACCTGTTACCACAGGTTTTCTGTGGAATATTGGACACATCGCTTGATGTCCTTGTGCCTCAGTGCCCTTACCAGTACAACGGCAGTAAAAATCATTCTGATGACACAATACTTACTAAATTAATGCTTCAAAGTACTTTAATACAGTGAAAGCGAAAGGGCTCCACAAAGGCAAAATACTGTATTAAGGCAGCTGGGAAGGCCAAGCCTCTTAGCTATATTCCACAACTTCTAGTTTGGTAAAACGTCCTTCTTTATGAAACCAGGACTAGTAGCATCTGCGATGTGCACGCAAGAAAACTTTCCCCATTGGGGCTAAGAGCATTTCCAGCACATCTGTGCTTGTGCAGGAAAATCTGGGTCACGGTTGACAAAGCAGCAGGCAGCATTATCCCCTGCAGTGTGATCAGCACGGTCACATTTCACATGAAGGGCAAAGCAAATGTCGCACCTGCGCTGGATGCTCCTCTGTCAGTTACTGTCACCAACAGGTTCTGCCCCCTCAGCAGAGCCGTAAAGGCCGCAGCAGAGATGCACGTGGCAGACGCCAAGCTGAGCTGGGAGCCACAGAAACCGCTTGCTCTTCATGCGAGGGAGAACAGCAGTGCAAGACTGCAAGATCTGTTTCAGAGGGATTGCACCACCTTATTGTATAGGTAAGGTTTCTTAGCAAATTCTGCATGTATGGCAGGCGGTCTGCCCTTCCCACTTCCCAGCTTCAGAGCATGTAAAATAATCTACTGCAAACTCATCCCATGGCCTTAGCCGAGAGCTCAAGCCACACTGGGTCCATTGCTGTATTTTCACATAATTTCGCATCGCTGGTGTTGAGGCCTGTACAGAGCAATAAATACCAGAATCCTTCACATCACCTGCCAGCACCAAGTAAATAATGCAGACTGTGAAGAAGGACCTTCACATATGTGGTGTATATCAACTGAGAGGCTACTGCCGACATACCAATAACCAAAAGCATGGGGCTGTGCTATGCGCCTTCATGAGAACAGCTCTCGCCCACTTGAGCAGATCCTGTCTCTGCCTGCCTCTGGTAAAGAGGATATGAGTTATCCTTTTATACCATCATATAATCTCTATTACATGACTTTTTTTTTTCCCCCATTCATAAATCTCTTCAGGCTTCCCATACACATGAAAAACAGGAGGAGGAAGGATCTGCTAAGTTTCTCTAAAATGGAAATTCATTACTGATGTAAGCAGTGTCTTTTGATTAAATCAAAGCCTGACTCAGTAGCACTATGGATTTATACCAGCTGAGGATGGGGGTAGCCGATCTCACCTACCCTTGCTAAAATGGCATCACACTAACCAAGAAAGACAAAGCGAAGAAATTGTGACAAGGAAGGAAATTGCACTCATCAGTTTAAAGAATCCCTTGGTTCCTCTTTGGTTTTGTTCTGACCTACCCACTTCCAGTAACAGCTGGAAGAAAGGATGCCTCTGATAAATCCCCAAATCCCTATTACTTCCACACAGGGCCGGGAATTCCCAGTGAACATATCTGAGGCTGCCACCCTATTTTACATCAAACCGTAAGAGATCAGACAGGCCATTACTGATATTTTGATTTAAAAGAAAACAAACACAGGCAAAAAAGCATAATTACGGCTGTGCTTTTTCACCATGAAGAACATATTTAACCATTTTATAATAATTTGTAATGCTCCTCATTTTTTTTAATGCCTAAGTCACACAGTATCATGTCAACTATTGATGACCTGTCTGATCCAGCCTCAAGTCTACTGACATCTCCTTCCTCTGCCACGTGTTCCAGATTGAAAGGCTTTCAATAGGCAGCGTGATGTGCCTAACTTTCAGAATTGGAGCCAAAACCTGTATTTCTGTTCTGCGTGATCCCAAGCACAAAAAGCAAGTTCCATGTTTCTGAGAAAAGAATAGGATTTCCACGCAAATACAATAGGCTGCATTTATATATACCACTTTTAACTTCAAAATGCTTTTAGACAACAGCCAAAAGGTATAGCAGACCAGTAACCACCTAGGATGCCAGTGCTGTGCACTGTAGCTGAACTGGACTGCAATAACAAAGCGTTGTGGTTTAACCCGACAGGCAGCTAAACACCACACAGCAGTTCACTCACTCCCCACCCCCCCGCAGTGGGACGAGGGAGAGAATTGGAAAAAAAAAAAGTAAAATTCATGGGTTGCGATAAAGACAGTTTAATGGGACAGAAAAGGAAGGGAAAATAAGAATAATAATGATAAAAGAATATACAAAATAAATGATGCACAATGCAATTGCTTACCACCTGCCAACCGATGCCCAGCCAGACCCCGAGCAGTGGTCGCTGTCCCCTGGCCAACTCCCCCCAGTTTATGTACTGAGCATGATGTCCCATGGTATGGAATATCCCTGTGGCCAGTTTGGGTCAGCTGTCCTGGCTGTGCCCCCTCCCAGCTTCTCGCTAGCAGGGCATGAAAAGCTGAAAAGTCCTTGACTAGCGTAAGCACTACTTAGCAACAACTAAAACATCGGTGTGTTATCAACATTATTCTCATCCTAAATCCAAAACACAGCACTGTACCAGCTACTAAGAAGAAAACTAACTCTACCCCAGCCAAAACCAGGACACGAAGACATATCCCAAGCCCTTCTGCTAGGGTGTCCTCTACCTCTTGAAGCAAAAAAGAATCTCCTTCGAAACGAATAGCAATAAACTGTAGATGGTAGGACATGCCACTGATCCCTTCTGGTCTGTCTCAGGGAAGATAAATTCAGCACAGTTCATTACACTTCACAGATGAGGAAACTGAGATACAGGTGTTCCAGGATGTCCTTTGAGATGTACTCAGAAATGATGAATAAAAAAGGGGTTGTAATTAACCCACGAGTAAGATGCTATCCCATTCCAGTTATCATGAGAGACAAAGTAACAAATAACTCCAAGATGCAACAATTGCAATTACAGTGATCGCACACATCCCTTGGTGGAAAAGACACCTGTAATCTACCACCATGAGAAAAAGAACATCCTGATTTTGTTCTCGTTGAGGTGAGTGAAAAAACTACCTGGAACACAGGAGGATGAGAACTGAGCTCTTAAAGGAAAAAGATTTCCAGGGACAGGATTATCTTTTTGTTTTGCATTTGTACAGTACCTAGTGCAGATCCTGACAATAATAAAGTCTTTGACTTTAACACACAGCTATGGCAGTGTAAGATGCTGCTCTGAAGTTTTTATCATTTCTCTTCTGGGGGTTACCAGGACATAGCTCTGCAGGCAGAACAGAACAAGCCAGCACTCCGGACCAGCGTTACCACGAAGTCCAAACACTAAAGTTGAAATGGTGTAACAGAAGGTTTGCAGTAAGCTGCCTGACTTCCCACTGAAGCGGGTGAGAAGTGCTCACAGACTCTTCTCCTTCAGCAACATTTTGGAAATAGAAACTTCCAGGACAGAGATGGTATCAACCAAATCAGAGACAGTGGAAGCAACAAAGCACCCAAGAGCCAAAGCAAAGGTTTGCTTTTTGTTTTAAAGCCCTTTCTGTTAGCTGAGTCATATCAGACATAACCCCCATGGAGATCAGCAGAAGTCATAAGAGCACAAAGCAACGTTCACAGTGTGACTAAACCACACCACACCACTTTCCTCATAATCCTTACTATACCCTTAGTAAGATTTGATGAAAAAAAAAAACCTAAATAGGCACGAGCAGGGGAAAAAAAAGCCCAACCAGGCGGCCATTCTACTTAGAGCACAGCTGTCTGTACTGATGGATCAACTAGTGATTCATAATGAGATGGGGAAACCAGATTAGATAGATTAAATCTTTGTCATGATCCTAACCTGAAGACCACTGTACACCGAGGAGTCAGTGATCCACCTAACAGCTAACCTGAGTGGGTGCAGGCCTGTGCTGCGCTGCGCTGCATGCACAGCTTGGCCTTCTGGCCCGCATTGTGCTGCGCATACCCCTTGGATGCAGGATCAACTCAGCTGGTTAATTGTAACAAAGGAGCCTGTAGGAAGCTCACAGTGGTCACCAGCAATTAAACCACCTGCATGTCCTCATTTGTCTTCATCTAAAACTGCAGCAACAAGTTCTCTTGTGAACATTCTTTTCATTTGACAGTAGAAATGATGAATAGATTTGCCTTTAAAAAAAAAACAAACCACTATAAGGGCTCAAAAGACCAAAATGTAAGGTAACCTTTCCACAGACAGATCTGCATGGTGTGCTGCGCCCAGACTGGAGGGCTGTTCCACGTTGGGCAGCTCAGGGTTTGGCATGTAAGGTTATTTATACTCTCCTCTTTTTCTTTATAATGTTAGTTCTAGTAAATGGTATTTTAAGCAATACTCTACAGAGTCCGAGTTTCTTGCTGGCATCATAATAAACCAGCAAAACATTCTTAAAGGATGGATGTATGCTAAGTAGCAGTGCAAAGAATGTGGTGATCAAGCTTGGCTTCCCTAGGTTTCCTTGCAAAATTATTTTTTAATTATTACTGTGATTACTAAATTATTAATATTTACACTGCATATTCAAATTGTTATTTGCTATTGAAATTCTAGTATAACAAATAATTGGTACCACCCTCTACACAGCTGATTTCATACTGTGACATGCTATTCAGATAAATAAAGCTGAAGAGAATGGGAAGGTTTGTATGTTCAGCTAATTACCTGACTGCAGACATCAACTGCTCTACATCCTGCCTCTATCAGATTTTTACCCAGTCCATGTGTCTTAGATGAAATCACCCGTGTAGATGTGCATGTGCTGAGGCAACTAAGTTAAACTCCTGTCTCTCTGTAGACATTCTTTGTTCCTGAGGATTAGCTGGGTTACGTGACGACAGGTTTTTTCAAAGTGGAAATTAGTCTAGTAGAGAAGCAAGAAAAGCAGCCTTGTACAATACACACTACATCTCACACTGCTGTCAGAGATATCTGCACAGTTATTCTGTTCAAATTAAATCATTTAAATATTTAACACACTTTCCCAGAATGAAGTGCAAACCCAATAACGGCTAGCAACAGCTGCAGCTGAATCCAGATGATATACCTCCAGGGGCTAAATTCAACTCTGGAACCCCCAAAAATCTTCATATCTGACAGCCACCCAATGTCTTAGTGATACAGAGAGATAGCCAAGATCAAGGTGAGTTTTTCTTTTGATGTTTCATCTCAGATGGCAAAAGAGGAGACCTTGAAAATGCCTTTCTGGAACTATGCTGATGGTGCAACATCATGGCACGTTTCTTTCAGACAAAGAAAGTGACAGGCCCTTGCAACCCCCCTACAATAACTTAAGAACACAACAGATGTTCTCCTGAGTCTGCACCTATAGGTACCAGACAGAGAAAACTAGCAAATGATCCATCTGATTCAGTGTACTAACCTTGACTAGCCATATTTCCAGAAGGGAGACAGACCAGCCATCCTGCTGCCCCACCTTAAGCGTAAACTCCCCCCCCTCCCCCCCGGAATTTTCCTAGTGGCATCAAAAATGCGCTGTTCTCAGTGAATCTTTTCTCAGGTGGGGCAGATGAACGTATACCTCGCGGTTGCTCCATTTTCCCCTGTTGCCTGTGAAGAATTTCCAGGGAATTTCAACATGTATTCCCACCTACAGCAGTTCATGGAAAAGCTGTAGAACAAGCGCAAAGAGCCACATGCTTCTCCTCCCAGGCTGACAGGTTACAGGGAAACCGAGAACGTCTTTTGAGAGGGTGGGCGGCAAGTTGCAAGGGGGAAAAGAAATATTTGATATTTCTTTTACAAAAAAGAAGAAAGCAGCGGTAGGGGAAAGAAGCCGCCGGGGGGGCCGGGGACCCCCCGCGCCCGCCTCTCCCAGCGCCCCCTCGCGAGTCCCCGCCAGCCGCGCCGAGCCCCGCTAACAAAGCGCCGCTGCCCAAATCCACGTCCATTTTCCCACCCGCTGATGCTCGGTTCCCCCTCCTGACCCCGAGCCCGTTCATCGCCGAGCACCGGGCGATGGCAACCGCCCTTCTTCTCCCCTGTCACCTTGCGCTGTACAGCACGACAGCATTTTGCCCTCCAGTCCCCGGTCATTTTCCCACGCTGGAAAATACCGTTTGACCCACCTATTTCTTCCCTCACCCACCAAGCAGCCGAGCGCACCATCCCCTAACAACAACCTGCTAAATTTAGCCGAGTCGCCGCCACCGCGTATTCACAGCAGGGGCGAGCGGAGCAGGCAGCAGGCACGGCGCGGACACGGCAGACACACACGGACATGCAGACAGACACACGCCGGGCACACGCGTGCAGGTGCCGACCGGCAGCTACTCACACCACTAGCCTGGAGATGATCCATGAGACCATGGCGCTGCGTGCCGCAGGGCTGGCTCTCCCGGCAGGGAGGGCTC
>NW_008825538.1:3673639-3674877 GCF_000699105.1 Pygoscelis adeliae | reverse complement strand
GGCCTCCCCAGCCGGAGACCCCCGGGCGTACGGGGAGTTTTCGGGTGCGGAGGGAGGACTGGGAGAGGGCGGTGGCTGCGCCAGGCGGGCAGGGGTCCCTTCCCCACGCTGCGGCACCGGGCAGACGCGCGTGCACTTCTGGAGCACCGCAGCCGAGCAGGACACGAAGCAAACCCTATCGACTGCTCACACCAAAGCAGGGGCAAAGCTAAGGCATGGTGTTGATGGGCTTCTTGGGTATATAGGAAGAGACAAAACCCCCTCCACGCCCCAAAGTTTGCAGGCACAACTGACAAGGGTACTAGCCACACGATCCAGGTGAATCCCTGTCACTGTCAATGATGACAGCCAGCAACCTCTCCTCCACCTTAGTTTTCATTAGGGGGTCTCATGGCTATCGAGTCCAATTTCCACAAGGACCGTTTGCCCACATGCAGAACAGGCATTGGCTTGACCTGCGGGTTGTTCTTCCCGAAGTTTCCTCTGGGTTCTTCTTTTCCTTTGCTGCGTTGGCACATGCCAAACGTGATTAGATTGCCAGAAATCATCTTCCACTGCTTTGTTTCTTTTCTTCTATCAGAAGCACACGTGCCCATGGGAATTCACGATGTGTTTTAGTTTTGCGGCAATCCTTAGACCTCTCTCAAGCTTGCCACCATGAGACCAGCCCCAAGCTTCACTTGGAGGCTGCTCCGTGGAGCAGTTGGCCTGGTTTCAGGAGTTAGGGCCAGAGCTCCGGCCACCCTGCCTGCACTGCAGGATCCCTGCCTCCGCGCCCGACACATTGTTCTTTTCTAGGACTGTGCACCTGCAGCAAATTTCCCCCGTCATTCTGAGACAGCATAGCTGAGAGGCCAGAATTCCCTAATGTATCATGAGTAATCTGTGAGGAACTCTTCTAGGGAGAGGCTGAACATTTCAACCAGAGGTAGCAGAGCTAGGAGCTGATCAGAGACCTCGCCAGTCCCAGGTGGCCACAGCCGTCCTCACACTCCTGTCCATTTCCACAGGGGGATGATCATCAAACGATATCCAGCCCTTACCTAACACCTTTCTTCTGCTCAGCTCAAAGTTCTCCGTAACGGGACCATCTTTTATTATGTAGGTTCTCTGGACCTGGTCCCCAGAAGAACAATAGCACCCATAGTCTTCAGCTAAATCTGCAGGTATAGACATACACGTAGTTAAAGTTCAGCACCTCTCAAAATTATCTTCTAGAGGAAGAGTCACAGAGTCCA
>NW_008825538.1:3662453-3673604 GCF_000699105.1 Pygoscelis adeliae | reverse complement strand
GCTCTTCCCTCTGTAGTGGGTCTGTTCCTCCACCAGAGGGAACTTCCACCTCGCGCTGTGACCTGTAACAAGCTGTTACCTCCTCACCCACCTCCCTGGGTTACAGCAGCGTTTCTGCTACAAACGCCGGTATTTTCTGGTTACAGACAGGTTGTGAACCACAGCTGGAGGTACAAGGCCACCTCCAAACATTCCTGCCTCGGGGACTGCAAGGGCCTACAGTGGCACCATCACTACCGCCAGCATTTTGACTGCTATACAAGCACCACAAAGACAGGACTGGGTGGTCTGTTGCAATAAGCAAGTGTAAATCAGCCGTCTTCTCCAGACAAGATTGCTCTCTGGAAGAACTGCCTTCTCTCCAAAAGACGCCGTTAGGCCATCTAGCCCAAACTCTAAGGCAGTGAATCATCCTGTGGCTGTCTTGCTTGTGTACCATAGCCAAAGAAGTACTTGGAAATCTGTCATCAAAGATTTTTCATGTATCAGGATTATTTAGTGTGAGATTTTAGACTGCACGTTGGCAGAGACTCCACAACATTATTACAGTTAATGATGTGATATTATCAAATATAAGGCACAGATCTCTCTGCATGAATATTTGTGTAATCACCACAGTACACAGAACTTGCCACTTAGTACTTGCTGCATATTTCAAGCATAGAAAAATGGACCAACAGGAGAAGATACCGGATTATAGAGAGAGAGAACACAGAGCACAACATCCAAAGCTGCAGCAAAACATTTTAGTGCCCAAAGCATAACTCAGCCTCAGGCCCTCTTGGCTGCGTCCAGCCTCTTCCAGCTCACCATGTTGCCTGCAACTCCTGCTAGTTGCCATCACCAGCAGCTCTCTTTTCTGGGCAGCAACCGTCAGAAAGGCTTGAAGATTTTTTCTTCTGCTTGGCAGCTCTCTGTGACAGGGGTAAGCAGGACATGGGCCCCTCTTGTGCTGCTGCTTTGTACACAACTGACACAATCACCGCCTGATGACTGTTTACTGATCTTAAGCCTCAAATGTACACAGATAGTTAACACGGTAAGTCTGGTGATGGAAAACCTCATGAGTCTGTCAATGGGAATGGAGAGAGCTTTACTTAAACAGCTATTTGGTAAACAGAGAGTGAAGAGGAGACATTCAGCTCTACTGAGTCATCAATGGAAGGGTGACAATGTCCCCTACCTACTCTTCATGGGCTGTGTCTTGGGATAACAGTCATACAGTCCTGTGACTGTAAGCTCAGCATACGACATCCCAAGCATCCTGGAAAGAGGCTTTGCTTGAAGAAAGCCTCTCCTTTGCTATTAAACCGCCTGACCCAATCTACAAAGAAATAAGAGAGACACAAGAAGAGTTAAAGCTGTAGGGACAGATACGAATTAATTTACACGGCCAGCTCAGCAGAGGGACCACCTCATGCTAGTGGAACATTTTGGAACAGCTTTAGCAGTGGAAGAAGGTCAGGCAGTGAAAAATCCTATGCAGACTGCACCATTAGATGGTTTGATCTCTGTTCCCCAAATAACAAAATAAACCAGCTTTGTTAATGAGGGTAGAGCCACCACCATTGCCCTAAATACTACGCAGCCTTCTCCTATGCAGCCTTCTCCTAGCAACTACTTTTCTTGAGCAGTTCACAGACCCCCCCAACAGCTCTATCATAATCAGACTCATTCCTCTCTGGCCCCAGGGAGAGGGGATGTCAGCCTCACAGTTGAACAACAACTGCCAAGCCAAGACTTCTTAGAACAAGAAGAGTGACTGACATATATGCATAGGGCACTCTGTTACCAAATCTAGGAAAGGTCAGGAAGTAACAACTGCAGAGAGGGAGGCAACTCTTATCAAGAAGGCATGTCCTTGAACGGATCGAACCTACGTGAGAAGCATTTCAGAACAGCTTGAGAAGAACAGACAGCCTAGCTAGGAAATGTCCACAGGAATAGAGAAAAATATTGGACAGGAAACCTGTGGCGATGTTTAGGTGCTGAAGTTCATGTGAGAAAACAAAATAACAAAATGAATATAAAAATAAATAAAATACACATGCGATAGCAACAGTGCACACATCTATTCTACAGTATTGTTACAGTACCTAAAAAGTATCAGGAGAAGAAAGATAGTTTGATCAGGAAATAGATATTCTGCATCCCATCAAGGAATATATACACACACACATACATAGATACATATGCTCAGCCTCTTGGAAGAGAAATGTTTGGTCTTCCACCCAGTGGAAGAGAATGGGTGACCTCTTGCATTTATCTCCTGACTTCTACTTGGGAAGCAAAAGAAAAAAACAAATGAACAATAACCTAAAAAGACAATGTGGACATTTAGAGGAAAAATCCAAGAAGAATGCAGCTCCTAAATACAGTAACGAAAAATGCCCATTTCTAAAACTACAGCTTTACTAGCAGATACGGACTAGATACGAAAAGGTTAATCCTACTCTATGGGGAGTATTGTTAAAGCATGTGGAGACAGTCAGCATTTCCTGGCTGCCATTTCCATCTTTATTATTGAATTATTTGCTTCAGAGCTATGGCCATTAGCAAAGAGAGATTAAGAAATGCCTATTTTGACTCAGAAGTGGTGTGGTCTGGCATTTGAGCTGGGAACTGTGGCTGCTGAGAAGCACTCTTCATTCTCAATGACTCACTACAAGAGCTTGGGGAAAACATGGAGATCAGCATGCTTGAATGTATTACTTGGCTTTGGGTAACCAAAATGGGGTAGGTTGGTACCAAATATTCTAACAGGAAACTCTACAGCACAAAGGTCGGTCAGTGGTACTCAACACCTCCAAATATTAAGCTCTGAATACCTAAAGTTGTGCATCAAAAGTGTCTTCTGAGAAGTTTGTTCTTTGCTTCCCATTAACTTAGATGTTACAAGATGCTTCTGCCTTAGAACAAATCCATGTGTCTTAGATTAATTCATTAGTGGCTGCGAGGCATCTGCAGACCCTCCAGCTCCATGAGAAATTATCTCAATTGAGCATGTTTTCCATTCTACTATTTCAGAATGAAGAAAATGCTTGGATTACAGCATTTTATAAATTGATGAAAAAAGGACTGTATCTTAGACTGGAACTTACTTTTTCAGCCTTAAATGCCAATAAAGACATTAATAAATTACCACTATTATTATAGTACTTCTGACGCTCAGATTAGTCTTCTTGTCCCCAGTTACCTGCTACCATCTTTCCACCTCAGCATAGTCATGGACAACCATCAGGTCTATTCCATGTCTCCAAATGATCTGCCTGTCACTGTTTATGTCCTAAACACCCTGCTACAGACAGCTTACCACAGAAATGTAAAAAGAAAGGAAACAGTTCAATAAAAAAATTGTGTATGAGCAAAAAAAATGGTGATCAGAAAACAGATTGTTGGAAGAGAGATCTTCTGGATCAAATTGTATAGTCTCCTGCTATAGCAGGTAAGAAGAGACATTGCCTCCTCTTAGGGACATGACATACAACTCCCTTATTTTTATGAAGGACTTCTCCCCCTGTTCCTGCCAGACAAGAACCTACTCACATATTTGATAAAGACTGCAAACAAAGAGGAAGACATGCTGCTCAGATATCTTGGTTGGATGCTGGGAGAATGTCAGCTTGGGATTTCCCCATAGCAGGTTCAGATCCTCACCGTCTTCCTCTTGAGGCTTTTCTTCTTCACAGACACTAGCTCTCTGAATGTCTGCTGGAGTGAGAAGGCAAGCATGACAGAGATGTTCCCTCTGCTAAGGAAAGGAAACTTCTAAAAGAAGAACTGCAAGAGTGACTTCTAATAATAAGGCATAATCTCAAGACTGGAAACAAGCAGCAAGACCAAGCCTATTCTAGCTTTAAAACAGGACATTTAATCATTCTGAAAAAGGAAGAAGAAAGGGCCACTTCCTGGGCAAACTGCTGTGGACAATGCATACTGAGTCAAGACCAGGGGAGGGTTACTCTTTAAATTTGCTGGTGTGTGCCTCTCTGGGCCCTAATTATCAGCTACCACCAGAGAGGAGATACTAAGACGTACAGAGCTGTGGTCTGATCCAGTGTATCAGTTCTTATATTCTTGCACTGGAAGGATGGGTTTTTTTGAATTTTTTTACCGTACAG
The DNA here is from genome assembly GCF_000699105.1 of Pygoscelis adeliae. Classification (NCBI taxonomy): domain Eukaryota; kingdom Metazoa; phylum Chordata; class Aves; order Sphenisciformes; family Spheniscidae; genus Pygoscelis; species Pygoscelis adeliae. Next base: position 3,669,483 of record NW_008825538.1, on the reverse strand, counting down.
TGTTTAACGATGCCTACAATACAATAGTAAATGTACTGAAGGATGACTTGACCATGTTCTTGCCCTTAAAGCAGACACAGAGAAAGGAGGAAGGTAATTAAGTGCTAGTGTGAACATGACATTTGCTAAAGAGGGATGTTGAGAGAAATAGGATCAGTGCATGGCCTTGAGGTTTCACTGAGGTGCCATGCAGCAGGGAATGCTAAAGATAACAAGAAGCTGTAAATAATGAGTAAAAGGGGCCTCTCTCATGAGCAGAAGAGAGAAAGTTTCCTTCAAGGAAACAGAGAAGGAATGTGGGGGAGGCTATGGACAGCCCTAATTATGTTAGGGGAAAGCTAAATGACCGCTGCAGACTGGTCTTAGCAGTTTCTAGAGACAGGCTGTCTTCACGGACTGATGTAATAAAAAAATTGAAGGTAATAAGAGGGGAAAGCAAAGTGGGCTTCTTCGCCATGCCTTGCTGAATTGCCTTTAACCAACCAATTTGGTATCACAGGCACTGCTCTCTTTAGCAGTATCCTGTACATAGGTGAAATTACTAAGCAATTACTAGACTACCGTGGCTTTGTAAAAACATGCTTTAATAACTGTATAAATGCTACTTCATGGTAAGTTTTAATAAAAAGCTGCTATTGACCTTCAGGATCAATTCAAATCCCAGCACAGACCAGGATGTGGCAACTACAGATTCCAATTTCCTGCAGAGCCCCAAGGGAGGCAGAAGGAAACTAGCTGCACTGGCACACCTGACAGAGATGCTTTCCCATAGGAGCTGCTCAGAAGTACTTGCAGGTGAGCAGCAACCTCACTGTGAGTACACTCATTTCTCCAGGGGTTTTCTCATACTTCTACCAGGGCTTTCCTCCTCCTCCCCTAAGCCACAATACATCTGCCTCTCCCATATGGGTCCTGTTCTGTTCCTCTCAAGGTGTGTAAACCACCCACTGCTTTATAACTGCTTTCTCCTCAGTTATAAATGCAAAGAGAAATGCTGAGTGTCAAAGCACAGGGCATATTAAAGACACTGACTCTTATACCACGTATAGTCATGAACACGGAATTCCACCACACCAAGCTAGTTCTGGTTCTATTTCATTCTGGAAAAAGTATGGACAAGTTATATAACTAAATTTTTTCTCTGCAGTCAGGGTATATGAAAAACTTGCAGTATCATCCTGCTTCTCTCTCTCATTACGTGGCAGTAAGAACAAGAATTAATTGTCTTCCCAGGGACAAAAAAGGCTAAGCTCCAAAATTGAAATGGAAAAAAAGCAGGATCCAAACAAACAACTTAGAGGCTTCAGAAAAAAAGACAAAGAAAAAATACACCCGCTGTGATAAGAGTTTTCAAGTTACCTTCTATAGGCTATCTATAGAGGACCCCGTCTCTATAAACGTTGCTCCCTTTTGAAGACTTACAATATCTCACTTTAATGCCACTATTAATGAGACCAGGTAACGGTTTCTTGGCTAGTATCTGCTTACAACTTACAAAGGTCAGAGTGAGTGGCGCGGGAATAGCATATAAAGCACTCCCAACATTTGGTACTGGGAAGTGATAATATTCTAACATGTTTCTGAACAATGCATGTCTGATCGAGGAAAGCGGCAGCAGTTTTTCCCCACAAATAGTGATCCAGTCTGACTGCTTAGCATGAGATTTGAAAAGGCTGCAGCTGAAAATGGAAATTTGGGCTCTTGGAAGTCTATACATCAATACCACAAACTATAAAGGTAATGAAGAGAAAAAAAGACGACAGCCAACTGCAAAAAAAAGAAGCCTTTGTGCTTGGTCTCCATTTTCCGTTATCAGTCTCCAGCTGGAAAACTGCAAGTTCCAACCTCACGAGCTAACAGAAGCATTTGCAAGCATATGTTCTCCCTCGCTCTCCCTCCACACTCCAATAAGACACTCTTAATTGCAATGTATGCAGGTGATGCAGCGTTTTCTGTAACTTGCTTCTCCCTCAGACCCCATTTCAGCCATCCTCTGCTGAAAATACTTCCAATGTCTATTACAGCTCAGAGATTCTCCAGGTACCACTGAAATGAAATGGACAAAGTAAAGCCAGTGAATAGCACTGCCAACAGCAGGATTGTGAAGGTATACCTATATCCCATGAGAAGTGTGCCAGCAAATCACACGGTCTTCCCAGAACTGCCCTGAAACCAGTTAGGGCACTGATAAAGGTGTTGCTGTAGTAACACAGAGCTTACTCTGAGACAGCTACACAAGTATGTCCTCAGTATCCAGGGGGTGATTTTCAATTCATGCTGAGCTCCGTGCCATTGAGACCACACCTGACTTTGTAGAATAATTGAATAATTTACGTTGCAAGTAGCCTGTGGAGGTCATTTGGTCCAACCTCTAGCTCAAAGCAGAGCCAGCTTTGAAGTTGCATTACACTGGGGAGGGTCTTGTCTCCAGCTAATATTTTATAAAGTAGTCTAGACACGACTTTGTGGGCTGCGGCTGTTACAGCGTAGTGTGACATGAGATAGTTTTAACCTTACAACAGCTCTGCAGGACTGGTGTGGTAGGCAGAGACCTGAAGCTGTCTTAGCACTGAAGTTGTCTTCCCTGGTGCCAGCAGCACAGCAGCTATCAGAGCGCTGTGCAACAGGTTGTGTTACAAACCTCTTACTGGTAACAACTAGGTCAAGACATTGTTCTTTTGAATGGAAAACTGGTTCTGCAGAAGTCAAGTGCATTCCTTCTATTCACTATAGGCAAGAGGATTTCAAACCCTGGTTTTGGGCTATAGTAAACACACATGGTGGGCAGCTGCAGCCATTACTTAAGAGTTAATCCCTGTAATATCCTTTGTTAATCTAACTACAATGATCGAGTGGCATGGAACATATTCAGCATACCCATAGGGTGCATGTTAGATTAACAGGATTACCTGCTGCTCGTGGTAATAGTACTGTGTATTTATTCAGCCCTTCTCTGAAGAACAGAAGGTACATTTTAAAGGTGGGTAAATATTTGTTAATCCCAGAGAGGAAAATGTAAGTGCAAAGAGGTTAAGTAATAATGCCAGTTCCACACAGTGAACCAGTAGCAATATCCCTAGACGCATGTTCGAACACAGCATTTCTTAAGCCATCGGTTGATACGACCTGCTCAAAAAGCCCCAACAGTTACAGCACATCCTGTTTTTTCAAGCTAACAGTCTGATTATAAAGCAACATTTCTATTGCTTGTTAAGCCTCCATTTTCACTACTCACTTCTTGCTAACTTTGAAAGAGTCTACACAAAATATATTTGGGGAGCAAGCATATAGTTTACAATGGTAAACCTAGAAAAGGGATCATTCTTTCCATTGCACTGTAGCGTGTCTAACACACTGTGCTATGGAATAGTCAAATGTAAGCATTCTGAACCATTTATAACTTATCTAATGTCTTTTATAGCCTGTGTTCATAAATGATTATTTTGCATTCTTCGTGTACAAACAATAGATGTGTTTAAAGCACTCTGATAAAATAATGAACTTTAAGAATAAAGCTTTCATTTTTCCCCCTCTTTAAAAGATCCTTTATGGCCACAGCCAATTCCTGTGATCCCTGTCTTTACACATTATTCTTCTAATGTTCATAAGGTCATTTGTACCACTGGAAACCTGTGAGCCCTGAACATACACTGTACTGCTTATTAGCTCATTAGTGCCTAGAAGTAACATTCACGCACAGTAGCTTTCGATAAAGAAAAAAAAATAATTCAATGCCTACCTAATTTGGGCAACAATGTGTAAACCGAAGAGTAGCACAGACATCATCCCACCTTACGTTTGTATCTAGTTCAGCATTTACTCTAAAAGAAAGGGTGGAACGTAAGTCAAATAATCAGGGACCTCTACAGCAAACGAGGAAGATCAGACATCTCTGAGGGATAATTTGTCCCACTTATTCTAGACACTTATTTTAGTATGAGTCTCCTTCTGGAGATGCTTCTCTTCGTTCCCTGCAGAGTAAGCCCAGACAACGAGATGCCTACTGGTGGATGAAGTTCATTAAATGCATGTTTTTTGTATTGGCAGTTTGTGACCTACATGTTATACAAAGTAAGACACATCCTACCTCTGCTGCAACCAGAGGCATAATGCTAATCATCTCAGTAGTGTGAGTCGGGGAAACTAACACCTGACATACAATCATGCCTTCTAAAATTCAAAGTCCTCCAATGATCTGCTGATTTTTTTTCCACCATTGCATTTATATAATCCCTTTCAGCTTTGCCAATTATTTCAATCACCTAAAATATTTTTCTACTTGCTTTTGAAACAAATCCATCTCCAGCCACCCCAAGGTAGACATACAGATTTTAAGCTACTCCTCATTGTTTATGTGTCCAAGTTTGGTGGACAACAGACACAGCCTGGAGTAACCTGGCTGTGCCTCTTATATTCTCATTAGAAAACTGCAGCTGTAAACTTTATTCTGTGATGATCACAGGAAATAAGAGTAAGAAGCAGCAGTAAGCTAGCTTTCTAGAGCTTACTGCTGCAGCACAAGTTCTTCTGCAAAGGAAACTGCAAAACGTCATTTCCATTTTTTGGACAACTGCAGTTAGGTAATTATGCTATTTAGGGCGTTAGATATTGGGAAGCAAGAAAAGTTCAATTTTGCCTTCTTATGCTTTTTAGAAGAGATGAGAGACAAGACAGATTGCAATCTTCCTCTTATGAGGAGACAAGGCTGACATATGATCTCTTAAAAAAATCAGTGGATGAAATTCCTGGTTTCACTGGAGTCAGGAATTTGCTTTAGAACTACTGTTTTAATTTTAGGCACAAACCTCTACATTTGTGCATGGATTTGGAGAACAGCCATTAGTCTCTGACAACTGTGAAGAGAGTTGGTTAGGGAAAAGACACTATTAAGTTTCACTGACATGTAGTTGACTTGGGGAGCTTTACAGACAGGAGTAGGAAACTACTAAGTGCTTTACAGTGATAAATACAGTGAAACGTATCATAATTACCAGTGTCAGTGCCCAGCTGCACTGCAGGCTTCAGCTTGGAATTCAGTTGCCATCCCAGTGGCCTTACAACTGTCCAGTGCTCCCTTCCGCCGGGCTGGCTGGCGGTGCAGAGGAAGAGGCCCCAGCACATAGCAGGAGAGCTGAGACTGAAAGAGCATCAGTAACAATCTGTGACTTACAGCTTGTACCTATTTTAACCAATACTGTTGCATTTGCGCTCTCTATTACGCTGCAGAGAAATCACAGTGCCCATTTCCAATTTCGGGACAGACAGTACAGGGAAGGTGGGAGCCAGTTTGAAGGCACAGGTGTGTCAGCTGCTTTGATTTTGCTTTGAATATATTTTACCCTAAATCTCCACTCTTGCTTATATATTATTTCTTGCATTGTCCCTTTATCTGAAACAGATGACTCAATCCCAATTTAATATTAAATATCTTCTGGGAAAAATTCTTAGCAGCTGCTTCACAGTCATGCTTTTTTCCTTCCTGGCATCAGGGAGCGTAAACACTTATTAAAGTTTAAAAGGAAAAGGCAATTTGAGGATTAAAATAAGTTTAATTAGTAGCTATAATACTCATCATCTTTCAGGTGCACAACACAAAGAAATTCATAAGAATGATTATTGTTATCCCCATCTTACAGAGAAATGAGGTGAATTAAATTATCTGCCTAATGACACACTTAGTGTTAGATTCCAGATCTGCCTCCCAGTTCTGTGCTATACCAACTAGGTCACATTTAGCAATATGCAGTTTTTAAAAATGCCCAGTTCTCTATTCACCAATATCTGGGATCTTAACCTTTCACCTTCTCTCTTTTTTTTTTCTTTAGCTTCAGCAATACTGAAGCTAATAGCATTACTTTAGCTTTGTTAACATTGTATCAGCACAACATGCAGAATTTCCGAAAAAAAAAAAAGGGACATATTTCTCAGTTGACCCTTGACATGAAAAGATACTGTATTTTCCTACTGGAATCAGAGTTACTACACTAGCACGTAAAACATACAATGTTCTCTGCTAAATACCCATCACTCCAGTTCAAGTGAGAGTTGGTAAGCAGCAGGACAAAAAAAAAAACTAGAGTCAAAAAGCCAGCATTCTCTGCGGGGAGTGGAAGGATTCATGGTACATCGGTAAGACTCAAGCACATACAACCGACCCATCAAGATCGCTCTCGAGTGCTTTCTTCACATCTGAGTCAGAAGGCTGAGCCTCTTTTTAAGTGAAGACACATTCAAGAACAACCAAAGTTCTTGTCCAAATTGCACATACTCGTAACTCACAACAATCACTACTTCTGTGATTACATTAAATTACTGAGATTGAAAGCGACCCAAATACTTTCAACAGAATACACGTGGTTTTGAAAAACACAAAAGCAGCACTGTGATTTTTGCCCAAATGATCCTAGAAAAGTATGTAGCAGGCTAGTTCAGTATTAGTAAAATTTCTATTCACCTAGTCTAGGATTCACTGACCTGACACCTTGCTACATGAGGCCAGGAGCCTGAGTTGCTGAAATTTCTTGTCAGATCCACAAGAGAAAGGTGTAACTTTTCTCCCAAGGGAAGAAGCTCGATCACAAGACAGATTTGTTTAAAACTAAAAGAGACAGCAGGAAGCACTTGTAATAAGCTTCAAGCACCTCTCTGGCACTGGCAGGGAATGGTGTAAAGGCTAACTGGTCTTTGCCAAATCCAGGTTATGTTATTTCAATGATGAAAGAGCCTGGACGTTATTAAGTAGCAGAATATGAATAACATGACGTGCTTTCAGTTTGTTGTGAGGCTTTTGGAGGTAAAGCTACTTAACAAAGAACAACTTTCCTCAGTTCATTCAATAATGTTGCTTCAACAGTTGCTGCGTAGCTTTACTTAACTTTCAGTGGTTCTTTCTGTACATGGGTAGTAATATCACCAAGACATTCCTGCCGCACTGGCGGTCTCTAAGACTTGATTCAGCTATATCCATCAAGATAATATTGATTTGCATTATTTTGTTAAAGAATGATACCCCGATCCCTTTGAATAATTA
>NW_008825538.1:3657782-3662420 GCF_000699105.1 Pygoscelis adeliae | reverse complement strand
AACAGGCCGCCTTCATCTGGAGCAGTCAAGGAAAAACAAAATCAGCACGTAATTACTAACCACGCTTTATGTCTAATGTTTGTTCATGGTTATTCTTTAAAGGTTAATGTATCACTTTATCTATAAATACCTGTTGAATTTTAGAATTAATCTGAAAAATGTAATATCCAATCCCAATCCCCAGACACTACTTAACATCCAATTAAATAATGAAATCATTAAATGTTAAATAGTCAATTAAAATGTAATAGTCAATCCTGATTTATTATCCTAAAAGTTCTCTCACAATTTCCTGTTTCTACAGTTGTGATAGCAAATCTAAGTCCTACTAACTCATAGCTGGCAAAAGGAAAGCAAATGAGTCCCCACCGCAGAGTATGTATGGTGGTGGAAAAGAGTAAGTAAGTTCAGCATTTCTTACGGAATTTTTCCTTCAGCAAGTAAACTTAATTGCATAGCATTATAATGTACTTTGTGTCAAAATACGTGCTTCCTTTGGCTTTAGACAAGGAGACAATATTAACTAATGTAAGACATAAATTATCTTATTTTAACATACGGTAAAGAGATAAGCATGGAAAAAACAGACGGAACTAGTCCTGCTAGTCTTGCAAAGCTGATCCATGTGAGGTGTGCTGAAGTAACATGGCTGCACCAGAGAAAAGAGCTTATACAGGCTTTTACCTTTTCATGCTATAACTGGAGCTAGATTGAATAGGAGTAGTGACCGATCTACTTTAGCTACTTAAAGAGTAATTAAACTACATCAATTTGGGTGAGAGTGAGTAACAAAGCTTCTGGTAGTCTGTTATCACTCATCCCTTAGCACTGTATCTCAAGACACACCAGAGAAATGAAACTGTTAAGTATCTTCCAAAGCCCGGTTTCTAGTTAGTATGGCTGGTATTTTTGTAGTCCGACCATAAGCACTTTCAATTTTAATTACACATCCTTACGCTTTCATCATTAATCGTTAGAAGATAAAGCACTGCATATTGTTTTTCTGTGCTTGTACAGCCTCCAATGGGGCTTTGATTGAGAATGAAGACCTTTAAATGTTGCTACAGTAGAGAAATTCAAAAACAGTATCCATAAGATCTTGCATTGACCATCGTTTGTTGTAACTGCACACAAACCTGTAGGCTTATATTGGAAATGCAGGAGAGCCCTGAAAAACAATCTGCCCCCACTTATCACACAAAACATCTTCCAAGAACATAGTGCCGTGACAGTTAATGTTAGCTACTGGCCCTACTCTGAATAAGATGTCCCTTTCTTGCAAAGTGTCTGCGATTGGTGATGTCAAATACTTTTTGATAGTGGGAGACCAATTTTCAAGCACAAGTATTTGAATAGCACGTCCAGATTTTATATGCAAAGAAGTAGGCTTAAATGCCTGAATGTGGAATTTTTTAGGCAGACAGTTATAAAATCGGCTATCGCATTTTACTGCATGTATTGTTAAACTCAAATTTCTCTTCACCCAAAGGTGCTTTTTTCCTAGTGATACCATGTACAAGAGAAAAGTAGTTACTTACTTAATGGTAGCCGAAAGGAAGAATTTATTCAAGTGTGTTCTGAAGTTACTGTTTAAAGAGCACCTGTTTGCAGAGATCACTCCTTTCTCAAATAGGAGCTAAAGGCTTACCTATTAGCAGTTCAACCCAGTAGGTAGAGGCAGCTGTAAAAAATTATGTTCAAGACTTCTTGCAAGCAGAAGAACAGGTTGAAATCTGCTGCTTTGTAGTTTAATCAGTTCTGCATATTCACAGCACTATGTTGTTTTGCAGGTACTTCAAATGGCATTTTGTTCTTGAGAGATGTATATAATCCAGAGTGAGATGGTTGCATCTGTGCCATTATCATAGTGTTTGTTTGAGTTATTTCCAAACATTTTGATATTTCTATTGACGCACTGTGTGAGTGAGGGTGGACATACATACACAAAATTTTTCTAGTAGACATTAGTTTTTGTGGAGACTATTGTGAGCGGTGATAAAATAATCAGGTAAGAAAAACACAAGTATTTATTTTTCTGTATTGTATGGTTAAAATCCTGGGAAATATATTCTAAAACTATGCAACAAATTCAGAGATATTTATAGTCACAATTTAAAATTTTGTATCTTTGACTTTTTGACCCAGGACTTCACTGGTTACCCCAAATTTATAACTCTTAAAGAAGCTAGATAATTAAAAAAAAAAAGATATTTGGTCCTGATCTAACTTCTTCAAGGAATGAAGAATCCTAGGGAAGCGAAGCAAGTAGCTAATTATCTTCCCTGCTTAAAAATAAAAAAAAAAATCTTAAGTTATCTGGCTTCAACTTCTAGCCCCTGGGTTTTGAATACCTCTACTCTTTCAGGACTGAAAGCTTGGCTGCACCCTGAATGCATGATTTTTGTCCAGGCTCCTACCAACTTGTGCTCTGCCTGCTTCACCATTTTCTCTTCTGGTCTCTGCTAATTTGTTTTGCTTTATATACACTCAGAATGTTGCATTTTGATCATATGACTCTTCTTCTAGCACCATTTCCTATATAAGCGTAAGTCCATTTTCAAGGTCATTCATGGACTATGTCACTGTAGCTATCACCCCGCGCTTGCTCTCCTACTCTCAGCCCTCTAGGCCAGTACCTACCCAAACCATTAAATTTTAAAACACCTTTGCTCAGTCTTCATGCTACTCTGCACATGGGAGCTGCTCATTTACAAAACCCACATTTATCTTTCAAATCTCTCCTTAAAGCTTTCCTTTATTCTGGTGCAAATGGAAAAAAAAAAAAAAAATTACCATTAGGCAACTGGAGTGCTACCAACAGTTTGATCTACTGTATCGACTAATACTGCTTCCTTATTGCCTAACATCACTCTTCCCATATGTATTAATCAGCTACTCTTTGAGGTGGAGTGTTGTGTATGCGTAAAAACTAAGGGCTTTAAATAAGGAGGGCATACAACACCTGTATTATACGATGTATACATTGTACAGCTGCTGTTACAAGAGCCTAACACCTACAATGAAACAAGCAATTTGGTAGTTTCAAATATAGCTCGCTTTACACAATTTCTTATCACAAATTCCATTTTGTAGGTCTAGTCTATATATCAAATATTCAAATCTGAGAAGCAAACATACCTGTTTTTCCTTTCAGTGCCTGCTAATGAGTATTTCTTGAGGCTACATGCAGCTGCTGATATATTAGACTAATTTTCTATTATTCTACTATTTTGTTTGTTTGTTTTACCTGCTGAAAATGCTACATATTACTAGGTTCATCTTGTTGCTAGGAATCACTGAAGAGGCCTTTAAGTTACCAAGGAATTTGGGCTGCCTGATTTCCATGTCGTGAAGGACAGTAACTCTCTCATCATGTTGCATGATGAATTTTTTGTGCCTTTTGATTTCATACATAAAAGTGTTTGTTTGAACGTAGCAGTAGACAAGTGATCAGTGGAGAGTCCTGAAGCAAATTGGTGGGAAAAGCTTTAAAAATGCATTTAACACAAACGTGGGACGAACCAGAACGTGGCAGGAATACCCTGCCTGCAGCAGAACCGCCACTGCTGTTTGATGGGGATTTTTGGAGCTCAGACATCTCTTGTGATGGGAGGAACCCTGGTGAAAGCATAAGCTAAACACTATCAGTTTCAACAGCTTCTTGGCCTTGGGTACTTTCTTCATTTTTGGTCTTCCTCCCACATCCTCTGGTAGGAAAGTCTTGTGGTAGAAGATGAGTATGCATGGCTTGCTAGGTCACTGCAGAACATGATCAGCTAGCTCTTTACCATGTTCTCAGCTTAACTACTTGGTTCTCTTATGATCTTTCAGGTTACAGTCTTTCATAAGAGCACGCAGGTCTTGCGTGAAAGGAATAAGGTGTCTGAGGCAGCGGAAGACATTTGCTTGTAGAGAGAACTACGTAACCCGGCTCAGCTAGAGCTTCTCTAAAGCATGCCATCCTCCCAAGGAACCTCTAGCTCGTGTTATTTTTCCCCTGCCACGTTCTCCTGTCGCGCAAGACCCAGCTGTTCCCGGCCCCCCTCGGCCTCCAAGGCAGCCAAACAAGATGGTGGCCTGCGAGACGCTTCCGCCTCGCCTCCGCCCGTCCTTCGGCGCCGCTGAACCACTAGTGCGCAGGCGCAGACGCGGCCCCCGAGCAGGTGTCAGGCCCCTCCCCATCTGCGCGTGCGCAGAAGGCTGCCCGCAGCGCCCCCGCAGGTGCACCTTGCTGATGTGCGCTTGCGCAGAAGCACCCCACAGGTGCCCCCTCCCCCTGTGCTATATCTGAGTACGCCGCGAACTGCACGTATAAGCGGCCATTTCACGCCTCTTGCCTCCCTCAGATCCCTCCGCCCACTCCAAAGGTGGCCCTTCTAGCTTGAGGCTCAGCTCGCCTGAGGCAGAAACATAAGCCTCAAGGCACGCTACGGCCTAAAACGTGTCTGTTTTGCCATTTGGCCCCATCTTTGGGCTCTTCGTAGACGTGGGCGGACTGGCGGACTCCTTCACTCGAAGCTTTGCGGAAGGATACTCATTTTTTAATCCGCCATCTGCTGAGCAACGGCTTCGAGGCGTGGCCAGGAGCGCGGGCACCGCCCCTCCAGGCCAATCGCAGCGGGAGGCTTGCCGCGAGCC
>NW_008825538.1:3647139-3657014 GCF_000699105.1 Pygoscelis adeliae | reverse complement strand
GAGCCTGCCGGCGGGGCTTGGATCGCGGCCTGCCGGCTGACCGACGCCTTGGTTCTTTTTTTTTTTTTTCTCTCTCCTTCCGCCGGTTTCCTCCCCGGAGGCCTCCCGATGAGTTAAAATGGTGCTGAGGCTCGAGGGGAGCTGGTCGCTGCTCGTGGGGAAGAGGTTCCTCAGCCTGTCGGAGGAAGACGACAGGCCGTGGGATACCAGTCGCATCTCGGAATGGCCCTGGAAGTCCGGCAGGATCCGAGCGGTTTCACACACGGACATATCCAAACAAGACCTGAAGGTAACCGGGAACTTTCGAAGAGACCTTCTAAAGCGAGGGTGCTTACCCTGTGACCTGGAAGCTTCCTGTGCGTGCGTGCGTGTGTGTGTGTACATATAAATATATGCGCTGTTGTTGGGGGAGAGAGGTCGTCTTGGTCAACTTGCCTGCTTAACGTGCTTGAAAACATGTGCACCTCCGGTTAAAGCCACCAGCGTGTTGGTGCTAATGCCGGAAGCTACCTCAAACTAATAAATGTGCTTTCTTCCACCAGCGTTTTAGAAACTTGAGGTTTTGATTGCACCCGCTGTGCCTAGGTTTTATTTCTGCGTATTTCCTAAATGTAATTTAAGACCTTGTCAGTTGTAAACGATTTTTTTTTTCCAGAGATTGCAGTTACTTATGAAACGGAAAACACTCCTCTGTTGATGGGATTGGTGACTTTTCTTTCTTGCTCTTTGAAGTAGCTGGTAATGAACAAGTACTTCTATCTTAAAAGACGTACCAAATTCATGTATGGCATTGGAGGTCTCTCGGAGGTCTCTCAGATGACTCTTGCGTGGTGGCCACTTCTTAATAATGATTACCAACGGGATTTTTAAACATGCGATCAATTATTGCAAGCTTAACTATGTATTTTGGGTAGTAGTTAAGCGCCTTTCACAGTTTGTGAAGCTCTTAGGGGGCTGTTTGGCAACTGTAGTCAGTAAAACTATTCAGCCATGTCTAGGCAATTACTATCGCATACAAAGTACTCACTAAGGACAAAACTCCATTATAGTAACCCCATCTTGTTATGTGGTCCTCTTATTTGTTTCTGCAAGGGACTTTGGTGGCAGGCTGGTCTATGACAGCAAGAACAGTACCATCTTTCAATCACAACTCTTTCCTTGCCTCTTTTTCTTTTAACGGGAAGAACTTTGTGACCCCTGATTAACTGAAGAAGCACCTCCTCCTTGTCAAACAAGAAGAAATTGTACGTGTTTCTAACTCTTTTTTTGAAAGTGTAAACTTTGTTACGAAGAGTCCCGAGTTGTTAGAGGCCGAGCTGCTTGTTGTGCATCTGCGGCAGGGGTGGAGCTTTCTCCATGTTTGGCCGGCGGGGCTGTGCCCATGCCGTACTTGGAGCGAGGAGGAGGATGTTGCTTCTGCAGAAAGCTCTTCTTAAGGACTTTCTCTGGGACTTAAAAGGAGAAGGAGCAGCTGCTGTTGGGGACTTTTACTGTGAGCCTTGTAACTGGTTATGGTTCTGCCAGAAGCGATTGACTTAATGCATTCTCCAGTGAAAGTGTTAAAGACATTGAAAGTAGACAATCGAGGCGTAGAGGGCTTTTGTACCAAAACACATGCCATCTCCTTTCCTCTCTCACAGCTCTGTGGAAGAGTATGTATAGTTAGACTCAAAATAGTAATGGGTTGGGGGGGGCGGGGAAGTCTCTAAAGGAGTAGAAATATTTAATCTTCTTGTATAGTGTAGGGAGCAAGCTGCAGAGTAGAAGGACTGTCAACTACTTTTGAAAGTATTTTCTCAACTGTATTTTCCTGTTTGTACACTGTTGATACTATAGACAAAACAAGCCATTCTGGTTCTGGTACTTGTGTTATTTGCTTATCTCTTTCATTGTTTCCATGAACTTCAAAATGACTAAATTTATTGCTGCACCCATTAGTTTTACGACTCCTGTCTGTGGTAATGCTGTTTTGTGTGCATGCTTTTACTTGCCTTTCCTCTTAGAGAAGCTAAACACAAGGGAAAGTTTCTAAGAGACACTCAACTGAGGTTTCTCTGCTGTTGGGGTAAATTAGTTTGATGTATTTAGACTGGATTGTTGTCTTTTATGGGAAGAGGGAGTGATTTTTCCGAGTGGTGTTCTCTACCAAGACATTCCAATTCCTGTGTTCAGGCAGAGTTGTATTTGTGGTCTTTCCCAATCCTTTGTTGATCTCCCTCTGTTGCCTATGAAAGAAGGGTAATGCCATCCCAAAGAACTTGGTCAAGCCACCATGATTTGCCATGAAGTGACAACTGCTTTCCTCTTGAAAAGTTTGTATAGATACTTCAGAGATTTGTAAAGATAAATACCAGTTAAAAGCAGGCAGCAAATGGCCTTCTTCACATTATTTAATTTGATCACCTTTACTGGTGTACTGTCATTTGTGCTTCCAATAAATTAACTAAAGTTATTCTTTGGGACTCTTATTCTTAAAATACTTCTGGAAAAACAGCTTGTTTATTCAAGTACTCTAGAGTTTGTGGAAAATGCTTGTGCTGCTACTGTATACAGCCCTTTAAAGTTTTGGGGTTTTTTTTGCTGTGTTTTTCCCTGATTATAAACACTAGTGGCAGAGTTAACACACTTAACTGCCCTTGAGCAGCAGAGGACTTTTTGAGTTGTAGAGTTAAATAGGAATATTAATGTTTTGTGCGACAGTAACGGTGACAAACCAGTTAACGTTGACTATCGCTTATAAAATACTAGGTCAGCCTGGGATGCTTTAGTGATTGCTTGATCGTGTGGCAGAAGGGCAGTGAACACCTTTGCATTATAAGCACTTTTAATGGTTGGGGTTTTTTTTGAGGAAATCAGTGTGTGTTTATCCTTTTTCACGTGGTATGTGTCTGAATTTTATCGTTAGTCACTCCTTCACTTTGTTTCCTTTCTGTAGATTTGTGTAGAATTTGATGATGAGTCATGGGAAAAAAGAAGATGGATAGAGGTCTACAGCCATAAAATGAAAGCATTCCTGGTGGAGCAAAAGCTGGTACTGGCTGAACGGAAATCTGCAGGCAGTTCTATGTCTCCTGTCCAGTGGCCTGCAATGGCAAGTACACCGCTTGGCCTAACTCACTTTGGTTCTCCAGTTCCATTTTCCAAGGACAGTGTTGTTACAAGTGTGAACTTCTCAAGTACAGCTTCACTAGTGTACTCTTGGGTGTAATCTGAAGGGGCACTAAATCTCTTTATACAGCTAGAGCTAGGCAGAGCTTGTAAGCATTTGAAGTTGGTATGTTGTGCCTGGAGATACAGGAATGTATTTTTATGACTTTGCTTCCCTCCCAAACCACTGTTCTGTACAACGTTCATTTCTTCTCCCTCTAGTCTCATGTTTCTTCCTTCTTTCACGAAATTGCGGTTAAGAATAGAGAGAAAAAGGGTAAATAATAGGTTTCTAAGGGTAGCCTGTATTTTTATCTTAAATTCTTGTTTTACTCTGCCTCAAGTGCTGTTAATTCTTCAGTGATTCTTGATCTGAGACAAAAATAATTTGAGTGACTCTTACGTGATGGCTGCCTGGCACAGATGATTTGTGAGATTTGGATTTTGTGCATATAAAAACCTGAGCTACACAGTACAAGCCAGAGAACTAAGCTTTCTGTAACTGCCATGCATGGCTGGCTAGGCAAATTAGCCAGTAGAGCTGAACAGGGAAACACTTCTTAAATGTGTTCAGCCAGTATAGTTTTATTTGACTACTTTGGATATTGCTACTTATAAAAGTAGTTGTGAAATAAATGATGTAAACTTGCTGTATGTTAATTATGCTGAAGTTGTAGTCCATGTTTTAACACTCTTTAATTCGCTAGGTATAAAGTATGCAGTGTATTTCATATTGCTGCATTTTAGCTGAGCTTTTTTCTTAAGCAAAGCTAATCAAAGCAGATATTTATTGGAAGTAGGGCCAAATAGAATGAGAGAGGAAGTAGAAAGATGAATCCTTGATTTTATTTCCCAACCTGTGCATTAATATCAGCAGTTCTACTAGTAGATTTTGCTGATACAATGTTCTGAAAACCTGCTTATTTAAACTTAGCTGTTGTCCCTTTCCAAGCATCTGAACAGTTCTCACTGGATACTTGTCTTCAATTTATGCATAAGGTTTTCCTCATGGTGTGTTTGACGTGTCAGTTCATGCAGTGTACGTGTTCCAAAGCTCATTTAGCGGAGGAATGATGTAGGATAAAGTAAAGCACAATACTGGTTTGCCTTGGCAAAAAAGACTTTTTCTCCCTTTACCGCCACACAAGGCAGGAAAGAAGGGGTTACAAAAGAGGTGTGTGGATTAATTTATTTAAATCTTGATCGCAACTTACTGATTCAAGTATACGGGATAGTATGTTTCTGACAAATGGAATAGCTTTGCAGAACTCTTGCAATGCCCGGTCGCTCCTGGAGAGACTCTTGTTCCTCTTACGGTGATCCTGCCCCTTTACCAATGCTTTCCTAAGTGAAGTGAAAACAAGAAAGGGGAAGAAAGTCTTTCTTTGCTTGATCAGTCCTTTGGAAACCCAAAGGCGTACTCTATCGGAATGTTTTCCTTTTTTTCTTTTAAATGGGGCACAAATGTACCTTCTACGTAGGAAGGAGTTATTCTTGCCACTTCTGATGTTCCAGGCTCCTGATGCCTACCCACTCAGAGCTGGTACTGCAGGACTAGACAAAATTTAACTGTGAACATTTTAGGAAGAGTTCAGAAGCTTTTAAAGGAAATTTTTGTTTCTTGTCTGTTCTTAATGCTTTTGGTATGCCTGAACACAACTTCATCATTGTACTGCAGCAGTATAACAACTATGAGGCTATCCAAGTCATCGTACATGCTTAAACTAAGGCTTCAGTGTATTACTAATGTTGCATGAGCTTTGAGAACTTTAATGTAAGCCATGCAGCAGGCCTTCATTGATTTGCTAGTTATTCCCCCAATCTACCATAAGGAGGGATTTTTGTTAACATATCCACAATTAAAACTCTTAGTATTAGTAAATTCTTCATGTTGAGACGAATGATTAATGTTAATGACAGCCACCTGAACTGAATTGTGAACTCATTCTAATAAATGAAATGAATTTCAAGTATAGTCCAGTAACTCCTTTATTAAGCATGTATTAGAAGTTTTATTAGAAACTTGCTTTGTTTCAAGAGTTGCATGTAGATGTGGTATCTTAACAGAGGAATAGATGCAAAACTAAATTTTTTAAATGCAAATGAGGAATGATAAGATCTTTTTACTCTGTTTCTAAGAAAATGTTTATTACTTTTCTAGACTTACAAATCCTTAGTGGACAAAGCTGGTTTGGGATCAATGGTTTCCGTACGCTATCTTGGTGAAGAGAGATGCGTTTTTCTTTCTAAAGACCTTTTGACACCCATTCAGGTAACTTTGTATGGCATTATAAAGATGGAAGATAAAAGATTTATCTTGGTATTTAAGATATGTCAAGTTAGTACATTCTAAATGCAAACTTTAGGTGGGTAAAAACTTGGAGTAGGTGTTTATTGCCATGACTAACAAATATCAGTTCTGGGTGTAATGTGTCTGTTGATTAAAAACCTTCTGAAGCTGATCCAGGACATAGTCACTTAAGAGAGCTGGATGAGGGAGTGTGCTAGAACATTTATTCAGCTCAGGTGATGGCAATTGTGTCATGTTGACGATGGGGATAATCTGGAATAGTTTCCCTTTGCTCTTGTGAACATGAGTGTCTCTACTATGAAAGGAGTTGCAGGGATGTCTGGAATAAATCTTGCTACTTAATAGAAACACATCACTTCTAATCCTAAAAAAAGGAGGAATTGGTGAGGATGTAAATGAGGTGGTTGAATTATAGTCCCTTTATTGAGCACCAGGAGGAAAGTTTGTTAGTGAAAATTATGTAGAGATGGGTTGAAACAGTTGCCCTGCGTGACTAACTGGTCAGGCATTTTGAAGAATAGTATCTGCTAATGATAAAAGATTTAACCTTTTCAGGAAACTACTCTCAAGACCTATAAACAGTCTGAATGAAACTAGCAATAGATGTCCCATGTTGAGACTGCCAGTAGTGCCATCATTAGTGTTCTACTTTGACTTGTTAGCAGTCAGCAAATAGACAACTCCTCTTGAGAAACAAACAAAAGAATCACTTAAAGCTAAATTTGAGTTGTAGATTATTGTCTTGCCTGTGTTGGCTCAACAACAGAGTATAGATATCTTTATGTAGAGGCCTTATCTCAATACTGCAGTGGAGAAGATTGCTTTTCTGGCATCTTGAATAACAGTTTCTTGACTACTAACTCTTCAGCCTTCTGCTTCGTACAAATACCAGAGCAAGGCTTGGGACAAAAAAAACCCAAACCAAAAAACCACCAAAACCAAAAACCACAAAAAGCCTTTTTTTATTAGCACTCTGAGCCATTGGTAAAAATTTGCTCTAAACTTTCCGTTTCAGAATCAATTCTAAATGTTGTCAAGCAGCTTGTTTTAGATAACAATAGGAAAAAAAAAAAACCCAAACCCTAAAATATAAATACATGATGCTGAATAATTATGAATGATCTAGATGTAGCTGACTTTTCATATGGACATTTTATAATGGTGTCTTGAGATGGACTGCACCCTGGCATTATTATCATAAATAGAAATATGAAACTTAAAATATTTGCATTTACATCTGCTTAGGACTACTTATAAGTTGCTGCTTCGGAGAACTTAAAATCCTAAATTAAAAAAATGGATGGTTTGATTAAACTTAGTGCTCATTAGCAACGTAGTAAAACAAAGCCAGATTGTTTTCAGAACAATATTAAAGTGGACTTGGAGAGCTCACTTCAGTCTGGCTTGCAGGTGGTCAAGCCAGATTAGTGGTAAAGAAATGATGTCTGCCTCAATAAATACGATGTCCTAGGAGCTGAAAGAACACAGAGTAATGAGAAACTTGTTGGACTTGTATGAATTGCTGCTCTCTTGTTTCTAAATATTATGGGGTTTTGTTAATCAAAAGCATTGTCCTTAATACAAACTTCTTTTTTTTTTTTTTTTCTAAATAGGATGTAGACAGTTCCAGGCTTCCTCTTAAGGATGATCAAAATGTTAATGAAGAAATTCAGGCTTTGGTTAAGAAACACCTAGACGAAACACGCTTAGTACAAGGTACAAGCATACTCTGTAGCAGAAAACTAACAATACTCAAGTCAAAAGGGAAATCTTTGCAGTGATGGCGTAAATTACAGTAATCTGTTTTAGGGATAAAAGCTTTTTTAAAATACTGATTCCACTTTCTTTCGCAGCAGTGAATGCAAAATGTGAAGTATTATAGAGATTTAAGTTTCAAGTATTTCCTTTGTAAGAGTGAGTACATAACTTAGGCACATATAGATGGCCTGGCACTTGTGAAAGAGATCAAATTTGTAGCAATTCTCACTGAAATCCTTTGGGGTTGTTTATTGTTTCAAGTAGCTTGATTCCGCCCCCCCCCGTCTGCTGCTTGTTTATAAAAATTTCAAAGTTTTATATAGAGACTACTTTTTTAGTAAAGATAAAATTGTTATATTCAGATTTGCCAGCTTCAAATCCTTAATTACTGGGTTCATACAAGCATATTTGTAGTCATATGCTTGCATATGCAAGAAATGTCTTACTTTTATGGAAAGATAAATATTGCAACTTCGAGTTGTCATTTCCAATACTGTAAAAGAGAGGAAAAATTCACATCTAATCACTGAATCTTCATTTCCACATCCACTGATCTGCCTCACTGTCTGAAATCTGGAGGTCAGTCTGGCCTCTGCTGCATGTCTTAACCTCCAGAAAATTTCATTAAACTATTCCAGGAAGGAGGTAGCTGAAACACAGTTTTATCACGCTTTGCCCCCCCCACACCCCCCCCACCCCCAGCTATGTGGAAGTTGTCTCAAGGTTCTACCCCCCCCCCACCCCCAGCTATGTGGAAGTTGTCTCAAGGTTCTCAGTTCGTTTGACTTACTTGTGTCTTGCATGCAGTACTGTCAGCAAATTTATGTTGGTAACTGTGGTGATCTTCTTGCTCCCTCTTTCTGAAGCTCCCTTTTCTTGTATGTTTTCCAATTTTTAAGGTGGAAAAAATATCATTGGTTCAAAAATCAGAATTTATAGCCTGGATCCATCTACTCAGTGGTTCACAGCAGTTGTTGTCAATGGTAATCCAGCTACAAGAACTCTAGAAGTCAACTGTCAGGAGGTAAGAACCAGTTGCTGTGGGTTTACAAAGATGGGGAATGGGTGAGAACTTGTATTTGTATCCCCACCAACACCATTTAAAATTCTATCCTTACTGTAATAAGCTTAAAAAAATGGGGATCAGTGTAGTGCAGAATAATCGTATTACCCCAAAGTGGTTCTGTATGCTGCTGGTAGAATTGTCAAATAACAAATGGCCTTCTACGCAAAATGAGGGAGACCTGGAATTTTTATTTGAAGAGTGAGGCAAACGTATGATCCTGGTTTCGTTGCTTTCTGTGCTGTGTAGACAGTGCTCTGAAGCACTGGTTTGTGTATATTTTCATGCAGAGACACTGTCACAACAATATATTGTTAAATTCAGCTTGGTATTCAAAGAACCTAGAAGTGAAGTGTCTAAGCTTAGTCTATACCACAACATCCAAGATAAATACATTCAAACAGTAACTTTCACCTCTCTAAATTGCTGCTTCTGTGTTTTTGTTCCTTTCCAAGATTCCAGCTTTAAAAACTCTTGATCCAGAGTTAATTCACGTTGAAATCATATATGACAACAATGGAAAATGTGGTAAGACCTATTATTGTTTGTCCTTCAAATACCAAGTAGTGTATTTGTGATAAATAGACTAATCTTGATCACCTCCTCTTCCAGATAAATCTAAAAGAATTGGGGGCGTGAAAAGGAAGTCATCTGAGAACAGTGGAAGTGTTGATGCTAAACACACAAAATCTTCTCCTGAGGTAATGTCTTACTGTGTTATATATGACTGTTATATAACGGTTATGTCACTTCTCAGAACAGTCTTAATAAGGACTAGATAGGAAAGTGGAATAATAAATATAATCCCTGGGAGGGTGTGTTGAGTTCTTTGAAACTTGTTTAGGCTTGGGTAAAAACATCTTGCCTTGTGATAATCGGAGAAAAAGTTACTGAGCCTTGAAGGCTGGTTTTTTTTTAATCTGTGCTTTTTGCCCCCTCCTCCTGCTTAGGAGTTAGCCTGCCTGGTCATGTATTCTGTAGTGGGAGAAAACACAAAGCAGTTCTCAAGTTTATAACCTTTGCTTTTCACGTTCTCTCCTTAACTATTTTGTACTTAAACCCAAAACCTTCAGCTACGCTTGCATGCTTTGAGGATTCAAGCTACACAAGCAGCGGTTTGGAAGAATGTTTTTTCAGTACAAGAAGGGAATATGACTACTTTTCTAGTACTTCCGTGTCTATGTTTCTTTCTTTTGTGAGTGACCTGCCAAGTATCACTGAGATTAAGAAAACTGTCTCAAAGGTCAAAAGACGATCTGGGTAACTTAAGTATAGAAATGCAAATGAAAAACAATGGCTTGGCTAAAGAATGGTACTTCAAACTTGCCCTATAATTTTGTCTCAGTGTTTCAGACCAAAAATTGCATTTTAGGCAGAAGTAGCCTTCTGGAGGCTCTAGAGTGGTGGTGGGGTGGGAGGGTTGGGTTTTGTTCCGGGTTTTTTGGCTTTGTGTTCTTGGCTTCTGTGCAGTCAGTCCTGTGCCAAGTCAACTGTGTAGATCTGGCTAATGTCTGGATATTGTTATTAGAAATCTTTAACGGCGTCACAAAGATACAGCGTGAGGTAGCAAGGACAGGGTAGACTCCTCAGTGGAAA
>NW_008825538.1:3617144-3647111 GCF_000699105.1 Pygoscelis adeliae | reverse complement strand
AGAGTGATCTGCCTTGTATTTAGTGCTGAGGAAGAGCATGCAGCAAATCAGCATGAAGTAGCTAGTGTGTTGCAGTCATACTCTGCTTATGTTGTTTCTATAGCTCGTGCTCGAGTACCTTTAGCATCTTTCTGGCGCTCAGTTTGCCAGTCTTTGGCTTTCTGCATATTCAGCCATTGAGCAGCCTGCTTGATACACACAAAGCCGGTCTTTATTTCATATTCAGAATGTCCTGCAGAAGTTATGATCTGAATTCATGGCTTGTTTCAGCATAGTTTTTCCTTAAAGTAGTGAAGTTGGTTACTTCTAATTTTCTAGTCTGCCTTCCTTCAAAGGACTGGATCCTTTATCACTTTTGTACTCTGCGAAATGTCTTGCAACTGTTTTCTCAAAATGGTTACAAGTGAGTGTACTTACTAGTACGGAAAACAGAAGCTCTGTTTGTTTCACTGATTTTGGTGGATGTGAATATATGGGAGTGATAAGCTGAAGCCATATTTTTTGTTTTACTTAGTATGTGATAGTACTCTGATTTCTAATATGGAGTTAATTAATTCCAGTGTTTTTTTGAGAGCTTGTCTTGATGCCTGACAGCTGTGTTATACCAAAGCAGAAAGGAAATACTTTGGAGTTGATGGTAACGAGTCTGTAGTGTAACTTCCAGTAGTAAGCTGAGCATGTGAGAGTGGAATATGGATGTTAGAGCTGAGGAAGGAGCCCCACAGAAAACTACTGTTTTTAAAGACACTTGCTGACTTGGTAGGCCTGTTGTATTCCTAAAAGAATTGTAGATTTGTAAGGCTGGTGATTCAATCAGCACAGGATTTTTTTACTTAACGCTTTCTAGAATCCTCATACAAAGATTTTCTCACTACAGGGAAGCTCACATCTAGATTTTTGGTAATGTCAGACTAACTTCACAGTTTTAATTTTCTCTAAGATTTTCAGATGAGCTCTGAAAGCTATTTCTGAATTCTGATTACTGCAATTATTTTAGAAAGATCATTGCACTGGCAGTTACGAAGAGCAGAGCTTTCTATCTTCCTTTCCACCTTCTTAATACACCTTCCTTTCCCCCCCAAAAAATTGTTGTTAATTGGGGGGAAAATGAATTAACATGAACAGTGTTTCATGGAACCTATAAGGTTTAAAAGGACACTCTAAGGTCTTTCTATTTTTGCAGACTGAGTGAGGAATGGTCTTCAACGAGCTTTATTAAACACTGTGGGAAGAGCATTAATGTATCTTTCTTTTTAGGCTGAACCCTGCAAAGCAGTGTTTCTGTTATCCTGAATTTTCCTAACGTTAAAATTGCCCTTACAGGTTTCTCCCAGTCAGGGACATGTCCAGTCGGTACCAACAGTGTTGGGTGAAGCATTGCTAGGATGTACTCCTGCTAATAAAGACCAAAGGC
The DNA here is from genome assembly GCF_000699105.1 of Pygoscelis adeliae. Taxonomy (NCBI): domain Eukaryota; kingdom Metazoa; phylum Chordata; class Aves; order Sphenisciformes; family Spheniscidae; genus Pygoscelis; species Pygoscelis adeliae. The sequence goes on along the minus strand of NW_008825538.1, from coordinate 3,645,697 downwards.
ATCAAGGCCTGCCCCTGCCAGCTAACTCACCACCCAATCTTGGTGCAGAAACTCCTCAGGGGTAAGCAATCAGTTTATGCTTACGCAGACTTTTCCTCCAAAAACAACTCCAGTTCTTGGCAAAACAAACTCGGAGGTCATTTTAAAGAACTGTAGTAACTAGTCTTCTGTAATATTGGCAAAGTGTTAGATTTAATTGTCCTGGATATGTAACGTGCTTGCTTATGCCATGTTTTCCTTTTCTATAGAATCATAGAATAGTTTGGGTTGGAAGGGACCTCTAAAGGTCATCTAGTCCAACCCCCCTGCCGTGGGCAGGGACATCTTCAACTAGATCAGGTTGCTCAGAGCCCCGTCCAACCTGACCTTGAATGTTTCCAGGGATGAGGCATCCACCACCTCTCTGGGTGTTCTGTTCCAGTGTTTTACCACCCTCAGCGTAAAAAAATTCTTCCTTATATCTAGCCTGAATCTACCCTCTTTGTTTAAAACCATTGCCCCTTGTCCTGTTGCAACAGGCCCTGCTAAAAAGTTTGCCGCCATCTTTTTTATAAGCCCCCATTAAGTACTGACAGGCTGCAATCAGGTCTCCCTGAAGCCTTCTCCTCTACAGGCTGAACAACCCCAACTCTCCCAGTGTTCCTTCATAGGAGAGGTGTTCCATTCCCCTGATCATTTTTGTGGCCCTCCTCTAGACCCGCTCCAACAGGTCCATGTCGTTCCCGTGCTGAGGGCTCCAGAGCTGGACGCAGTACTGCGGGGGGGTCTCACCAGAGCAGAGTAGAGGGGCAGAATCCCCTCCCTTGACCTGCTGGCCACGCTGCTTTTGATGCAGCCCAGGATATGGTTGGCTTTCTGGGCTGCGAGTGCACATTACCAGGGTTAACTTTGAGGTAGTTGCCCTTCAATGTCACAAGCCAATGTTACTGCTTCATTGTACCCATCTGTAAACTGATCGGTTATACATAAGTGTGGTGCCTACTTTTTGTCAAACACATTCCTCCCCTGCCCCCAAGAAAAATAGAACTCATTCAGGCGGGTGTCCTTTACACTAGCTTCTTGCAGATCAAGTACAGGTCCTCAATTATACTTCTGTTGAACACCAGTGGCTTTAAACTTCTTTGTTACCTGTAGGAGGCTAGAAAATGTCCAACTGGGTGTAAAACCTTCCAGTACGGAGTTTCCCACTCCAAACTTTCCTTGAACAAATTTGAGCTGATGCTGCATTTCCACTATAAATCTAGCTCTAGAAGTCATGTTGTCAACGCATTTTTCAATCAGATAAATGTCTCCAAAATACAAACTTCTACATCAGCTCTGCCAGGAGGAAAGGCAGGCAGGGGCCTGAGATGAAGAGTATGTTTTATTCAGTTCTCTGACTATAGCAAGTATGGGAACTGTATTGTACCACGTAACTGTTTTCCTGAATGTAATCACAGCTCCTTCCTAACTTGCATAATTTGAAGGTTAGCATTTTGTGCTTGTGCCCCCAATTCTGTCACAAAAATGAACATATACGGTAGAAATAGTGTGACAGGAAATCTCAAATTTTGTGTTTTAGCTTTAAAAGAAGTCGTATAAGGCTTTTTCCACTTAGTTTTGTGTATATATCTCACAAATGTGGAAAAGATGATCTTTTTCGTTTGAGCTTTTTGTGTGATTGTGAGAGCAGGTAGCGGAGTAGCAGCAGTACCTAAATTTGTATGTGTCTCCATGTGTGTACAGCTTTATCATTCTGTCCAACTCATAAAACAAAACCAAACAAAACCCACAAAAACAAACAATTCCCCCCCCCCCCCCCCCACCAAAAAAAAACAAACAACAACAAAACCAAAACCAACTCCATTCCTTTTCCTCTTCAAATTAATCCATTCTCTGGCTGTATTTCTCAACCTCTATATATAAAGATCTACAGTAAAAAAACAAAACCAAAAACAAAACCCAAAAAACAAAAACCCCCCCCCCCCAACCCCTAAACAAAAAAACCCCAAACAACTCAGAAACACAAACCTACTTAACCTCACACAAAACTTCAAATTTTGGAACATCAGAATTCAAAGTACATGATTAAATTTCTTCTTTCAAGCTTTAAATGTGACTAGATTGAGCAGCTGATGCCCTGATTTGTTTGACACCTTTTTCTTTGTCTAATTAATGCATGTCGTGTGTTTCAGCACATGCAGACGAAGCTTACCGGAAACTCATCCTTCTTGTCTTAGTACTGGAATTAAACCATTGAAAGAAGATCTGACGGCCTTTCCTAAAGTGGGGTTTATATCTAAAGAACAAATGCAAAATCTTAATGATCAAAATGGTAAATATACCTCTTTGACAACGTCAAGATCTTCATCTTTGACTGATTCAGCTAATGAAAAAGGAACCAACCTGAAAAATACAAATGAACCTCTTACGAAGCCCACAACAAACTTTCCAAAAGAGTGCATTTCTGTAAAACAGTTGCAACATCTTAGCTCCTCCATAGCAATACCCAGAGTCAGTAGCACTGTTGAACTGCAGCGGACTTTAGATTGTAGACCCTCAACCTCAGATGCTCATCTTCTCTCTTTTACTGAGTCTGGAGTTAAATCACAAAGCAATTGCAATAGCCAGAACAGCCACAAAGGAAACAAGATTGATGAACTGATAGACATGGAATTTTTTATTAGAAGAAATTCAAATGAGATTCTTTATGACAGAAATGAAAATGAAAGCTTTTGGACTGGAAATGCCAAGGTCCAGGATAATAGTAAGTATTTTAAAACTTCCTGTGACTTGAAAGTCCTTGTAGTTTCTGTGTAACTACATGCAAGTAGGTCCTTTGCAAGGAACGCAAAATTAGTAATTTAAATTGTGTGAGTGAATCTGGAATTTGAGTCATTTGTAGGTTCTTTTACAAGGGGAATGCAACAAACTTGAGGAAAAATGTCCTTTCCTTATAAAGGAAAAGGGCTAACTAATCATTAATTTCTAGAAATAAGTTGTTACAAAATGTATGCAAGAACAGAATGGCAAAACGGGTTACAAAAACAAGGTTCTGTTTGGAATGCAAATGCTGATGGCATAATGAGACTGCCTTTGTTTTAGCAATGGCCCTAAATTTTGTAAGCGTGATGAGAGATGAAAGTTGTTCCCAACAAAGCTTTGTTCAAGAGGGGCTTTCATTTAATAACTCTTCTGAAAACAAAACGAACAAAAAAACCCAACCAACAAAAAAAAAAAATCAAAAACCACTCAACCCCAAAACAACCCACCTTGTTTCTATGTTTTTAGTGGCCCAGTTCCACTTGGTGAGCTCTTCGAGTTTTCCACATGGGACAGAATAGGAAAGGCTGTAGCTGTTTAAGGAGCTGGACTCCTGATATTATATATTGCGCTGTGCATCAGGCGGTATAGCTGATCATTCAGGGTTCTGGGAATCTCCCTACACACCCACCTCTTCTTTCTTTCCAATCTCATGTTGCTTGGTCTTGGATTACCACATGCTATTCCATAATTAACACGGGTACACAGCCAGCCAAGCAGTCACTGTTGTGTCCTGCTAGGCCTCATCCGCAATGTGTGGGAGGAAGAGAGATGTCTGGCATCTGTTATAGTAAGATGCTGAAAGCCGTTGCATCGTGAAGGGTGAAAACAGGACTGAGAAATGGCCAGGTTGTACTTTATCTTCATTACTTGTGAAATGTGGTCGCTTCACGCCCTGGTCTACTCAGTATTGAGGTACTCCAGCCTTGATAGCTGAAGAACTTTCATTAAAAGCAGATGCTCTTTCAAAATATTCCTCTGTGGAGGAGCGAAAGGAGCTACGAAACTTGGGCCCACAGACTGTGCTCCAGTGGAACTGTAGCTTGAGAAAGTTTCTACTGACCTGAAAAGAAGTTTCTGCCAACTGCAAATATTTTAGCATAACTTTGTTTCAGCGTAATGTGAAACTTATAGGAAAAGTCGACATGGATTTTCACTGAAATACATTTGCTTGCACCTTTATATGAGAAACTGAAGCTTGTCTAATCTACACTACTCTTCCCTGCAGTAATTGTTCGCAAGTCAATTTTAGCAGATGCTTCTAAGGTGAAGAAGCTGCAGCAAAGTGGAGAAGCATTTGTACAGGATGGTTCCTGCAATAATATCGCACCTCACTTGCATAAATGCAGGGAATGTCGTTTGGACAGTTACCGGAAGAACAAAGAGCAAAGAGACTCCACTGTCTTTTGTCGATTCTTTCACTTTAGAAGGTAAGAACAATTTTGACTCTATATAAACCTTGATATTCTTTAAATGTCAATAACATGCCCCACGTCTGAGTTGGACATAGGCCCTTTTTTCCTTTTCTGAAAGGGGGGCTGTTGAGTGCTCACTGTTAGCTGTAACATGGATCGTCATCTTCCAGGACAGATGAAAAAACAGTTATTTGGTCAAAGTGGTCTCATTTAGGTCTCTGGTTCAAAACTGCTAGATGTCAGTGTGTAGCTGTTAAGCTATAAGGCTAATATACCTAACTAATGAGAGGTTGCCTGCGGTTTTTTAGGCCTTAGAAATTTTTTAACTGCTTCATTTGAGTAGAAAATATTTTGGCAGGACTTCAAGCTCTTTATTTTGCTATTCTGGGCTGAGTGCCAATGGGGATAACATGAGTTTTGTTTGAGTGCTACAGCTCAGTAGTATTGGAGATAGTTGTGAGAGGGTAGATGCTGTGCATGTCTCCCGAAGTTTAGCAGCTGGACATGTGAAATGTTAGACACATACCTGCTGCTGTGGGAGAGTTGCAGTTAAGTGGCCAGAGGCTTTCAGCTGGAGTCATGGAATAGTGATGGGCAAAATAATAATTTACATTGTGTTGCTCCTTTCTTCGTTCCGCTTTACACTTGAGAGTTTGTGCCACTTCTTTAAGCTTGCCATAGAAACGTTTAATCAGTACACTCACTGGGTTTCAGGAGGGCAGATGGGGAGGGTCAGCAAGGCAATTTTAAGGAAAACCTGGTGACTGTGGAGCGGTGGTTGCTTTTCCAAACCTGATCTGCAGCTTCAGATCCACCCACAGCCCCCAGAGCCTGATTCTTTAGTTGAACAGTCAAGGTCTTTTGATGTTTTATCTCTTTAGGTCTTAAGACACCATGAGGAACCCTTTCAAAAAGAGGTTAAACTGTTACTTGAAGCCTGTCTGAAAGCTCAGGGTGGATGTTGTCAAACTGCAGTGTCTGGCTGTTTTTAACGTGTTCTTTCCTTTGTTTTCAAGTTGTGTAAATTTTTGCCATGAACTATTTGATCTCATGTCCAGATGTTGTTGCATGCTTCTTTTTATTTCCCCCCACACCCATTTGAGCTTTGAGGCATGGACTGTGTTTTATGGGAAGAAGGTAGCGCTTGTGATATTAGAGAGCAAGAGCAAAAATACTAGCTATCACAAGGGAGATGGGAAACTTACTTATTCTCAGTTTTCCTTTTGATTTTCGGAGGAATGACTTTCTTTTGAGTCTTTGGGTAGAATAAAAAGAAGCTATCGGCCTGAAGACCTTTTGAAGAGAGAAAACTGAAAGCAGAAAGGTTACAAAGATCACGAAAAAAAAATACTCTTCCATTCTTTCATTTGTTTCTTGAGGTTTATTCTTCTTCCACTGCAACACCGTCACCCTTGCACATTTTGTAGCTAAAGGTTTAAAAAAAAATGAAGATGTGTTACTAATCTGTTATTTAACCTCAGATCTTGGGATAATCTGATATTAATTGAAATGTTCAAAAATGTGTGAGACCAGAGTAACAACAGACTATGCTAATTCATCTTCTCAGGGTAAAAATCCAGACTTGCAGTGCACTTCACAGCAATCGAATCCTTCAGTTTAGAACTTGAATCTGATGAAATTCTTTTTATTGAATGTGAAATCTGCAGTCTGAAGATGGCGTTTGTCTGGTGATATCAGTTGGCAGCACGTGTTTTCTTGCTGCACTTAACACTGTAGTGAGCACATGTTGTCATCGGAAGTCAACTTCCCTCTACAGCATTTAGTATAAAGGTTCCTGAAAACATGAGCAGAACTCTTGATTTTGTTTTTTGTCTAATAAACTACTAACAATAGAGATCTCATTCTTTCCACCTGCTCAGAATCACTCGAGAATCTTACTCAAGCTTTGCTGGATTTTTTTTGGCAGCTACTTCCAAATTAATTGTTACTGAAATATATTGTATTTTTAAGGTGTTCTAATGTTTCTTGTGAGTTGTACATAGTTCTAGATTAGATTCGTGCTGTTACCTCCTCTAGATGTGATTCTTAATGCCAATGCACTTCAAAAATTATGTTAACCTGATTTGGTTTTGTGTGAATAAAAAAAATCTTTAGGAAATCTACCTTACTTTAAAAAATGATGTTTTGAGTCTTTTTTTTTTTAAACAAGCAGTACGTTAAGCATGCTTAATGCTAATGACAAGTATGTTTACCTATGTCTGTTGCAACCATTAAGTGTTAAACTCCCTGTCATACAGTATACATGTTTACGGTTCAGGCATTGACTCGTTGGGATGAATGTAAACTAATAAAACATTTGAAGTGATGGGTTTTTCTCCTTTTCCCCTCCTCTTTCCACAGGTTGCAGTTTAATAAGCATGGAGTACTGCGTGAGGAAGGTTTCTTAACTCCAAATAAGTATGACCCTGAGGCTATTAGCTTGTGGCTACCTTTATCAAAAAATGTTGTGGGTCTAGATCTCGACACAGCAAAGTATATCCTAGCCAACATCGGAGACCACTTTTGTCAGCTAGTGATATCTGAAAAAGAAGTTATGTCTACAATTGAACCACACAGTAAGATAAATTTTTATTAAAATAATCTGTATTTTAATAGCTTTATGTGAAACTTCAAGCTTCTGACCTGTGTGAAATATATTGCATGCTTTGGAAATGTCATGTAAGACTTGAGTGTTTCCTTCTCTTCTCAGAGAGGTAATGGTCAAGATCTAGTGTGAGCTAGTGTCCACAACTCTTTGCTCACAGACAGGGGGAAAGTAATTCTACCCTTCTTTATGTCAGAAGACTTTTCTCAACTTATCAAATTACTTTTCATGTTGCAGAGTGTAATTCTGTTATGAAATGAAGTGTAAAAAAAAATTAAATAGCAGGCAGCTGACAACAATCTATTCTTAGCATGTAAATGAAATACAGCTTTCATTTTGACTGCACAGATTCTGTTAGATTGCTTTGGTCCTATGCTGTTGTTACTGCATAACGGACCTAATGCTGCCTGTCAAGTCAGTAAAGAAATCTTTTTCCTCCACCTGAAATTTTCCAGTAGGACTGTTCCAAGTGATCATACGTACAGCCCTACTGGGATTAGGCCAGAGAGGTGCTACTGATGGGGTAACTGAGCCTCATCAGCACAGACAGGGCAAACCTTGCATCCTCAAACACAGGGTTTTGGCCACATCAGAACCTTTTTGTGGGAAACATGAGCAGACAGATGGAGAAGGAAGGTTGTGATCTCGCATAATCACTTCTCAGAGTAGAATGACTCTTAAAACGATGTTTGGTTTTTTTGGATTATAACTATATGACCGAGATGCAGTACAGTTTAGAAGACTGTCTACCCAATGTCTTCTGCATCTGGGTAGTTATTGACATTATGTAAAGATTATATCAGTTTACCAGTCACTCCAAGGTTTTGAATAGAAGGAAAAAAACGAACAGGCTTGAATGCCCTTCAAAGGGGGAGGGAAGACTTGAGATATTTCAGAAATGCTTGCTGTGGGGTCTTACCCTGGACTACTTGGAATCTGCAAGCTCTGCTCTTCACTTGAACTCGAACATATTCAGGCCTGCAGAGCCAAAGTATCAATAGCCAGAGTGAGAGGTACAGACTGGACTACTGAAACACTTTCAGAAGGATGAAATTTTGGGTGGAATTCATTAAACAAAGAGGAGGTGTGGTGTTTCTTAATAGCAGAGGATGCATCTGTTAGCATACCTACAAGAAACATCCTCTGCTGAAAGAAACGTTGTCTGCTTAAAAAAAGACACATGAGTTCTGGAGTTGGTTTGAAAGGAGCAAGATGTCATTAATTCCTCTTTGATTGTTTATTGCCCTGGCTGGTCAGAGTAAGGGAACTCAATTTCATTAAAATGGAGGAAATTTTTAATGCTCTGGGTAGGAAAGAAGAACTTTACGGTCTAGATATTCATTCTTCTTTGAACAGTTCAGTGAAAGAGTGCTCACTCAGTTGACACAGGGAAAAGGTAGATTCTTCTGCCACCATGATTTGAAGTTATGGTAAACTTTCTTGGCAGAGTTCAGTTGAAATGATAGCTTTTCATAAAAATTCTGTCTCTTACAAACTGACCTTTCCCAAAACGTCAAAATATTTTGTCCAGATACTACTTTTTAGGGGATCGTTTATGTTTGAATATTTTTGCACTGCACCGTATGTCTCAGGGTCAGCCCTTCATTCTTTTACCGGTGAGTTACCAGACTGGTAGGTAGAGCCACAAGACAAACAAGTGTGAGGGACAAAATTATTTGTGAGAGCTTCCTTAAAGAGAGTTCCTTAAAGGATTAGTAGAAAAGCATAAGTGAAACTGTCCCCGTGTAGTAAAAGATTGACCAGTGTAGAAAGAACAGCTTGTTAGGTCACGTTGCTCCTTGGCCACCAGGTGCCAAAAGGAGACCTACAGAAAGAGGAGACAGGGTCAGACTACAGAGAGGAAACAAAAGCATAGGAGGAGTGGAAAAGGACAAAATTCAGAAAACTGAAATATGAAATGACATGCAACAGATAACAAAAAACCCCTTTCATCCTATTTCGGGGAAATTGGAGGATTGGCCTAGAAAATGGTAAATATAGTGCATGTTTTTAAAAGGCAGAGAAGAATGGAGCTGGTGATATTTAGACCTCTGTCTCCTGGAAGAATTTTGAAGCAAGTAGTCAAACAATTTTTACCTCCTACTTAAGAACAAATTGTGCCAAGCTATTCTAGTTTTGTTCCATACATAGTTAATGGGCATTATACAGAAGAAAAGCAACAGATGTCTTGGATCCTGGTGTGGTTTTTTTAGCACACGTTAGGACATGGTCTCTTATAACGTGCTTTTAAAATTAAGAAACATTGTGGGCAGAAAAGTTTCAGAGAAGTTACAAGTGTGGAAGGAGGTGGGAGGAGGCAGATGTGTGCTTTTTGTCTAGTCTAGTTTTCTAGCTGGTGACATAATGAAATGAAGATCAGGCTAGAATAATCTGTACATAATGCAGCCATGGAAGGGCTTGTAATTTTTTTGGAAGATCTGTCAACATTTGGAATGTTTTGGGTGAACTGAAGAAGTGACTTTGGGTGAGGAAAGGTGGAATATAATGGGTACATAAGAAACCTGAACAGCAGTGGTCACTTCTTCAGAGAAGAGCTCCCCATTCTGAGGTGGACTGATATCTGCCTATAAACATATAGGAAACCTACTAAAAGGAAGAGAACTACTTGCCCACTATGCTATTGAATAGAGAACAAGGACAAGCTGGTTGTGGCAAGCCAGACATTAAGCTTAGCTTGCTAGTAGTAACTTAATTTTTTTCTAGGGTAGCTGTGGAATTTCCACTTAGGAGAATGTCAGCAGTGTCCGTGTTAACTTGGGCAAGTACATGTCAGGAGTAACAGATGTAGTTGGTGCTGCACAGGGGAAAGCAAAATGGTCTTGATTGCTTAGACCCTGTTCTGGGCCTACTTTTCTGAATCTGTAACAGCAAAGGCTTTGTTTTGGAGTTCCAGTACAAAAATGAGTCTGAGTTTTTATATTACTAAAGTGTTTTAATGTAGCTATATTTAACATGCAAATATTTTGTTTTGTTTAAACTAACCCTTTGACTAATCTGTCAATTGCCACAGGACAGGTAGCCTGGAAGCGTGCCGTTCGTGGAGTTCGAGAAATGTGTGATGTCTGTGACACCACAATCTTCAACCTTCATTGGGTCTGCTCTAAGTGCGGCTTTGGCGTGTGTGTGGATTGTTACAGGATGAAGAAAAAAAGCTTACATGAAGGTGAGAATGCATATTGCTACTTTAAACAAAGCGGGGAGAGGGGAAAGAAAACATGCATTTTGAACTTGGAAGTCAATAACAACCTTAAACAACAAGACAATAAGCCTTCCCGACAAAAAGAACATGTTGTAGACCTGTGGTTTGGTATATCGGTAATAGTAAAATACGTAGCTTTCCAGGGGAGGATGAAAGATGTGCTAATAAAACGATTTAATGGTTTTGTTTTACAGATGATGACTCTGATACTTTCTCCTGGTTTAAATGTGTGAAGGGGCAGGTACATGAACCAGAGAATCTAATGCCTACGCAAATAATTCCTGGAAAAGGTATTTAAAATATTTGATTGGGGTGAAAAAATGCTGTAGGCTTTTGCTGTCTTTTGTATGTTGTTGACACTGTACTGAGTGAGGGGTTTTTTTAGTAATAAAGTTAGTAAAAGCTTAGTATTTATTGTCCAAAGACTGGAATAGCCTGTGTACTTAGTGCTATTTTATTATCTTTGACTTTTACAAAGAAGTAGCAAAACTTGTTGTTTAATGATGAACTGTGCCTGTGTACTATTGTTTACCTGCATAGCATACACAATTTCTTAAAAAGTGTTATTGAATGTTGGCTGTTCTAATTACATGTGAGCTCACTAATGACTCTCTTCCTTCAGCTCTCTATGATGTTGGTGATATTGTTCACTCTGTAAGAACAAAATGGGGAATAAAGGCAAATTGTCCTTGTGCAAACAAGCAGTTCAAGGCACTATCAAAGCCAACTCTAAAGGAGGATTCCAAACAGGTATTGCTACTGTCTCACACTGTGTCTGTGTAGTATAGGTTTGCCTCCGTCTGCTACCCATATTTGAAGCCAATGGTAATTGACTTTGTAGGTATGCCAATCCTGACCTCTACTGATAACCCCACCCTGTAGGTTTTTGTTCAAAATTTGTGTTCAATATTCATCTTTTCTGATGCAGTTCTTTGGGGGAAATCGCCATGTGTCCCTTTGACATGCTGATGCCTCAGTAAGTGACCTATCCCTGAAAAATGCTCAGTGAGGATTTTTTAGAGCAAAAATAGGATTAGATTGAGAGAACCCTTAAGAGAAGAGTCTTAAGAACAGACTAGTGGGAATGGTTGCGAAGTGTAGACTATATCCCTTGGGTCCTGGAGATGTGATACGTGCAGCATCTAAAAGAACAAGTAGGGTGGAAGAGCACTGGAATTCATAAAAGAACTAAACATGAATAAAATTGTGAGGGCTAGAGCAGTATGGAGAAGCACTGATTTCTCTGGGAATCCTGGTAGGAAGTTTGCTGCTCGTTATATTAAACCAAACAAACAAAGCCCTACCATATGTTTATTTATAAATGGATGTAGGGGTTTTTTTGCTTTTGAAAATAGAGCACAAATTAATGGCTTAGTTTTGCTGCATCTTGCAAGAAAACAGCTGAACTAAGTAATTTTAATTTTGTTGTTTGCTTATTTGTAAACTTATTTTGAGAATAAATGTGTTCTCTTAAGTGTAAGAAGCAGGCTGAACTTGATTTTGGTGTTGGTAATCAATAGAAGAGACAAAAAATACTGTGAAGTGTTAAAAGCGAGGAAGACGGTTACGTGATTCAAAATTTAGCCTGTGACTGACCTAGCTTCAGTCTTCTATTTCTCGAGATTTCCTCTGTGACCCTGGACAAACAGCTGCATTGAAATTTAGCTATGCCTCTCTTTCTGTAAAATTAGGTAAATACTACTTCGTTTTATGTCACTGCACTGGTTGGGTGAGGATAAGCTTATTAAAGTTTGAGGCATTTTATATTATGTTTGGAATCCTTACCGAGCATCAGCCATCATTAAGAGACAAAATAAAGAACCTAGCAATAGGTAGACGCAGGTGCAGAATAATTTCCTTTTTGGAAAGTCTTTGAGCATAGAGGAAAAATTTAGCCAGTCATGCAGGAATTCTAGGCTAAAGCAGTAGTTCTGGTTAGCCTGTTTTATCTGGAATTTCCAAACAAGTAGATAAATCAACTGCATAGGAGGTGTACAGTGGGTCCTGTGCTTGGGTTGTGCTGGCCAGGCCGATGCTGCACTCGCATGCAGCTGTATGTTAGACCTGGCATGTGAGTGGACTTCTGCCACCTTCTTAAGACAAAAATGTGGGAGCCCTATGTATTTGTTTTCATCTACTGAACTAGACCTCCAGCTTAGCCCTGGTCTGAAACATCACTAGAATTATGAGAGAGCAGCTATTAAAATTGCTTTTGGTTCCCAAAGCAGTCCTAGAAAATGCATCTGGGAAACTCAAGCTTCCTGTGCTTGTCTTGAGCGGCGATGGACTCTGTTGCCTGCTCTTCAAGTTGGGAGATCCCAAATCCTGCTGGATCTCCATCTCTGGCCGATACTGAGATGCAATGCTGACCTCTTGTGGAGAACAGATTTTTTTTTTTTTTTTTTTTGAAGGGCCAAACCATTTTTGGGTAAAAGAATGAAATTGGACTTGGAAGGGCTTGCTTCCCCTTCTTGAGTAGAGTGTTTGTGTCTAATCAAGTTCTCACTTTGTTTTTTTCAGAACTTGGTAGCTGGAGAGAGGACCAGCCTTCAACATAACAGTTTTGTCTTGAGCCCACAAGTCGCTACGCACGATCCTCCTCTAAAATCAGCAGTTGGAAGTAAACAAACTACTTCAGTCAATACTTCTCCTTCATTAAGTTGGCTATCAAACCTAACAAGTGGAAACGTGAATAAAGAAAACAAAGGTAGGTGCAGAACCAGTGAAGAGTAAACCCTTTGTGGCTGTTTTGTCAGAAGAATATAGATCAAACCCAGTGACATTGTGTGTTGAGAATGATACAATCTGCGTGCTGGGATGGGCGTTCAGTGCCTGTACTGCAAAACTGGTCCATGGCAATGACTTGGAGTAAAACCTGGCAGGGTTAGCGTATTCTTTTTTGAAAACTGGATTAACATCCCATTGATGCAAGTATTCTTGAAAATTCAATTTGAGAATGTATTTACTTTAGAACATGTGGTTTTAAAAACTTTGGAGTATTGAAAAAGTTAAGTGAAAAGAGTATTTCATCTAAATGTATTGAGAGGAGACAGATACATGTATCTTTCTCTTTATGTACATATCTACATGTATGCATACAGGAGTATCTTGTCTTAAAAAAAAAAAAAAATCCAAAGCATGTAAATCCAAAGCATATACTTCTCATAGTTCAGAGGATTAATCCTTGCTTCATTCTCAGATGTGTTCTTTTCTTCATTTCAGAGAAACTCCTCATACCTATTTCAAAGAATGAAAATAAACCACTTCAGACACTCCCTAGTTTAGCTAAGCCTGCTACAGCCCTGCAGACATTCAACAGTGCAATATTAACACCTGTGAGCAACAATAACACCGGTTTCTTGCGGAATCTGTTGAACTCTTCTGGAGGAAAGGTATGTGAAAAATGTTGTTTTACAGGTTTGAGTTGATACCAGGCTTAGACTACTGTTCTAAACCTGTGAACAACTGCTACAGACATTTGTCACTGTAGGTAAAATTCTGTCTTTGTTTGGGAAAAAGGACTTAATTCAGTGTCTATGTTGCAGTGCTTCAGTTAGTGCTTTCTGGACTAGTAGCTTAGTGGTGCTATGAGCAAGTCTCGCTTGGTGAGGGATTGGGAACCAAGTGATAAAACAGGTGAATTACTTAGGCTAGTGTCTGGCAGGTGCATTAATTGGCATGTCCCTTAGACTCACAAAAGAAGGAACTTATGGATGGAGGGAAAAATATTCTGTGGTGGGTGACTATCTTTCTCATATCTCGTTTGCAGACTGGTTCACTTCAGGTGTTCCTGGGCTTTGTTTGCTCTTACAGATATGACTTCAGAATGGTGGGGTAGAATATTTGCCTTGAGAATTCCTTGATGAAACCGCATTTCTGTTCTTTGATATAAAGCAAGTCCTGTTCCGTGCTGCATTTCATGGTTTTCTGCAGCGTTGCTGAAATGTAAATCAGAGCAGAACTTCTTATGCCAGAATGCTGTAGACAAAGTGTCAAAAATGGCATTGGCATTTAATGATGGTGAGTTTCTAGACAGCAAAGTTCTGCAGATTTTTGTTTCTCTGCACGATTGTGAGCTCAAGTGAAAAATTTTGAAAGTGGCAAATACCTTCTTGAAAGTCTGCAGGACAAGGCAACAGAAAAGTGCACCAACTTCTTTTTTTTGTTCTTCTTTCTCGTTTGTTTGTTTGTTTTTTTTAATTCAGACAGACAATGGACTCAAGAGTACACCCAAAATCCTTGATGACATTTTTGCTTCCCTGGTGCAAAATAGAACCATTACAGACTTGCCTAAGAAACCTCAAGGACTGACTATAAAGCCTACGATAATGGGCTTTGATACGCCTCACTACTGGTTATGTGATAACCGCTTGCTATGCCTTCAAGATCCCAACAATGAAAGTAATTGGAATGTCTTCAGGGAGTGCTGGAAGCAGGGACAGGTATTTAATTTTTTTCTGCTTTTTCCATTTTCAGTTCATGTGCTTTGCCCTTTAATTGAGGTGCAGGTACAAACTTACTGCAATGATAAGCAACGCTAGAACTTCATAAAATGTACTACATGAACACTGTTAGATCCTTGGATAAAAGGACGTATATTTTACTATTCGAAATCAGTTTCTAAACACACTGCTGAACTTACGGCTCTGTATAAAAAGCTGCCTCATAGCTTGAAATAAATAATTCACGGCATAATTCTGGTACGGCAGGCTGAGCATTTATTTTGGAACATACAGTGTTCGCAAAGTGCCTGTGTTCAGATGGTCAGTATGTTTTATGCATTACCCTATTCTGTTTGGAATTTGAATTTTTTGTGTTTAAAAATTCTTCAGAATACATTATTCTTCTTCGTAGCCTGTAATGGTGTCAGGAGTGCATCACAAATTAAATGCAGACCTCTGGAGACCGGAGTCCTTTAGGAAGGAATTTGGCCAACAGGAAGTAGATCTGGTTAACTGCAGGACCAATGAAATCATCACTGGAGCTACTGTAGGGGATTTCTGGGATGGATTTGAAGATACTTCAAGTAAGTAGTGTGAATTTTAGTTCCAATAGGTAAAATACTCCGCAGCAATAATTTTGCCCTAGCACAAATTTGTCATCTTTAAGCAGCGTAAAAGATGTTCCAGGCTTTTTCCTTCATCCTGGGTGGTACGTGTGCAATGCATTCTCCCCGTGTATGCTTGCGGGATGGTGGACTGGATAGAAACTGTCAGCCCCATAGAGGACTCGCGTTCAGTAGGAGTATGTTTGAGCATTCTTAGAAAGTTTGGGATCCTCCTAGCACGTAGGTTTACCTGTCGGCGTTTATGCCCAGTTGAGTGAAACATAAAAGAGCATGTGTAGGCTTGGTGCTCACAAGGTAATTGGGTTCTGCTGTTTTTAACTTGCAGGTGCCTTTTGTTCCTAAGGAACTAAAGTTATTTTGTATAAAAATGGGTTTAGGGGAGGCGAGCGTGAGGTTTGGCATTGTTAATCGCTTCTAGGTGAAAACAAACTTTTTCCGAGTATCTTGTCTTTTGCCATGGCATCTGGAGTTCTACTTCATCTGTTTGTGTGACGTAAACTTACAGAATTTGGTACTTGGGGCAAGAAGAGCGAGAGGTGGAAGGCTCACTTACACCTTTCTTTTCTGTTACTTGCTCTTTGAAAAGATTTGGCTTTATCATCAGCTACTCTAGCCTCAAACGCAAAACAGTTGCCTGAGCTAAATTGTAGGAAGTTCTTGGGCAGGGTAGCTGGTGGATGCCACTTGTTTAGTCCAAAAATCTCCTGTTGTAACACGTTTGTCACAGCAGTAATACCCACCTGTGGTGTCAGATGAACTTGTATGTCTTTGGTTCTACATAAATAGTTGTGGAATGAATGTGATTTTAAACTAAGATAAGGATTTCTTTGTCTTGATTCTTTGGATTTTGAGTTGTACAACTATTAAAAACTAAGACTCGTTACTATTTGACAATAGGTCGCCTGAGAACAGAAGAAGGAGAGCCAATGGTGTTGAAGCTTAAGGACTGGCCTCCAGGAGAAGACTTCAGAGATATGATGCCTTCTCGGTATGAATTTACAAAGAAACTGTTCATCATTTGTGTGGTACACCCCCAGAAGGACGGGATGTAGGAATGCTGTTACGTTTTGACACCTGCTTCAGCTTTGAGAAGCAGTTGGTCACACGTGAATCGTTTTGTTTCTCAGAGATGCCTGACATAGCTGGAAGTGCTAAACAAGTTTGATGATAAATTTTTAGGTAGTTCATTGTATTTATTGCCAAGTACAGTGAATACCTAAAATTGCTAGTGGTTGGTTAAACTTTGGAAGCTTCCTAAAAGCCTGAGTTATTTTGAAATCTAAAGTTCAGTTGAAGCTTATTTTTTTGCCAAATGTTTTTAAGCATTGTGACTTACTCTGTTTGATATTAGTTGAGATGATTACACAAGGAAATAGCATTACTCCAGAGCAGTTAAATTTGTTTACCTGCTATATTCCTGTGTCTTGCTTGTTTTGTTCCTTTTCATGGTGTCCAGTAAACCCCCTGGGGGAAGGAGTACAGTTTCTTGCCTGGAGAAAGCTTTTGTTGCAGTCTATTTTAGTCTGCTTTTTTTTTATCAGTTCCTAACATTAAATTGTGCTGTATTACTTTAGGTTTGATGATTTGATGAAAAATATTCCATTGCCAGAATACACTAGGAGGGGCGGCAAGCTCAACCTTGCCTCTCGACTTCCCAACTATTTTGTACGACCAGATTTGGGCCCTAAGATGTACAATGCGTATGGTAAGGAATTTTTCACTCTAAAGGTCATGTTGACCACACATTCAAATTAAAATGTACGTAAATTAACTGAATCCTTGCTGTTGTAAACAATTTGATTAATCCCATTGATCTGAAAACCTAATTCTGGCTCACTTCTAGGTATTAGTGGTGTCCAGAGCATTATATGATTTTATCAAATGTTTTCTGTCCAGGTGGTGTCAAGCCAATAATATTTATTACCAGTCTTCCAACCAACTTGCTCCACACATGTATACGCAGTCTCTCTTTCCTGCAGCTGGCCACATGTATTTGTTGTTTTGCTGCTTCTGGCTGTATCGTTTTTGTTCTCCTTTTTGGGCTGTATCATTTAGTTTTTAATCTTTTCTTGAGCACGTCTTTCCATGGTTAAGTTCATCTGCTGTCACTCAAAAGGCATTTAAAACTAAGCGTGATCATGGCCAGTAAAGAGATCGTGGCTAGTAAATACTGTAGCAGCTGCCTTTTAGAGTGAAAAAGAGACTGTTTCTGAGAGTGCTTTGTTCTAAACTGCTATAGAAACCCTCTTCTAGCAGGACTTAAACGTGATGTTTATATATCATATAGGCTAGGTATAGATACGGATCGATGTGTGAGCCTGTAAACTGATCACTTGGGAAGACACAGACAAGGTGGGGCAAGGTCCTGGATGTCAAGTATCTTGCTGGAATCGTTTGCTGATAAAAGTAAAAGCTCTCTGGTCTTTTCAGATAGTGCTGCTGAGAGTGGCATAAGGTTTCTTTTGGTCTTACTGATGTACCTCCTACTCTTCTTTTTCTTTTTTTCTTTTTTTCTTTCTTTTCCCCAGGCTTAATAACACCAGAGGATAGAAAATACGGCACAACAAACCTCCATTTAGATGTGTCTGATGCAGCTAATGTTATGGTTTATGTGGGTATCCCCAAAGGCCAGGCTGACCAAGAAGAAGGTAAAGTCTTTCTTGTGTCCTGGGGGGTTATTTCTGCGGTTGGAGGGAAGGTCCTTCAGTGTAACTGCTCGTGTTTACTCTCAACAGAAGTGCTTAAAACCATACAAGATGGTGATTCTGATGAACTGACAATTAAGCGTTTTACTGAAAGTCGAGAAAAACCTGGAGCTCTGTGGCACATTTATGCTGCTAAAGATACAGAGAAGATCCGGGAATTCCTTAAAAAGGTAAGCCATTGTATCTTAAACTGATCTTCTGTCTGCGTAAGCTTGCAAATATGTATCCTTGGACTTTTTTCCTCCTTTCTATGCCAGTTGCTCTGGAAACAAATGTACTTGAGTTGTATCCAAGACAAAACTTCTCCTGTGCCATGAATCTTGTAGGATCTGAGGGGGGTAGCGAGTTGAAGCTTGAAGTTACCCTGTATGTAGATACACTGCTTTTGCCCGCGCTTCGTATAGCACGAGTAATGATGTTACGTAATGAACAAAAAACCAGCTGATTTAGATTTAAGCAAAAACACAGTTTAATCTTAAACTAGATCCTTCTATAAAGCATGCACGTGAGACGTTCTTGGGAAGTGTCACAGCAATGTGTGGTGCATAAAGCATAAAGTTCTTCCTTGTTCTCTCCCTTTTCCTACCTTTTTTCCCCCCATACCTTTATGAGGTTTGGATTAAGGGGAAAGCATGAGGTATTTTGGGTGATGTTTTCATGGGAGTTCAAGGTTTAGTAGAGATGTGATACTACGTCCAAAAGGGCTTGTTTCAGTATTGAAATTCACCACAAATGGTCCGGAGTTCTTGGCGGTCTTAATTCTGGAACTTCTTTTGGAAAGAGCTAATAAGTTCATGTTTCAAAGGATAAATGGGATGATCTGAACAGCTGTTGGCCTTGTCAGCCTGACTGCTGTCTCGGGCGGAAGCTCAGAGAGGCTACAGCAAATTTGTTTAGTATTAACAAAGAACAAATCTTATACCTGATAAAACATGATGCTGAATTTGATAAGTGTTGGCATTTTGAGTTTTGACATCTGTGCCTTGCACCTCTTCTTGGTCCCTTGTAGCATACTTGCCTGCAGGTGAGGGGCTTGCAGCTGCTTGTCTTGCGGTAGAACCAAGCTGTTTGTCTCCTCCCAAATGAGTTTTTGGGCTACAGTCCTGGGTGTAAACGATTGCCACAGCAAATTGGATTGATACTGGAACTTTTTGCAGAAATTCTCTCCCCACAGCCCCCGAATTTCTCTTCTAAAGTGCTTGTTGTGCCTCCCAGCCTTGTATCTCCTGAAAATCTAGTTAGCATCCTCTGTTACGGTCGGTGAGCACACTGACTAGTGCTGGCCTCGGGCAGGCACCCGCTGAATTCCACACTCTGTAGTTTCTTCCAGTTACAGGCTATAGTAGTGTAAGGGTATTGATCCCATATGCGACAGTGGTTCCCACTGTGAACGCACGTGAGTGACTTAACCCTTCTGTTTCTTCTTACTGTACATCGGGTTTACTTGCATTTCCTATATCCACATTTGCAACGCGCCTGTGAAGCAAGGGGGACTGAGAAATGATGAAGCCTCGACAAACTAAGGACTGCATAAGGATCCAAACCTTTCATTGTGTAACTCTTCCACCTAAACACGTGGTGCAGGTCACTCTGTCTGGCGTGCGTGCGTGCCTCTGGAATGCCACAGGTACATCTCAGTTGTCCAGTGAGGCTGGTGTATTCTAATACCTGTTGTCTTGTGACTTTCCAGGTTGCGGAGGAACAAGGTCAAGAAAACCCTGTAGATCACGATCCCATTCATGATCAGAGTTGGTACTTGGACCGATCGCTAAGAAAACGCCTTCATCAGGAGTATGGAGTTCAAGGCTGGGCTATTGTACAGTTTCTAGGAGATGTAGTTTTCATTCCAGCAGGAGCTCCACACCAGGCAAGGACCGGGGACGCTGCTGCAGCCTGACCGCTTGGGCAGGCTTCTGAGCACACGGCTAACGCTTGTTTGTTCTCTCTAGGTTCATAATTTGTACAGTTGTATTAAAGTTGCAGAAGACTTTGTATCCCCAGAGCATGTCAAACATTGCTTCTGGCTCACTCAGGAATTTAGATATCTGTCGCATACGCATACGAACCATGAAGATAAATTGCAGGTAACTTACTGATGCTCAAGATGAACCCTACCCCTCTTGACCCTTTCAAAACAACCCACCGAAAAACACCAGCCCCCCCTCACCAAACCCCTAAGGGCTGTGCTCGCACAACCCGAGTCGCTTTCGTGTTCGGGTCGGCTTTAGTGCGTTGGATCTTGAAGAGGAATTTCCATGGGTTTTTGAATTGCTACAGTTTTTTAGTAGTTTTGAGGAAGCTTTCTGAAGCTTCTCCCGAGATTCTTTTGAAATGTTTCTTTCTTCCATTTCTCTTGTTTTCCCTCTAGCTGAGCTTGCAATACTCTCCTCAAGCTACAGGGAGGCATTGCTTATATCCTGCTAGAATTGGAACCTTATTTTCACACGTTAGTGATCTGAGCGAAGCTCGTGCAGATGAGCGTGTTTAAGCTGAAAGGAGAGCCGCACGGGGAGTGGGGAAGTGGGAAAGCTGTGCGGGTTTTCCTGTACCTCAGAGGCTTCCAACCCGACCCTAATCGCGCCGTTTACCTGTAAAACTAAACGCCTTTCCTTCTCCTCCTAGGTGAAGAATGTCATATACCACGCTGTTAAAGATGCCGTTGGGATACTGAGAGCTAATGAATCCAGCCTTAGCAGACCGTAAAGTAGAAAGCCTTAACCACACACTATGAAACAGAAGCGCTGGCAGCTGTTTTAACTACTCAGTCAGGATCTCTGTGGACTTTGAGATTATATGAATGTTACCTCATCTTCCTTTCAGCAGTACCAGAGGATCATGGTACTATGTTCTGTGTATTCTTCCAATGTTTACAAACCTGATATGTATATGTAGTAATATGTATGGACTGTGGCATACTGTGAATGCTCAGTTGCAATAGAACTTTATATGGAGTTGCTCTCCAAACTGTACAAAATACCTCCTAGAGAACTGTCGGAAACTATTCCAAATTACTCCTTGGAAAAATATTACTCAAGACATTGTAAAGCGCCAATTTTTAAAATCTGTTTTGGGGTGGGAGGAAGAACGGAGTCACCCAGTTTAATAACCAATTTACATTAAAAATAAGAATGCAGTTCTGGACTTTCACATTAACATAGAACTAGCATTTAAAGGTAGCTTTAAGCTATTGTATAGTAACATAGAGATGGGGGTTAACCATCTTTAGGTAAATGTATTTAAATTTCTAAATGTTAAAAGAAACTTTTAATCAAATGTCTTCTGTTTGAAACTGCTCTTTAATTTGAACTGATGTTTGATTCTCTGGTTTTTAACACTGAATGGTCTACATAAAATTCTTCTATTTCAGATACTGTTTCTTGCCTGGCTTCTTCAATCGACTCTTTAAAATGTAATTAATTCGATGCAGTGCTTTGAAATGCAAAAGAAAATGGTGTGTCATATACTGTTCATGCTGGTTTTTAAAGTATCTGAAGGCTTAGGGTATTGAATTTAATGACAGATCTGTGTATAGCTTTTTTTGTTTGTTAACCAAAACAAAAAACAAGTGGCTTAGCTTGACTAGTGCTTCTCAGCCGCTGCCAGGACTGTGGTCTGTATCAAAATGAGTTCTGCAGCTCCAGCCTTAAATGGCACGCACCTCACTCCAAAACTACTTAGAGAAGGACCGAAAACATCATCAAACTTGAAACAGGTTCAACCTCAGCCGGCAACTAAGCCCCACACAGCCTCTCGCTCAATCCCCCCCAGTGGGATGGGGGAGAGAATCGGAAGAGCAAGAGTGAGAAAACTCGTGGGTTGAGAGAAAGACAGTTTAATGGGTAAAGCAAAGATTCACGTCTTTGCTGTGTTGAGTGAGAACTTCCCGCCATCTCTACTTGCCGAGGTCTCCGACAGTAGGTAGACTGGCTTCTTTCCAGTTGTTTCAGCTGGCTTTAGCTCTAAAGAGGAGCAATAAAGCCTTGTTTACGCCAAGCCCTGCTCACAAGTCTATGGGGCCGGATGGGATCCACCCGAGAGTGCTGAGGGAGCTGGCAGAGGAGCTCGCCAAGCTGCTCTCCATCATCTATCAGCAGTCTGGTTAATAAAGAAAAGTCCAGGAACATAAAAATTTGATTTTTTTCAGTTATTTAAGAGCACTAAATGCATTGTTTCAGGGTGAAAATTTTCCTCAATACTTTAATTTACTAGGAAAATTGAACTACAGTTGTAGTAGGGCCCTCATCTTGAGGGCGCTCACAAGGCAGGTGTGTGACAACCAGGGGATCAGGCCCAGCCAGCACGGGTTCATGGAAGGCAGGTCCTGCTTGACCAACCTGATCTCCTTCTATGACCAGGTGACCCGCCTAGTGGACAAGGGAAAGGCTGTGGATGTGGTCTACCTGGACTTCAGTAAGGCCTTTGACACCGTCTCCCACAGCATTCTCCTAGAGAAGCTGGCGGCTCACGGCTTAGACAGGTGTACTCTGCGCTGGGTCAAAAACTGGCTGGATGGCCGGGCCCAGAGAGTTGTGGTAAATGGAGTTCAATCCAGTTGGCGGCCGGTCACGAGCGGTGTTCCCCAGGGCTCAGTATTGGGGCCAGTTCTGTTCAATATCTTTATCAATGATCTGGATGAGGGGATCGAGTGCACCCTCAGTAAGTTTGCAGACGACACCAAGTTGGGCGGCAGTGTTGATCTGCTCGAGGGTAGGAAGGCTCTGCAGAGGGACCTGGACAGGCTGGATCGATGGGCCCAGGCCAACTGTATGAGCTTCAACAAGGCCAAGTGCCGGGTCCTGCACTTTGGCCACAACAACCCCATGCAGCGCTACAGGCTTGGGGAAGAGTGGCTGGAAAGCTGCCTGGCGGAAAAGGACCTAGGGGTGCTGGTCGACAGCCGGCTGAACATGAGCCGACAGTGTGCCCAGGCGGCCAAGAAGGCCAACGGCATCCTGGCCTGTATCAGAAATAGTGTGGCCAGCAGGAGCAGGGAAGTGATAGTGCCCCTGTACTCAGCACTGGTGCGGCCGCACCTCGAATACTGTGTTCAGTTTTGGGCCCCTCACTACAAGAAGGATGTTGAGATGTTGGAACGTGTCCAGAGAAGGGCAACGAGGCTGGTGAGGGGTCTGGAGAACAAGCCTTATGAGGAGCGGCTGAGGGAGCTGGGGTTGTTTAGCCTGGAGAAAAGGAGGCTGAGGGGAGACCTCATTGCTCTCTACAACTACCTGAAAGGAGGTTGTAGCGAGGTGGGTGTCGGTCTCTTCTCCCAAGTAACTGGCGAAAGGACGAGAGGAAATGGCCTCAAGTTGCGCCAGGGGAGGTTTAGATTGGATGTAAGGAAAAATTTCTTTACTGAAAGAGTAGTTAAACATTGGAACAGGCTGCCCAGGGAAGTGGTTGAGTCACCATCCCTGGAAGTATTTAAAAGACGGGTAGATGAGGCGCTTAGGGACATGGTTTAGTGGGCATGGTGGTGTTGGGTTGACAGTTGGACTCAATGATCTCTTAGAGGTCTTTTCCAACCTTAATGATTCTGTGGTTTGGCCTTTCGTGCTTGAACTAGTGACGTGTCCTTAAAGGCAATGCTTTAGCTGAACGTTCTTTCTTGCAGCATCAAATTTGAAGCAAATGAAGCAAGGCAGTCTAACCGCTGTTCTTGGAGCCAGCTGGAGTACTTGCGGGGAGCTGGCGTACAGGTGCCTTACCTCCCGGGGAGTGAAATAAGTCATGCTGATCTTAGACGTGCGCACGCACGCGCGTCTGCGTGGGAAGACCCCTTGCTGAAGTTGGATTTTGAACCTTCTTACCAAGGTGATGCTGCTCAGTCTGGTTTTGTTGCAGCTGTTAGCCACCCAACCCTATCGGCTCTTCAGCTGCGCTTTTTTTTTTCCCTTTCTTTCTTTCTGATCTGCCCTCTCTGCATTTTAAAGACCACAAGAAACAAACCATCCCCTTTGCCCGTTCTTGTCACGTCTGGGGTGGAGCTGGAACGCTCGAATGGCACAGCTCTCCAAAGGGGTGCACAGCCCTGAGGCGTTAGGGTTCCTTTCCCTGCTGTGGATGTGCCTGTATTTGCCACCCACTGGCACGAAGGTGAACGGTGCTCGGCCCCTCCTTGCTTTTTGTGGCTGAAACTGGAAGGTGTTGGACACCATCCGGGTGTCCGGGTGCCTCGTCTGTTCTTCTGCCCTTGCTGTCGGAATGCCATTGTTTATGGATTTAGTTTTCTTTTGGCAAGTCTTCCTTAAAACTAGGAACTCCTTCCTTTGCCTGTGAGGCTCCTGTGGCATTGACATGTTCAGGTGGGAGACACGGTGGATACCTGCTTTGCAAACTGCCTTTTGTGAGCCACGACATCAGTTTTGCCTGAAGTTTTTCCTTGAGGGGAGACACACCTTTCCTTTGACCCTAAAAAGGTGCCGTTTAAGCAGCAGATGGCTTTTTGTCGCTTGTGGTGGTGGGATAGCGAGGTGCTGGTACCTAATGATTAAGAAACTGTTAGGATAGCTGAAGTGAACCTCCCTTTTGGTGCGGTACTTCAGTGATGAACACCGTAGCAGATGAAGAGCTCTGTCCCGGGGCCCTTTGCCTGTAAAACTCCTGTGTTCTGTTACCGGATTTGCAGATGGGCAGAGCGGGTAACAAATGCTGCCGTTCAGTGGCTGCGACGGGCCGCAGCTGCTCTCGCAGGTCTGGTGGGTACCAGGTTCAGTTTTTATGATCTCAAAAGGCTGAAGAGTTATGTCACTAGATGGAGTGGTTCTGGGGTCAGTTCTGGTCCCAGAGCTGGCCGACTCCTGCAGACGCACTGCACCTCACCTCCCTCGGCACAGCCTTGGGGTCTGGTGGAACTACGCTGACACCATCGCGAGTCGGTGCCAGTGGGTTTCTGATCGCTTTCACATAGTCTGTTTTAAGCTTGGCCCTTCAAGCTGTCTCTCTTCCCTAGCTAGGATCCTTTTTCCCCCCGCAGGCGCAGGTTTCTGGGTAGAGAAGACGCTGCTCTTGCCTTCTGCTCACTGAAAGGGATGGGAAGAGCACCTGTGCTGGAGGCTGGCTTCCCCTTCCTTCCACCTACCTTCCCCCAAAGCAGGGAGGTTAACCCCACCCTGAGTGCTTCAGCTGCCCCCTCCTGCCCCCTGAAGAGGAAAGCAAACCCGCTGACGGTGTGCGTTATCCCCGCTGCCTGCTACCAGCCCGTCTCCCAGGGCTGCTCTCATCCAGCTCCTGTGAAGCACGGAGCTGGCGGGGCTGACGTTTGCCCTTTAGACTTACGGGTGTCTTGGAGCAAGAAATAAAAAAAGGCTTCCGGAGGTGGCCAAATCAAAAGGGGTAGGGCTCACGCGGGTCTGGGAACCTTCTCTGGCCACGTACCCCTCTCAGAGCAGAGGGGGGAACACCCTCTCCCGGCAGCACAAGGCAGGCCACGGTGTTGACTGCACCTGAGCAGCAGTTCTTGCCTGTGGCAGAACGCCCGTCCCTGAAGGAAAGCCATGCAGCAGGACTGGCAGCCTGAGCCTGCCTGTGCGAAAGAAGGCTCTCCCACGAACACGCAGTGCCTGGACAGCGCTGGAAGAGAACAGCTGCGCTGACTGAAAGCTTTTCTTTAACTACGCTGCGAGGGCCTTAAATGGCGGATATTGTTTGTGAAAAGAGTCTGAAGCGATGCAAACTAAACTGACGCACAGAAGCGACTGTTAAAAGCAGCTTTAATAAAATGTGTAGTGATTCAGAAAACCAAAGAACCTGCCACTGAAGGGTTGTGGTAGCAGATTAAGCCAAAGTGCCTTTCAGGGAAAGATGGTACTTGAAGCTAAGAATGTATTTCAGGACTTTATATCTAAAAATACGTAACGTGACACCACCGTTGCCATTTCACCACAGCCTCTCACAGGGGAGACGGCCCGAACAGAAAAGGGTAAGATAATCTCTACAGACTGCACTCCCCAAGAAGAAGTATATTACAGTAGTTTCTTGGAGAATACACTCCCCAGGAAGAAAAAAAAAAAATATATATATTACATAAAGTATTCTCACATATTAAGTTTTGCATTTTGAATGCAGGACAGAATATCCCATTGCAAAAAAAGAAGAAAAAGAAAAGGCAAACTGTACACATTCGCTCCATCCTTAGCTACGGAGGGTAGCTAATCGCGACTGCATTGCTTCAATGTCTTCTTCCTCGTCAACAGCGGCAGCCGCTCCCCTGGGGTCGGGCTCCGGGAGAGCGGCTGTGCTTTACTAGGTGCTTTACCCAAGGCCCCTGCAAACAACACACGGTGTGCGTTAGGTCTTCATTTAATAATCAGCAGCTTCCAGGTACAGATACTTAAAACAATTCAACCTGTCGCTTTCGGTAGAGGTCGCACACGAGAACTGTTGGACTTGCTCAGCCCTGGGCCGTCGGCCAATGCAGCAGTACTGACCTGTCGGCCCCTCCTGAGCCCGCTGGTGGGCCGGGGAGGAGCGGCTCCCCCCCCGGAGCCGTGCTGCTGCCCCGCTCCCCCAGCCAGCCCGGCAGGGAGGGAGCTGCTCCCAGCCAGGAAACGGGATGGAAAAAAAGCAAAGCGGGACGTGAGAAACAAGAGAGGGCGACAAGCCAGCGGCAGGCACGAGGTAACAGCAGGGCAGGAGCTGGGGAACTGTGCTTTCAGCGTGTTGCAGCTGAACACAGCTCCGGCGCTTACGTTTGTCACACCGCGTCACAAGAAATTCAGGTAAGGAGCATTCCAAGCATTATCGAAGTTAAATAACTAAAACAGTAGATCGTTACCTCATGAGCTGTAAGGCAGAAGGTGGGGGTTTGGGTTGGGTTTTGGTTTTTAGGGGGCTTGTTTGTTTTTGTGGGGCTTTTTCCCCCCAACAACTCGAGACACTAACAGCATTTTACAGCCAGGAACCGCAACACAGCCTAAGGCTCAAGGCAACGCAGCTGAGTTTATTCCCTGGATTCATTAATAACGGTGCATCTAGTCAATCGTACAATTTCACCTGGCTAAGAGGATCCACTGTACAGACAAACACTGACCTGTTAAAACCTCAATTACAGAACTCTGCAGACATCAGCTGATGCGTATTACTTACGCTTTACCGAACCGCACCAGCCTTCTCAGCCAGCGTTCCCCGAGAAACCAGTTTGTCAGAGCACTCTGCCTATTAGCAAAGGCAAAGCCACCACGGGGAGAGCGCAGTTAAGCCAGAATAGACAAAGATTTAAACTGCTGCGTCTTATCGAACAGAGCGGGGGCAAGGCTCCACTCTCAAACACACACAAACTCACCAGCTGTAATTTCAAAAAGGATTTTGTCGATTTCCATCTCAGCTTCCTCTTCCATTTCCTCCTGATCCTCCAGGCTTTCAAAGGTGTCCTCCAGCATTTCCTCTATAATACCAGCCTAGCAGAAAACAAAAAGGCAGCGCGTGATGCCCTTGGAAACAGCGGAGTAAGAGGACACACTTCCCACTTTCAAGATCAGGTTACGCCTGTCCAGGCATTTAACAACCGCTCGCTCGCTGCTCAAGCTTTCCTGATCAAGGCTATCCTGTTGCATGAGGGTTGGCCAACACGCTTGCCTACGGTTTAAGCACGTGTCTGTACAACTGGTGCACAGGATGAAGAGCGGCAAGAAAATTGAGGATTAAATTACACGTGTTCTCACCGTGAAACCCTCAAGCTATTATTCCTTCCTGTTGCATGTCTAAACACCGACAACCCAGCTTGCTCCAAGCATGTGAAATACAACTGCAAACTTCAGTCGTGAAGCATAAGTTGTGTAACACGCTGTACAATTAGTGTTTGACACGGGTTCCCTTTTTTCTATCCATGTTTGAAAACGTTCCTCTGCAGGGCCTGCAACCTAGATGTGGCCAAATTGTTCCGGTGCACAATGGTAAAATTATTAAGAAATAAGCTGATTTGAACTAAACCAGTCTAGAGTGGTAAGAGGGGAAAAAGCAAAACAATTTTGGTAGTTGGAAAGGTAATAGCCGTGATAGAGAATTAGTACGCTTTAAAATCAGAGCACTGTCATCAGATGGAGACACTAAACTAGATGTTTTAAACCCAGTATCAGAATAGCCATCCTGCCTAAGATGGGACCGTCAGCTGTCAGCTTCCCGCTCCACAACAGGCTGTGGCGGGTCCTTCTCAGTGAAGATTTCCATCGCTGAAAGCAGGGAGCTCAGTCTCCCCAGAACAGGCAGAAGCTCGGGGATACAGCAGTCACTGGGCGCAGGTGTGAACCCTGCTTCGAGCCTCCGTCTCCCCCCGCCCTTGGGGCTGGGATGACCAAGCCACAACCGCTCTGTGCGGGGACCGGTCTTCCTCCTTCCGTCCTCAACCTCAGCAGCCTTTTTTGGCTTCAAGCTTTACGCCAAACGCGTTGCAGGTATCGCCGAGTCAGGGTTTTCCCCACATACAGTAACTTGCTAGGAAGTCCCCAGCTATTAATGTGCTACTTTCTGTTTGTCAGAGCCCACGCAAACCCTCTGACAAAGGGGCCACCTAAGCGGTTGCGCAGCACGCTAACCACCACCTCTCGTTCACCCAAGTCTTATTTATGGTATAGGTCTTACCTTCATCATCTCTTTGGACAACTCCCTCATCGTCGCTTGGATTTCAGGGATTTTTACTAGATTTTGCATAGCTTTCATGACTTCCGTGCTCTTCTGCAATGAACCTGCTACTCTCAGGACAGCTGTGAAGGAGAGGCATAGAAAAGCTCGAACGATCCAT
>NW_008825538.1:3609132-3617106 GCF_000699105.1 Pygoscelis adeliae | reverse complement strand
TACACGGACAGAAATCTGTTGGCATTTAGGCAATTTAATTAAAAGAAGAAATGGGCATCCTGCTTCTTCCCTCTTGTCTACCTTCCTGAAAAAGCTCAACCCCTACCCACACTGGGAAATATGTTTCTAGCGAAGATACTGGTCCTGTGTGATTAGCTGGAGCAATCCAGATTGCCTGCAGAGAGATTTCAACCCACTTGCACTCCAGTTCATAAAGAGAGATCCCCGAGGAGCTCCTGCCTGCACCCCGCAGCAGCCGGAGGTCTTGCTGAGGGTTTCACCAGTGGAGCCACAGTCCAGCTCCACGTCTGACCGCTGACCAAACCAGCGACCTTCCGCCTGAGGCTGGGTAGTGGAAGCTAACTCTGGCACAAGTTCTAGTGCAACAGTTTCACAGCAAACAGGAAGCTAGAAAATTAACACTGAAGCAGATAAGCTGGAAGTAAGTGTAGTTTAAACTGAATTTAACAATACTCTTTCCAGAGGCTACTCTCATAATATAGCTTAAAAGCTCTTCTCATATATGTTGATACACTGAGATCAAAATGCAATAATTAAGGGTACTTTGAGGTTCTTGGATTGTGCCGTCTAACTTCGCAGCTTCCTAGCCATGGAGAACTTACCTGTTAGTATATAAAACGGTCACTCTTTAATGCAGCAAAATTAAGGTACAGCAGATATTATTTTTCATTTTAATATTTAATTTCTTTAAGAACGTTACACTTGTAATGTTAACAAACTAACAGAAATCTTGCCTTTAGCGGTCATTTCCCCAGGATGAAGCAAGTTAATACATACCCCAGACTGAATTCTAGATTCCTTCCTATTGCTTGCACAAGGGTATCGGAACATTCCCAGTAAGGTGAAGATGCTGGTAGCGATAATAAGGAGTTTTTCCTTTTAAAGGACACCTCAAGCTGCAAGGATGGCCTTTGCTTCCCTTTCCCGAATGAGGTACGTGGGGAGCCGCATTTGACCTATCGTCAGGTTACACTTCAGGTTCACATTGCGACTCCTGATTTACCACTCACCTCGTGTTAAAATCTACTTTTTAACAAGCAACTAGCTTGGAAAATGCTGGGGTGGGGGGGAAATACTTTGACATGTCAGTGCATGTTAGCCTCCACCAAGTCTTTCCCTGTCTTTGATGCTTTCTGCTCTGCTCTCGTTGCAGGCTGGAATGCTCTAAGGTGTGGAAAATACTGCAGGAAGCCTATTACAACAGATTTCTGACGCGGATGAGGAATGAGGGAAATATGCTGGTACTGGGGGGGCACAAAGGACCAAGCAGGGTTTACAGAGAGCTAGGTATTAAGCCACAGGGCAAATCGATTCATCCACATCAAGGAAATCAATCGCTGCCCGCATCTCCATTTAGGACTCAGTAAGTGTCCTAAGACTCTGGCTAGAGAAACAATAATTTACAAGAAGAAGGGAATTCTACTGAAGGAAACAAACCTCACGTTACAGATCCTGTCAAAATCAGTAACAACAACAGGCTCCACAAGGATACAGGGATGTTAGGCACGCATTCCAACTGTTTAGGAACGCACACTAAAAACGTGCCCCAAATTACCACAAGAGAGTTCTGTTTCAGAGCACGTGATTCTCATGTCACCGCAACCCTCAGGCTCTGAGGAGACGTGTTAGATTATCTGTTGAGCAGCTAATGAGAGGAAACACAGAGAGCCAGCAAGGATCTAGGGAACAACGAGGGGTAGGAACCCCAGGAAGCTAACTGGGAGCTCCCTGACTACTCCAGAGCCCAGGGTGGGAAACCCATCCAGACAGGGCAGTGGGGAAACGGTCTCCAGAACATCCTGCAGACTGAAGGCGGTTATTGCCTACAGGGACACAGGACTCGGTACGGGATGCGGGGGAAGAGAGCATTTTCTGAACTGAGAAAAACTTATTATGGAACCTTTTAAGGTGATTGCAGGAATGTGATTGAACATGAGAAACTTTTTATTGGATGTTTAAGGGAAGGACTGAAGGTGGAGAAAGGGAGGGATCAAGGTGGACCAGGGAAGACCATAAGCCTCGGGGGCCTACAGGTCCAGGTACCAGCAGCTCAGGCAGAGGAGAAGATCTGGGGCTAGTTACCGGATAGCTGGCCAGCCTAGACTGAGTGTCTGAGAGCAGCTACTGGAACACCCCATGTATTGTGCATGTGTGTATAGACATGTAGTCTACTAGTGGAGCCCAGTCCTAATCGGCTGAAGAGGAAGACTGGGATTGAGCCGTCAGTGCTGTTCGTGGTTGTGTGAAAGCTGCATGTGTTTACGTGGGTGCTGATAAAGGCACTGCTGTGAGCATGCGTGGGTGCGTGTGCCTACTGGGAATAGGTGCTCAGCCTGGCTGGATGTGGGGACATGGACCTGCAGCAGCCTCACACCTCTGGGCCCGCTACGGGAGGAATTTCCCTGGCTCCTGAAGCCTGCTGCAAACAGCTGCCTTTCCCAAGAGTAGGACTGCTTCCAAATTCAAGCTCTGCCTGCATTTGACCTTGGTTCTGAAAATGGAAACCCAGACCTCACCTCTAAAGCTAGAAGTGCTCAGAAGTTGTTCTTACCGAGCTGGTTCTTCATCCCCATGAGAACAGAGTTCATGTGAGCTTTGGAGGCATAGAGTTTGCTTACAGCCTTTCGAGAGCGGATCAGTTCCTTTGCCAAGATCACACACACATCCTTCTGACCCTTTTTGGCAGCATCCTTTATTGACCGCTTCACCTTCTCCTCTTCTCTCTGGATATCTGGAGTACAGAAAAAGCACAGCAAATAGTGACAAGCTGCTAAAGATTTGGAAGAGAAACCAGTCATTTGTTGGGGTGTATTGTCAACGCAAAGAATCTTTTCTGCTTGATTTCAGATCCCCTCTGTTACTCAAAGACCTTGTTCTAGGCTCATTTACATGTTAGCTAATTAATTCAACTAAATATTAGTAGGAAAATTCTCATTACTAAACATCCAGCTCTGTAATTTCCTTTGCAGTTCAGAGTACTGTAAAGGACTGTCCAGGAATATCACTGCGTGAAGCTGCCCTGACTAAGGTGAATTCTTAAGACGCAAAAAAGGTCCAGTAAGAGCAAAGCACTCTGAGATGACTACTTGACTTACAACTTCACAATAACTTCCTGACTGTTAAACTGGCCTGATGTAAATATACAGATAAATACATACACCCATATGTAATACATACACACACAGTTTAAGACTACTGTACTGATTTGCTGCTTACAAGATTATCTCTTCCGTGTTCACCACCAGATAGCCCCACTTCACCAGGAAGGAACAAAGTTGTCACACGAAGTTTAAAACTAGCAGTCTCGGAAGACAGACGGGCATTTTACTAGCAAAAATACTTAGCCGTCAGACTACATTCAAAGCTTAACCCATATGCCCACCTTCAAGTGAATCTGAGGGCTGCCGTAGGCAGAATTGTCCTCACTGTTTCTAAGTCTCTGAAATGTGTTTTTCTGAAAAAAATACATTCAGAAAGATTGTAGATGGCTGATCTCACAGTGGCTAGAAAGTTTTAGATATACACTGCCTTTAAAAAAAAAAAAGGCATAACCATTTATATAGCGAATTTGTAAGGGCGTGTCCACAACTTTACGCGTTACTTAGAACTACAGATTTGTTAATTACTGCCAAAAAAAGCCTTCGTCCTTGCAGATAGACTTAATTATTCCCCCCCATCAGGCACGACTCATTGAGCCTCAACTGGATACCCAGCCAAGTCTGTACTTGTACTTAAGAAGTTCAGGTCTTGAGTTTATACTGCTCATACTTTAAGACACGTGCATTAGGTGTTTGTCTAAACTGGCACATTCAAATTATAAGCTGGCTGGCTGGCGCCAAAGCTATGGATAATTTTATCAGGGAAAACTAGTATGCTGGTAAATTGTTAGATATAACTGAAAGCAGCCTGTTCAAACTCTCCTGGTATCCAGCTTCACTCAATAGCTTTTTATAAGAGCATGCTGGAGCAGGAGTACTGAACTAAGCCTGTACAAAATGAGCACCAAATAATTGGATTTGATATATTATACACTAAATAGGCTTCCTTAAATAACGTAGGTTTCTCTAGCAAATCTGGGGTGACTGTTCACACGTCTGCCTTGTCAGATAACGCTGGCTGTGTACAGCAGAAGCCAGGTACCTCAAAAAGCTCAGAGTAAGAAACGCAGGAACAAGCAGGGGCTGTAACAACCCCCTTCCTTTTCCAGGCTCGGCAATAAATTAGCCACTGATGAAATGTGGATCTAAGAGTCTGCAAAAAAATTATCCTAAAGTAAATAAAGAATTCAGATAGTGAGGGTTAGGCTCGCCTTCCTGCAAAGAGTTGAAGGAAATGACCGCAAGAACAATTATTTCTAGCAAAGGCTTTGTTCAAATTTGGTTTTGTTTGAGTCTTCTTGATTTATACCAGACCGAAGTTACGCGTAGGCAAGAATCAGAAGTTGCCCTTTTGTAAAAACAAAGGCATCAACGCACGCTTTTTGGCACAGGCCAACCTTGAGACTTCGACGCAGCTTCTCACGTGGGAGTTAATGAACCCTGTACTCAAGATGAGTCATTCTCTCAGTATCATTCAATAGTGTCTTTACCCTAAAGGGCTGGCGGAAATCTGTAGGATCGTAATCAGAAAAACATACTCCTTGCTGCTTCCCCACTATTTTCTGCAGAAATGTCCCAAGCTTGAAGACATCTGTATGTCAGACACGGGAGCGAGCCAAGTCCCAGCACATCAGAACAGGTACAAAACAGCTGAAGTGCTACAGCAAAAACCAGAAAACACCAGTACTCCAGCAGTGCTGAGGAATTACGGCATTTACTTTGTCAGGCTAAAACCAGCCACAAGTATTGTGTTACTACATCCAAACTAGGGTAGTGGGGCCCTGTACTCGCGTGAACGCTTCCACTTGCATGACAAACCGCTGAATATGAGATTAGCGGCATAAAATGTCCAAGAATGGTCAACTCCACCTTTGAAGGTCAATGCCAGCTACGCACCTCTAGTGAGCTAAAGGCACTACACCAGTCCCCTCTGCAGCACTACCAAGCACAACAGAGGCACAAAGCAGTCCAAAGCACCTGCGAGAGGGACTTGCAAGCTCAGTAAAGCACAAAGTTACTGTATTACTCCAACTATATTAACTCGAAAAATTCAGTTCTGAAGTCACGAGGATACCTTTCATTTCTTCGAACCTTCCAAGCCCTCAAAAGCAACCTACAGCAAACAGAAATCATGACAACAGCAAGACTCCAACAACAGATGGTTCAAAACAGCATGTCGATGTATCAGTAGCTGTGCTGTCTGGGCGAGCCAAGTGTTCGGGTGACCCAAGCCTACTCGGTTCATCCCAGGTGGATCTGAGTGTTACCGTATCAAAACACATCTAGCACTGCCTTCCCCAGGGAAACTGAGAGAGGTCCCAGCTCAGCATCCTTACTCAAAGATTACAGCCATTTCCTGTGTAAATCTCAATCGAAATGATAAAGCCTGGCAGAATCCAGCTACAGGGGGTACTTTTGGAAAACAAACAAACAAAACCTTTAGGGGCACGTGGCTGTCATCTTTCAGCAGCAGCCTGCTAGCCTGGTAAGTGTCCAGCAGAACCACGTACTTCCACAGCCGACACTTGGCAAGATGTGAAATCCCAGCACAATATGGGCATTACAAAGATACTCTGTACTTTATTTTAATGGGAATTATCAGAATAGCAGATGGTTGGTGGTTAGTCTAAGCTCTTATGTGCTGAACTGTATTTCTTTCTGAAATACATATACAGAGATGTCTAGAGCCATTACAATAATTAGATTTACATCCACGTCAAAATATCAGACCCAATATCTATATAGGCCATTAGAAGTATTATGGCATGCATAAAGTTGAGAGAAAACCAAAATCTCAAGAAACCATCAATAGTGAACATATGGGTAGTTTGCTCCCGTGGAAGATGCGACCTCTAAAACATACTCTGCTAATAAGATCAGCCACGTTTCAGGTGCTCTGTGCCCGATACAGCCACACAAAGCGCCTTGGAGAATGCAAAACAATTCACAAGCAGAACGAACATCACTGTACATCGGTTTTCCTGGAAGAGGCATAAACCGTGTCCTCATTTTACAGATGAGGATAAAGACAGGCTTTGTACTGCACGAGCATCTCTCTCCAACGCACTCGTACAAATCTACAAGTGGGAGAATATATGAACCCTGCCAGCTTAGCCCAGAAGCACGGGGCTGGGGAGGAAAGGGGCAAGGGAGAACGTACTCCTTGAGGAGTCACTCAAAACAGGCATGCGCCTACTAACCAGACGCTGACACAAAATATCCTTTACCAGCACATCCCATGGACCAATCCTGAAGGCAGGGTAGAAGACAAAAAGGGGAAAATAGAATCTGCCCCAAACCTACTGTCAGATTCTGGAAAAGCAGGCAGATGAGAGAACAAGAAACTGAACTAGGGGCAGTGTAATAATAAGCAACTCCTCTGCTTTTCAAGACCTCTCCAAAAATGTAATACCCATGATTTAGCAGCAAAACACCTACTGAGAAAAGGGTTTTTTTTCTTCTTCTCTCCTGTTTGCAATTTTCCCAAGCTGACAGCAACCTACTTCTGTTTAGCACGTGCACTTCATGCCAGTACATACCTGCAGAACTTTCTACACGTGGAATTACATACCACACTGATACTATTCATTAAATCAATGTGGCTGAAGTTCTGGATAGTAAGTCTAATTCATCTTACCAAATGGGATTTAAGAGCATTATGTCTTACTGGAAGCACACAATATTCAAGTTCTTTTGAAAATTTTATCTGAAGAACTTCACAGCGACATCATTTTGTAACACAGACTAAGTCTGGCCCCAGGATCACATTCATCTTCCTTTATTCCAGACACGATAAAGTACCCTGGGTTATTAGATTTCACAGCCTCCCCCAGTTAAAGCAAAAAAACCTTGAAGGCAGACAGGGAAAGGAAAAACAAGAAAATGAGACATAAGTACAAACCTCTGATCTGTCTATCAATCACTCTCATTTCTTTCCTTATCTTCAAGGACCATTCATTGACCTTAAAAAGAGAAAGTGAGAGTTACTTGAAATTCCAAGTTTAAAACTATGCTTTTATACTTTCACATAACAACCATTCAATATCAAAAGCCGCACTTCAAAATGCACAAGCTTTAAGTTATGAGTCATGTTTAAATATTTCATTATTCAAATTAAAAAAAACCCCAACATTGCAGGGATACCACCAATTATTGCACTCCTCTTAACATTCAGACAAGGAGTTAAGGAGGACGCGGCTTGTGAATCAGAGACGCTCACTGCCTGGCTAACTTCCCACGTCACAGCGACGTCACTGTGCAGAGGGAATTGCCGCAGGGGATTTCATCATAAGGTAGAAACATTGGCATGGGATGACAGCACCGAGAGACTACGCATTTCAGTCAGAAGGAACCCCAGGAGGTCTCCAAGCCAACCTCCTACTCAAAACTGGCTGGATGGCCGGGCCCAAAGAGTTGTGGTGAATGGAGTTCAATCCAGTTGGCGGCCGGTCACGAGCGGTGTTCCCCAGGGCTCAGTGTTGGGGCCAGTTCTGTTCAATATCTTTATCAATGATCTGGATGAGGGGATCGAGTGCAACGCTCCAGGCTTGGGGAAGAGTGGCTGGAAAGCTGCCCGGCGGAAAAGGACCTGGGGGTGCTGGTCGACAGCCGGCTGAACATGAGCCGGCAGTGTGCCCAGGCGGCCAAGAAGGCCAAGGGCATCCTGGCCTGTATCAGAAATAGTGTGGCTGGCAGGAGCAGGGAAGTGATCGTGCCCCTGTGCTCGGCACTGGTGAGGCCGCACCTCGAATACTGTGTTCAGTTTTGGGCCCCTCACTACAAGAAGGACGTTGAGGTGCTGGAGCGTGTCCAGAGAAGGGCAACAAGGCTGCTGAGGGGTCTGGAGAACAAGTCT
>NW_008825538.1:3605032-3608893 GCF_000699105.1 Pygoscelis adeliae | reverse complement strand
GGTGGAGTCACCATCCCTGGAGGTATTTAAAAGACGTGTAGATGTGGTGCTTAGGGACATGGTTTAGAGGTGGACTTGGCAGTGCTAGGCGAACGGTTGGACCTGATGATCTTAAAGGTCCTTTCCAACCTAAATGATTCTATGATTTAAGTTCAGACAGGTTGCTCAGGGCCTCGTCCATTGAGTTTTGACACTGTCCAAGGGCAGAGACTTCACAGCCACTCTGGGTATCTGTTCCAGCACTTAATCGCTCCTGTGGTGAGGAACTTCCCTTACGTCCAATTCAAAATTCTCCTCTGGCCATCTGTGGCTGCAGCCTCTTTCCCGTCACTGGGCACACCTGAAAAGTACCTGGCTCCGTCTTCACTACAACCCCATTAGAGGCAGTGAAAGGCTTCAGACTCTTGCCCCTCAGCCTTCTCTAAGCTAAAACAAGCCCAGTTCCCTCAGCCTCTCCTCCTGTGTTACGGGCTCCAGTCCTCCGCCACCTTGGTGGCCCTCTGCCACACTCTCCCCAGTTTGTTGATATCCTTGAACTGGGTGCCCAAACCGGGACACTGTTTTGCAGATGTCGCCTCATTAATGCCGAATGCAGCAGAGTAACTGAACAACCCTTTGCCTCAACCTGATGATTACGCTTCACTAGTGCAGCCCAGTTTGCCCTCATGGCTGCGAAGGCGCACTGCTAACTCACGTTTATTACCCGCGGGAAGCCCAGGTCCTTTCCTGCAGAGCTGCTGCCCAGCCAGCCCCAGGCTGCACGTCCCTCCCTGCAGGGATGGTCGTCCCACATACATAACCCCGCATTGCTCAACGTCATGAGGTTCCTGCTGGCCTGTTCCTCCCGCTTGCTCAGGTCCCCCTACACAGCAGCTCTGCCCGCCAGCTTCCCTTCCCCTGCATTTGGTGGGGTTCAAACACAGTCACCCCCTCTACAGCTTCCCTCCTGGGATCCGCCAAGATCTCTCCGTTCCAGCACTCCTGGCTCCCCTGACACGGGGCGCTGAAGGAGGTGGGGAGCACCACTTGCTCCGACCACCTCTCTGGGGAAGCGGAGACATCAGACAGGCAGCAGCTGCCAGACATCCCACGGAGAACTGGAAGGGCTTGTGGTAAACAAGGACGCAGAGAAGGGCTGTAGAACCAGAATCAAGAGTCGGGGGGTAATACTAGCATACAAACAGAGTGCCAAACGCTCGTGGAGCTCTGATGCTACTTTTATTATTAGCAGCACAGATTTTGCACAGTATCTAAAAAAAACCCCTAAGTATTAAGATGACCTCTAGTTCATGGATCCACTTGCACACTGTACATGCCAGTCAAGAAGTCTAGTTGGCTGTATGAATAGTTTCATATGAAAATCACCCTGATTTTTATGTGATTTTTTTTTATTCAAATAAAAAGCTTCGTCTACCTGAAAAAGCTTTATAACAGAACTGTAAAAAGAGCGCTCTTCAGCGCACGAGCCCAGCAGAGCGAGCCCAGATTCTTAGACCTTTACCGGTCTCAAAAGAAATGCTCTCAGTCACCATGAACAAGACCATGTTTTGACTACAGACAACAACCACCATCTGAGCTGCCCAAGCACAAAATCTGCTGCAAAAAAACTCAAAACCAAAAGCCCTGCAGAGCTCTGTGCATACACATTATAGGTGTGCAGAAGTTTTGAAGGGGTTTCAGAAAGCTCCTGTACCTTTTAGTTGAAATCCGTTTTATTACAGGAAAAAAAAAAAAAACGACCTTGCCAGACTGACTGCAGCCTCCCCTCTTGCTGTTCAGAATAGGGCAGAAAAATTTCATGTAGATTCATTCCTCACCCTGATAAGAGGCTAAGAAGGTCTCTCTTTTGAGTGTGCCTATGCTAGATGGAAAGAAGAGGGGAAAGAGACTGAGGTAAAGCATGATTGAACTCTGGCTGGCCAACTGTCACCTCTCAAATGGAACATCTTCTAGAGATTTGCTCTACAAGTTGTATTCTAGAACAAACCAACATGTATTAAGCCTTCACATACAAGCACAATCGGCAACTGTCAAACGAACTACAGCAGGATTCACAGATTCTGCCTCCGGGATGCACAACCCAGCACAAAGACACCATTAAACCACGACTGGCTGTATGTTGTCATCAATCCCTGCTAACTCTGACAGCAGAAAACCCTTCGATAGCTCATCCCTAATACTGGCCAGGAATAAGCTGCTTCACACGACAGTCCTCATAAAGGCAGAGCTAGGTGCTTCTTCCGTCGCTGGTCTTCCCAACACACATCACCAGTTCTGTGTGTGAGAGGAGGAGGAAATCCCATTGACTCTCATCCAGACTACTGCATGCTTCCAGTTACATGGGACACAGCAATTTGTTGAGCAGTAAAGAAGCTGTACTGCCGGTCTCACGCAGGACACCAGGGATACAGCTACAAACCACGGCACAATGCAGCGCAGAGGTAGCAATGCTGGGAATAGAAGCACTGTCAACTAAGCAAGGCTAATTAGCCCAGGCACAACTCCCTGCTGATGGAGCTATTCTGCTTCCAGTTCTGACATAAACAAAAACGTCGGTCTCACAGCACCGCATCACACTGGAGAGTCAGCCAGCAAAACACTGAGCCGAAATAAACCACTCAGACTACACTGGAGGAAAACCACAATCCAGACACGGCATTAAATATATAGTAGACCCCCAGCTTTAGACAGGCTGAAATGCATCACTAGCTCCTCACAAGGACTGAAGATGTTTGCCTTGCATCATTCAGCCAGTAAGTCTTTTCCCATCGACAGGCAGCGAGCATACAAACAAACCCAGGGTGACCCACTGCCGTCACAAAAATCTCAACCTCTTCCCATCACCAGCCACCTCCTGTGGTGCTCGGATTGCTTTCTCTAGCCCTACTCAGGGACAGTATCTTGTGTGCAGCTACTGGCAGACACTAGGTAAGCGGTGCTATTTCCCCATCATCTAGTAAGCAGAAATAACTTCTTCCTTCTAAAGCTGTGCAGCTAGATACAGGAGGGAAGACATTTCTTACTACTAATGGGTTTCTCAGTATCACTGTTACGACCTGTGAAGTCATCATGCCAGCCTGCAACCCAAGAGCGCGCTCATGACAGCAAGGTGACCCACGTCATTTCTCCCTGTGGTTCAGAGACACCTGTTTTCTAGCGCCTTTGCAGGCTTTTCTGCAAACAGCTCCAAGAGGACCCACAGACACTCTGTGTTACTGGAAAATACAAGCTTGCCAGTCATGGAAAGGGAAGAGCAGTCGTCGGACATGAAACAACAACTTATTAGCGCAGCATAACCACATCGTGTGGGTTAAACAGTAGTCTGCTGCTTTATCCTGCCATTGAGAGCGGCAGTCTCCAAACCCCATTTCTCTGTGGTGTCTTCCAACGCTGCTCACGAACAGAGGAAACTATAGCCAGCCCGCATGGTGCTCTGACACAGGTAGAGGACAAAGGGAAAGTACACTATGAAAAGTATATTCCTTAACTAACGCCATCACCCGACAAGCTATGCCTACAGCCTGCTCCCCTGGGACCTGATTTGTACAAAGCAGCCGGGAATATCTGTGACCCTGCAGCTCTTCTAAGCCTTCAACTGCAGTACCCGTCACCTGCTCCCTGTTGCTTTTTTCGTACCTCTAATGTATTTGATCTTTCCCCCCATCAAATAGATGTTTTTAATTAATGTATTAGTAGTGATTTATGAGAGGCAACAGTGAAATCCATCAGCGTCTCAATTATTTCATTTCACTGTGACGTTATAAATGTATGGGTAGAAGCAAGGCTTACAAAGTTTGCCTGCGGACTCAGAAAACCACCAAGTCCCAATATTTCAGCTATTCCTGTTTTCCAGCCTCTTTC
>NW_008825538.1:3582831-3603747 GCF_000699105.1 Pygoscelis adeliae | reverse complement strand
TTATACTGCTCGGGCACCTTCCCCGAGCCGGTGGCGTCGTGAATTGAACCGGCAGGAGTCTGCGGTGGGCCGTACCCGTTAGGAGCAATAAAAGCGGATGACAGAGCAGGTTGTGTCACCGCCTGCCCTCCCCCGTCACACGGACTGCAGGAAAGCACAGTAAGAGTATTGATAAAAAATCTAGTCATGCAAGGGGTGACTCAAGCGAGGCTTCACGTCTTTCTCTTGCAGCCCAGGGAGGACCCGCAGGAGACCCGAAGAGCGGCAGCTGGTAGCGCAGAAGATGCCGCCTGCCTTGTCTTCAGCTGCCAAGGTTCTTTCGGAGGTACCCTACCAGCAAGGCCTGGCTCCCCTCCGCCCTCCGCTGTCCGCTCCGCAGCAAAGGGTGGATAACCTGGCCAAAATTAACGGACAGCTTGGAGCCACCCTGCAGGGGTGCAGATGGTCGGTCCAGCTCCTTGCGCCCCGATGCACAAGCTGAGACACAGAGGACTAGAAATAATCACTGATGCACAGAAAGAGTGCAAAAGCTTAAGAGTCGAAAGGTGCTATTAGCTTAATCTAACTCTAATACCTTACAATTATACTTACCTTCATTATTTAATTCCCAGAGAAAGACATTTTAGTAACAGTTACAAAAACGTACAGTTCACCTTTGTCTTTTTTCCTTCCAAAACCCAATGCAGAACAAAGACAGATCTCAATATGCTTTGGAAAGGAGAGCTCTCATTTCGGACTGGGTACCAGCAGCGGGAAAGCCAGTGTAACAAACCAGTAATTGCTGAAAGTGAGACTGGCAGAGACCTTCAGGGATGATCTAAATCCTTCCTCTCTTAATAGCAGAACAAAACACCAATCGCCCTCATTAAACCTACTGACATAAGTAACCTCAGATCAGATGTTTGACGTTTTCTGTTTACAGTTGGCCGCCAGCTTTCAGGCACACAGAGAATAAAACACGACTTCAAGAATGCTTAGCATCTCGGTTAACTCAAGACACCTTACAAATACCGGCACAACCCAGCCCAGCGAGGCAAAACAAGTGAGCAGCGAAACTGCTGACCTTGTCATAGGCGCAATCTTCGCTCCGTTCTCCGGATTTTAAACTGTCAACGCGTTGGGTAAGGGCTGTCTGAGATTCTGCACTCTGTAGAAAACAATCCTACTTGGACGCCTCTGCTGCTACTGACACGAGCATTTCATAAAATAAATACATCCAACTGCTTTTTCTTTCCTGATGGGACTACACCAGCTGCTGCAGATTTTGGAACAGATGCATCGCCAGGAACTGGATCACAACAATTTATATAACCCAGGCTAACGGACACCAGGGGACCGAACCTTCAGTCACAGCTATCTGCTGGTCATAATTATCTGCTCATACGATGTGCTCTCTGCTGCTCTCCTGCTAATTAAACAGCAGTTTGTGTCATTCATTAAAAGAACTGGACTAGTAAAGCAACCGAGGTCATTAAAGCAAGTCTTCAGCTGAAACGGGCGTGCACAATGGTTTGCAAATAAGGCTGAACCTGCGCACAGGAGCTGCTTGGGCCCAAGCTTTGCAGGAGGAGGTCAGCTTTCAGCAGCAGAGCTGTGCTCCAGAAGCACACAGTGCCCCGGGGAACGTGGCGTTGCTTGAACTTAACTGCTCGCAGCGTTTGGCGCAAGTGCCGAGGTACCAGCGAAAGGCTACGGTGGACTGTGATACAGCAGTTCGCTTGTGTACTGAAGTACACCAACTACAGCCTTCTTTATATTCACAGAAGTTTTCCTCCATTCCCCTTTTGAGATGGCAAGGCCTCAGTTCAGTGCAGGTTTCAAGACAGTCCTGAAACAATGCGGATTTCAACCCCCGCTGCTTATGATAAGCACGTAGGCTAAGTGTCACACTGCTGCACAAATTGGAAGCAGAAATGCTCTTTGCCCTCGTTATGCCTCTCCACTGCTCTGCCGCAGCTGTAATGACAGGTAAAGGGCATGTACTGACAGGTCTCAACTGGAATATAAATTACTTTCTGGACCACAGGAGAGTTGGTGATATTATGCCCCTTCTACCTCCCTGCTTCAGTACTGCAATAGGAAAAAGGAAGCTAGACAGGAAAAGTACTCACAATTAAAAACAGCTCTTCTGATAATTAGGAGAATATCCTCTTGGGCGGACACCTGGTGACCAGAGGCATGAAACATTTGTCATTAAAAAACATAGTGCCAAGATAACCCTGGACAGATAGAACAATGCCAGACAGCTTTGTGAGCGCCAGCCTCCCAGCTCTCTGTAAAGGCACAGAGAGAGAGATGGATTGAAACTGCAAGAGGGACCTGTGTTCACATTTTCTATTATCATCTTCATTTAATTATCCTCCTTTTCATCCCACATGGGCAAGAACTAGGAAAGAAAGAAAATGACGAGACAACTGAAAACACCTTTCTAGTTGTCCTGGTTTCGGCTGGGACAGAGTTAATTTTCTTCCTAGCAGCTGGTACAGTGCTGTGTTTGGGATTTAGCATGAGAACAATGTTGACAACACACTGATGTTTTGTTGTTGCTGAGCAGTGTTTATACTCAGTCGAGGACTTTTCAGCTTCCCATGCTCTGCCAGCAAAGAGGTGCACAAGAAGCTGGGAGGGGGCACAGCCAGGACAGCTGACCCAAACTGGCCAGAGGGACATTCCATACCTTCCGACATCATGCTCAGTATATAAGCTGGGGGGAGTTGGCCCCGGGGTGGGGGCCGCTGCTCGGGGACTGGCTGGGCATCGGTCGGCAGGTGGTGATTTTTTTTGTTTGTTTCTCTCTTGTTGTTTTACTTTCCATTACAATCTGTTATTATTATAACATTATTTCAAGTATTAGTTGCCAACCAGAGTCAAACCACAACACTAGTTTAGCCTTTTCTTCTACTTGCATCATCTCATGCTCTTTTTTTTTTTTTTTTTTTTCTTTTTCCCTCTTTGTCTTTCCAACCAACATTTCCTCTCTGGATTTTCAGCCAGATG
Organism: Pygoscelis adeliae; assembly: GCF_000699105.1. NCBI lineage: Eukaryota > Metazoa > Chordata > Aves > Sphenisciformes > Spheniscidae > Pygoscelis > Pygoscelis adeliae. Next base: position 3,600,750 of record NW_008825538.1, on the reverse strand, counting down.
AGTTCTGAAAGGTAGAACCAAAACCCCCGTTTCATACTGAAATATAAAGAAAACAATAGACTCAATTTTTTATAGCATCGATCAACTACCACTTTTCTCCAAGAAATCAGAGATCACTTCAAAATACCAGCAGGTGGAATCTGGCAATTTTTACCTTTACAAGCCACTTTTGTCACTGCATGACAATATTCTGCTACTTCATGATCGATAGTTTGAGGGGCTGTAGAGGGGCTACCCTAGAGTCTTCCTAGATGTCTGCAGATGAGGGTGCTGGAGAGACAGCTCGTAGAAGAGGGTCTCCGTCTGATAAAGAAGTTTATAATCAGTTGGGAAACGACTGGTCAAGCAGAGAAGCACCTCAACGCAGAGGACTTACGAAGGAAGTAGCTCCCACTGAAACACCATCACCTTCCACTTGGCCAGTGGCTAACACTGGAGCGATGAACTCCTGCGTCACTAGGAGATGATTTATTAGTCACAAAAGTTGCGTTATATTTTTATTGTCCTCACAGATAAATCAGACCAGCAAGACATCCGTAACCATACACACAAAATATTTATCAAAACAATTAACATTACAAATCTCCTTTTAAAATAATTTATTTCACCGATTTCTTTTTAAATGGTACTGTCTTACAACATACATTATTCAACAAAGAGGTGCTGAACAGACTCTAAAATAAGAAACACTTAAATTAAGCAATTGTCTCCGATTAGAATTTCAATTTCACCCACGTCCTAACTCGTAAACGTTTGCTGGAATACGCTTCTCTTGCAGGCTTGATTTTTGTGCTTACAAAAACAGCATCAAGTTTCCAGATGTTGAAAAGAAAGAGTTACTGTACGGTAAGTATGCATTCAGTTCAACGTACAAGGCAACCAAATGATTCTGTCGTTAACGTTAGCATCATGTATATTTTAGTTCACTGCACTAACATTTAAACTAAAACTTCAAATCACATAATCTTTTAAGTGATTAACATTTAAAAGGCAAGCAGTAATATCCTGAAAGCTTACAAAGGACATCAGCACACAGCTAAGATGGGGTATCATTCGACAAAGGCTGCGGATGTGTGTATGGATGCTTTTTTTTGTACGACGCCCACCTGCAGACGGGGCAGCAGTGTCGCCCGCCGGCCAGCCACATCACGATGCAATTCTGGTGGAACACGTGGCCGCACGGCAAGCCCACGAGCAGACAACCGTTTGCAAAATTTTCTAGACACACAACACATTCTGTACAGTGCAACATCTCAGAGGGCCAGGCTGACCAATCTGGCTCCACGTCACCTGCGGTGCTGTACGAGCCGTAGGATCTCGCTTTCCGTTCATATGGCTCGCGATGACAATATTTATTGGCACACGAACAGGTCTCAGCAGCGCACCGAGGCTCTCCTTCACTGCGCCTGTGAAATGTGTTTAGCTCATCGTCCTCTGAGACCTCTTTTTCACTACTGAAGACCTCTTTGTTTTCACTGTCAGAGTCACTTTCGCTGTCTTGAAAGGTTTCCAGCATTTCCTCATCAGAATGGACGCCAAGGCATTTAAACCTCCACATCGGTAAGTTTTTTATGTAATCGGTTGGTATCAGAGGGTGAAGCCAGAGATCGGGGAAGGCCAACCGCTCTAAGAACAAATCCGGGTCTTCATCCCAATCCGAGTCAAAAGGAAAGTGTTGAAAAGAAGCAATAGGATGAAACAAGTAGCTGGTGTACCAGTCCCACAGGCTTGACAGCCACTCCAGATTATTAGCATTTACTTCATCGGTGTTGTTATTGCGTCTTCTTTTCTTCTCAAAGTAATCGATTAGTAAACCATGACCAAGGTACGTGCTGAGGAAGAGGGCTGGATGCGAAGAGTAGAACATCCAATCGGCTCTTACCCAAGAAGCCAACGTAGTTGTGTTAGAGTACCTGAAGAGTTTTAAACTGTACTCATAAAAGCTGTCTAAGTAGGGTAGTTGCAAAAAACCTAACACAGGTAGCCAGGAAATAATTAGTAATGAATTATACGTCCCTAAAGTGCTTATAAGAACCACAAAACGCTTTATAGTAGCGCCTTGTGTAATAAACAGGTCCATCCAAGCCATCAGATTAACCAAAACTAAGCTTAAAACAAATAAATCATTAACTTCTGGTTGTAACGAGCGCAAAAAGGAATCCATGGCACGTAGTGATATAAATTCACCAGTGTTGTTTCCATACCTGTAAATCCCCTCGGGAGTCCTCAGTATGTACGATGGTGTCTTGTAGATGCCAATTTCTGCCATGTAACTTTTATTGTCCCAGTTTTCCACGTTCACAAAAATAAACTCTACTCTTCCAGTAAACTTTACACTTAGTGCAGAGAAGAACGCTGGAGGCTGGTCGAGGTTGGCAAACAGGTATATTTTCACACGGTACTGGTCACTTTTGTTCCATTCTTCTTTCAAATGTTCCGAGTTGTAGATGGTTTTGATCCGAGAAGCAGCATGGGCCGTGATCCATTTGAAAATGTGCTCCACTTCGATTTTGCGCCCGCTGTATTCCTTAAGCATTACTTTTCCCTTGGAGGTACTGGTTTGCGGAACTGACATAATGAGGGTGGATTTCAGCCAACCCCTCCTCCTGCAATATCTACAAAGAAAAGGGCAGGTTAGATTACAGAGTTTCATAACCCTGGAGCTGCAGTCCTTAAATTTCTGTTATGAGCCCAAAAATGAGACATGCTGAGCACCTGGGAATCTTTACATATAATAGTAGGAAATGCAGGCACCCAATATTCTCCAGCAATGTGTATTTATTCTTACAATACACTTCTTATCTATCTTACAGAAACGTTGTAAAGAGATACGTATCCATAAAACAGGAAGAGGAATAGTGTTAATTTTCATGGGTCACTATAGTAAACAAGGCCATGCAGTCATTCATGCTTTGTAACTGGATTTGCAAAATATGCAAGCTGACTCTTCACCCTTCCCTATAAAGCTTTAGTATTAAAACCTATTTTTCCTTGGCCTTCCAGCTGAGATGATGTACACTACGGTGTAACTCGATGTCCCACAGCTTTCCTGAGCCTGCAGATAACTTTCCCAGTGCTTCCTTCCGTCCTAGGTTTGCCAGGCAGCAGCGGGGTGAAGTTAACAAGACATTGGTTTGCAGTTGCTTTAATGAAGCTGACAAGTGTCCGCTTCCTATCGGGGCCATTTTGGAAGTATGCAGGCAGGCGAAGAGGTGTGGTGAGAGAGCTCGCCACAAAACCGGTGGAGGAGGAAGCAGACACATGCTGCCAGATGGTCTGGGCTGAAGGAATACCCCCACCGTCTGGCAGGCAGAGTGCTGAGATGGGATGAACTCCAAACCCCAACTCCTAGAAGAAGAGGCTCTTCAAGGCTGAACCCTGAGTCATGGTCCAGACCCCAGTAACTATGAGATGAGTCTGATGACTCAGAAGGTGCCTTCTCTCATGCATCTTTCCTACCAGCGTCACTGTGCCACCCAATTTATCTAGTCCTCCTTTTAGGAAATGCCTGGCAAGTTTCAACAATCAAAACATTACACGGCCAACAGGCATGCAAACTGTCTCTGAGAACCCTGCACACTGAAGTAGGGGCCAGCCGCCTCATTCGCTAGCCATCTTACCTACACAACCTCTGGTTGTGGTCTATCGACATGTATTTAGACAATTACAACTCCCCATCTCAGGAACCTGAATGCAACATTTTTAGTAGGAGCCGTAAGATATTACCCTACTAATAAAGGTATCCTGACTACAGTAGTGTGGAGTGCTTTTCTGAATTTCAGCTGCAACCTGATGAAAACTATTCACGAGGGTTTACTCAACAAAACATTTCCTGTATTAGGAAAAAACGAATTAATTTAAAACATAATATTTGATCATAATACTAAGACTGGTTAGGAGCTATGCAGAAAGAAACGCTGCCAAATGTTTAAGATGTTCAAATACCAGTGTTTTGATTATACAAGATTATTTTGCATAAGCACTGCAAAGTCTAAGAATTTTCTCTTATGATTAACTTGGGATTTCTGTAAACATTTAGGACTTAAGCTGTGTAAGATGTGCATATCCATACACGCCACTGGAATTCTAGACAACATTTCCCATCACGTGAAGCAAATGCTTCCAACAAAATGTTCAAGAAAAATTTCTTTTTACAGCAGCACAGAATTATTAATAGCTTCTTTGGCTCTGCTCTTCTTCCGTGTTCGAAATCATACACAAACAACAGCGAATCTTGCATAGCACACTGTATGTTGTCAAAGGGTGTGTGCGAGTTTATATATAAACATATACACATTCGTCAGGGAACAGGATTTGTCAGTCATCCTGAGAAGCAGGCACTGTTTGCAAGGTTCATGCTATCCCGTGTTTCTCCTTTCCAGATGGCAATATAACAACTCTACAACTGATAATAAATAGTTCTTTTACATGGGCTATATATATTTGGCTTTGTCCTAAGCAAGCACAGTTCTTGTCCCCAAATGCCTGGACTATAAGGCCAGATTCTTCTATTCATTCCCTTCCATCGCTGTATTACACTCCGCATAGTCTAATCATGTATTTCCCACACGATGCTTCAGGAAGCTGCAGATCTGCGTTTATGATGCTGATAAATAATGCAATGGAGAATTCTGAACAGACTTTAGTAGAGAGAAAAACATGAATAAAGCCACCTTCTGCCACAGCTACTTTTATGACACAGCAAGCCCTGCTGCCAGAACACAGCTGAGCCTTAAGATATTCTTGGGATTTAGATAATCCTTTAAGAATATACCTGGGGTCACTGGAACAGTTAAAAGTGCCAGTACGAATGCCGAATCTTGATACTTTCTTCACCATTTTCTCCCAGTGGACTTTACCCACCAGTGGGCTTCTGTCGTTTGCTACGACCTATTGCCGAAAGAGAATAATGATTTAGTATCACAGTTTGCTTCCTGAAATAAAGAGGAAGTTTCATGAAAACAGAGATCTAGTCACCCTTGATACTGTTTCGCCCTTCTCTTAGAACATACGATAGGTATATACAACTGGTAGTCACACTAAGTGTCTTTGGAGAGCAAAGCTCTAAGAGGGAAATATAGTTTCTGCAGAAAGACAAAAGCGCATCATCATTTTAAGTACCTGTTAAGGCACTAAAATCAGTGGTAGGTAACAAAAACCTTGGGAAAATAGCAAAACTATCATTAACCAGTTCATAGTAGGGGAGAAAGAAGAGGGTGCAGCAGGTTCTTTTTCTTCGCAGTAAAAAAGACCATTATTTTATTACAATTCTCCATGAAAAGTTACAACATACCAAAGAAATGTTGCCTCAGAGCAAGTAAAATGAGTTGGAACGTATGTACCTGGTACCAGATTATACTGCCGACAACTGCTTCTAAGCAGTGGAAACTAGTGATTAAACTCCCAGATAATGCCTAAAAATCTTGACTCCTTCCAGCTTTGCCAGTGACGCACTCTGTAACTTTACGTGACTGTTCCACCAACTCCAATGTCCTATCTGCCATTTCAGGATGATAATGCACTGTGATATATCCCAAGGTCTAATTTGTTCTAACCTAGCATATTAAAGTAGTACTTTAGGTTACCTAGATGTAAGCTTCTGCAGACACAAATGACAAAGAATAAGCACTCATCCTCTGACTTGTAACTGTATAGGGAAGGAAAAAAAAAAAAAAGAAAAAGAAAACCCTGCCTGCCTGCAGCTGACAGGTAATTTTGAATGACAATACTGATCATGCGTTATTCCATGAGCCATCGCAGTTTCTATTTTAGAAATGCCTCACGTGCTTCTGCAGGCTGACTGGCAACCACTTAAAATAAATTTTTAAATTAAGTTTTGAAAATTCCATTTGTTATGTATTTGTTTACCCACCACTAAACTTCTCCCAATTATTTTCTGACTTAACCTGAAATGTCAGCTTTCCTCTGGAAGTTAGGTTGTCACCACTATTAAGAGTTCTTTGTGTACAGGTTGAGACGCAGAGCTGGAAAGCATGTCTGGCCTTTGAGACCCAAAAACCCCCAAACTTATCTGCTTCGTGGTAAGTAGCATCTACTCAGAAACTAAGAATAAGAGAATTCACTAAGCAGAACGTTCTACATAGAGAAACAAAGTTAAACTGAAGTTACAGATTATACTCCATTCCGCTGAGCCCAAAATGTTTAAATAAAACCAGAGGTGAACATCTAGATGAGAATCCTTCAAGTTATTCTCAAAACACACGTATCACATAGAAAAGCCTTTTAATGTCCCCTTCAAGCACTCAGACAACCAGCTGGGGAAATCTGCCGTATTATTGAGGCTTCTTTACATCACCCAATGTAACTGAAGCAATTACTTTGGATATTTTAAACTTCTTCCTTTCACGTACTTCAGCTAAGAGAGACCACCTTCCTAAAGACACCTAACACCAGTGTATCCTCAGAGCTACTACGGCATGATAAACGTATCCAACGTAGTAAGGAATCACCACGCTTTATTAGTAAGCATAAAAGTAAAACATTGATAACCGGATTACTCTTTGGTACAACTACTCAGAGATCGGTTGCTTCCAAAATTCTGCATGCATGTTCTGAAGAAGCCCAGCACAGTTGTTCAGAGTATGCTAACGTCACGTGCAGGAGGACCAGTCCTGCTCAGCTGTCTCTTCGGTCTGATATTACGGTATTCACTTGAAGCATCAAGAGAAGGAGAGTTGTTGCAAACACAGTCACCAGTATGTTTTACTGTCATCTGGCTGTTTGTACTGGTGGATTTTTTAATAACAGTTTAATTCCCTCCCTATAAAAAAGTCTTTCCTCTTGGGGAAGTTATTTATGCTGTAGGACAACACTCGAACTAGCAGCTTGTATTTTGGAACTAGATAGAGAGAACCCTACTATGGTTTTGCACACTGAAGCTTTGTAAAATGTCTTGGGCTCATGCTTTTTTTACGTCATTATGGCAAAAAAAAAACCCAGCCACCAAATAAACATGTCCATTGCAGCAGCTCCTTGCAGACAACACCCACTTAGAACATTGGGAGTTCACCACACAGAGGCAAGGGTTTGTATTTTGGAAAGCCGCCATCATCTCTGTGGATGAGGGAATCTGAGAAAATACTGCAGGTTAAGCAATCACAATGTAATTCAGTTTAAATTAAAGATAACTTGCAAACAACAGATTTTATTTAAGTGTGAATTTTGATAAGCTAAGAAATTGAGCTTAAAAACCTGTGACTGAGGAGACCAGGAATTTGAGTGTGGAAGAGGCCTGGAAGTTCTTCAAGTCCAAGGTGTTAAAGCTATCAGGATTTTATATTTCAAGCAAGGGGAAAAAAAGTTGTCAAGTCCCGTACTTCTTCCTAGCAAGCACTTCCAAAAAGATGTTAGAAATAGTTTGAGAATCTACAAGGAATGAAAAAAAGGTCAAAAGGAAGAGCTAGCGAAGAAAGATATGCAAGAAATCAAAAAAATAAGGAAAAATGAGCAATTCAAGTTAGACCTTACAAAGACTATTACAAGCTGCACCAAAAGGTTTTCAGCCACATGAGTAAGAGTAGAACAGGGGGAAAAGCAGCAGGATCACCATACACTGAAGACAGGATAGAAATGTTAAGATAATTTTCTTTTTAAAATGAAATTAAAGCTCTGACTCAGTTTTCAGTGAAGAGGAGATGGCTGGCCATGGGCAGGTTAGTGAGTTTATGGGAAGAGGCTGCATCACCTGAAGATGGAAACAAAACTCAAATAACTTAATGCACTTAAATCAGAGTAAGCAGGTAATCTCCATCCCAGAACTGTAGTACAACGAGCACACAAAATCACAGATGAACCTGCGAAGATTTCTTATAAAACCTGTCAGACTAATTTACATTTTGGCAGGAGAATAACAAGTTAGTAACTATATTTAAGAGCAAATGAAAAAATTATCCCCCCGGTTTGACCTCAACAGTATGCAAAACAAATTTTAAAGGTGCAGAGATGACTGAATTTTTCGCTCCTTTCCAGCATGGAATTACTAAAGATGTATCATTCCCGATTAAGTTGAGAGTTAAAAATCCATCTTTTCCTGGAGGAAAAGAACCGAGTTTCAAGAGAAAGGGAATGTAGTACCCTATCTCTAGGTTGGTAGAGCATCATGTATTGAGCCACATGGAAAATTTTCATGAGGACTGGAGATAAGCTTTTATAGTGAGTAAAAAAAAAAAAGAAAAGTTTTAAAGTGAGTAAGAAATTGACTAAGGCAAGAAAACATCAAAATGCCAGAAAGGTGCTAACAGACTTAATAGATTTACCTTAGAGCTCAGTTCAGCGTATATTCCTATTAATGCCCTTCCTGCAGAAACTTGAAGTCTCCCAAAACCTTCATCGTTTGTAGATGACATAAAATTGGGAAGCACATCTACGTACAAAAGAGGACTGTAACGCCGTACAGGGAGAGCTGCACAAATCTTGTAATGCAGAGTGTCAGAAGCGAAATTGAATTCAGTAATGAACAGGACACTCGGGGAGTTCATCAGTTAGAAACAGCGATAGGAGGAAAAGCTTGGGACTATTGGTTGACCCAAAAGGAACTATGAGCCGTCAATATTAACTGGCTGTGAAATAAGGAAAACCCAGGATATATTATGCCCGACAAAACAAACTGGTTGATTGACCTCACATACTGGGAGTAGTGGGGTAGACATCAGGAGTCGGTGAAACTAAAGGGCGATGTCAATTTAAGCACAATAGGAACAAATTAGCAATGAATATGCTTAGGCCAGAAGTTGGATACAGGTTTCCAAGAAGAAGGAACAGTCGATATGAGTATTATACTCAGACAACTCACGATTTAAGAAAGACAGCAAGCTATTTTATAAACACATATTCCATAGCCTACTAGAGAGCTGAACTCGCTCATCAAGAAGGTCCCTTTCAGTCATATGCTCAATTTCGTTTTAAAGAAATAAAGGCAAAGCTTATAGAAGAAGGTATCTTTTACGAGATCAGCTAGCACAGCTGGGAACCAAACACCACATTTAGAGGAACACAAACCCTTCAAGCTTTTCTTATTATTAGCTATGCTCACAATCTGCAAAATATCCTATGTCAGAGTGACAAACAAGACATTGAAGATAACCTCATTAATCCATTAATCACCTTAATGAGCTAAGAGAATCCAATAGGATCAAAGCAACCCTGCCATTTAACAATCCCACATCACTGAATAGATCTGCTCCCTAATCGACACTTAACCCAGGCCAGAGGACTGCCTCTAACTGCAGGGTCTGAACTACCCTCTTTCCTCTATATATGAATTAGTAGCTTCCTTAGTGGAAGAAGATGCTGGAGAGAAGGCCAGGCCCTCACTGGACATCCATCCACAAGCCTCCTCTGAAGGCTCAGACAAAAGTTTCTTCCTACTCCATCTGTGAATTTGGGAGGACCACGCAATATCCCAGAAGGTCAGGAGATTCTCAGCCGACGGCACTGAAAATACTGCGGGTTAGTTACGCCAACAAGACATGCAAAGCAAAAATGGAAAGACGGAGGTTTGGAAATCTCCTTTATTTCTACATGTTCTGATTGAGTTTTCTTCTTTAGTTTCCATAAATACCTAAAAAGGTGGCTTCCAGGCACTGCAGAAAACAAAGTTAAAATAGAATTCATCTAGGGACATACAATACTGAAATCATTGAAATCCTGATGATTTCAACAGGCGATTGCATAGGGAGCTTTTGCATTGGAAGAGCTCTCCTGACTTTGAATTAGACAGAACTGTCCCAAAAGAGGCCAATCAAGAACATAATCAATAGAATCATTTTGATCTATAAGTTAAAACAGTCATAGTTATGACATTAAAGAAGCAAACAGACTTTAAGAGCAAATACCCCGGAGACAGAAAGATATAAACACTTGGAAAAATAGGACAATGTCAGCAAGACACTTTGCCTCTCTTGCTTAATCCAAAACAAAAGTGTCTCAGGTGGGTGCCTAGATACTGCAACTTCGTAACTGTCATTGAAGCAGTTGCTCCTTAATTTCCCAGTTATGATTAAGGATTTTTTTTAAAAATTATTTTATGAAACATACATTCTTAAAATACCAGTAAAAGATGGGACAGAAATTGAAGTGGCTCAAGGAAACACTGCTGCTGTTAAAGAGTTTGCTGTAGCAATGTGATATGCAAAGACAGATTCCTGCTCTGGTACTCCAGCAGTACTTGAGCACAACATGATAGTAGCCTTATTTGAGCATTCTCCTATTTTCCATTCATTTAAACCAGATGTTGTTCAATCCCTTTTAGACAGGTATGTAGAGATTTCACAGCCGGTCACTGTACAAGATTTGGTCTCAGTAAGTTTTGAAGCTCACCCACAACTAAAAATCTTCAAATATCACAAGGCATGAGAATGAAAGTCAGAGATCCAGAAATGCAGAACAAACAACACTTCATGGTATTTCAGCTCTCATTATTTTAACCAATTCTAGCGCCTTCAGTTATTTTCTCTGCTTTCTCCTATGGTTAAGATACACAGAGGAAAGACACGTACTAATCATTTGATACATAAGAAGAATTACAGCATGATGGGGGAAAGAGCTTACACATATCCTCACAGCAAAGATACTAACATAGGATTAACTGGTGTTTTTTTAATGGGGAATAATCCCTACAAGGTACTGTGCACAAGACCAGGTATATACCGTCTGGAACGAAAACCACACTCTTAACAAGTTGCCTCCAGTCCAGCAACTTGCAGCAACCCGAGTACTTTGCAGACTGCGGTATACGCAAGGGTAACTTCCCACCGAACCTGAACACCCCTGACAGACAGCTTTTTGAAAGAGGACATTTTAAAATCAGCCCTTAAAACTAGTTATTACTGCTTCCAACGGCTTCAGGAACCTAAAGTAACCTCAGTAACACCAAAGGGAAAAACATCCTGATGAATTGTCTACTTTGCACGTCCAACAGCCCTTGTGCCTTGCTAGTTTGATGAAGAGTCATTCCGTTTGTGTTTGCTACATTGCGCCAAAGATGGGAACAACACTAAAAAAAGAACTCAAAGCAGAAAGCAAGAATTGTGAGATCATCGCAATACAGCAGAAGCTCCGAGCTAAGTGATGCACATGTATTTTTTATATGTGTTTTTTGTGATGGAAAACTATTCACATTGGCAGCATCTCTCAGCCTTTATGGGTTAAGAGTATGTGCCATGAAAGGAAGAGAACACTGTATCCAAATGAAAGCGGATCCAAGGGAAGCTCAGGGATTAGCTAAACTGGAATTTAGCCAGGATACCAGGTGCTGGGCACACCTGCTCATACCAAGAGCACACAATTTTGAATACGCATGACTAGTTAAAACTTGGTTTTACAGCTTAGCCACAAAGACAACAACTCCAAGTGCTCATCAACTCTGGGCACTAGGGCACTGTGACAGGCTTCAAACCATCAGGAAGAACAAAACCTATTAAATAAGAGACACCATTCCCTGCTGCACACACACACGTACAGGCAGTTCTCTCGGGAGCGGCCACTCCTTGCCCAGCCTCAGCAAGTCAGTCTCCGCATGAAGGAGTACAGACATTTGAATCGGAAAAAACTGCGTGATTTTGCCAAAGGCAAAACCCATTTCTAACTTACTTAATGAACTGGTAAGGTTGTATGTATGTGAGAATTGTCGGTCTGGCTTGGCAGTTTCCAGTTTGAGATATCCAGACCCCTGGAGGTCCACGACCTCCTCCACAGTGCCTGCGGAGGGTAAATGAGCGAAGGAAGCCTGATATTACTGTAAAGAGTCCATGCACTCGCTGGAAGACTTTTAGGGATCCACAGAGATACAAAGGTTAAAAAACCCTGGTCTATTAATTAAGCTTCTTATGTGCTGTTCATAGAACCCTTCATAATCAACAGCTATGTTGCAAACTATCCTCCCATAGATAAAACAGAAGTAAAAACATTTGGACAATTCTCATTTAGAAATACAATTAATTATAAATGGACTGGTGAGTTATTTATTAGAAACATGGAAAAAAGCCCACTTATTCCAGATAACGTCAATAAGTTTCTACATGACTGTCTGTACTTTTATTAATTCTGAGACATCTCACTCTCTGTTTATTATTCGGCATTGTGCTGATGAAACTGAATTTCCGCATAGTTGCTCTTTCCTAAGAACTCACAACTGGTTCAGAATCCATCCATATGGACTAAAGATGTCTGGAGATTTTTTGCTTTTCTTTTCTGAGAAAGAGACCGTGAGAAATGAGATCAAAATGGGCAAAGACAGAAGACTACATCCATCGTAGCATGCAAAAATTAACCACCTCAAAATTACGTGTAGTTTCTCAAGGGAGGTGGGGTGATCTATGCACCAATCTGAACAGCTCAGTTAAGCTGTCAGTTAAGTCTGAGGTTGGGAATAAATGAGCTTCTGTAATGAATTAACACAGATATGCAGGCAATACGAGTACCATTACATTCTAGCTGATGGTATTCTGCACCCTTGACTGGATATGAAGACTCTCAAGAAGGACACTGAAAGTTAAAGTCGGGTATCCTATGGTAAGCGATCCTGAAGACCTACTGGAAAAGACACAAATACCAAACGATGTATTTTAAAAGAACTGAGTGTTTCTACTCAATTTCCTTGTAGCGAGAACAACTGATCACCTGGCAAAATTAAAAAGGCAAATATGAAAATTATTCATCCTACATGCAAGCAAAAGAAAGAACGAACGAACGAACCACCACCAAAATCCTGTAGGCACATCCCTTGCTCTGTGACTACACCACTTGAACAAGAAGCCGAGATGCAGAATAGACCGCAACATTTGATATCCATAACGATGCCCTTCGCACCTCTACCAGACATGACCAAACTGTCTGTCCTCCTGCTTCAATGCCAGGAAGAAAGTTCCCTTTTAATTCTCTCTACCACTATGTTACAGTAGGGGCTTTTTAAATGAAAATATACATTAATTTAGATTTTAACTTCATTCAAAGAGGATTTTTATCTGTAGATCATTTACTGTATGTTTTTAAAAAGTCATAATGACTGGATGTGACAGGCTTCTAGAGACTAACAGAGAGCATGAGCCATAGCAGAGCCTGGAAAAGTGAGAACGTTACGTGTTAGTCCTCTACCAACAAGAGAAGCAGCTCTAGAAACTGCCACTGATCCTCCCTGCCAGCCAAAGAAGTGCACAACAGCAGCTGGCAAGCAAGAAGAAAGGCATAAAAGGAAAGATGATGAGATCATGAGCTAATAGGAGAGAGAACATGCTGCTGTCCATGGCCCTACGGAAGCTCCACGTAGGAGCAGAGGGCACCCGTGAACAGCTATACTGGTAAACAAATTACCACTGAACCTGGATGCTTTGCATGTGGTTTTCCAGAAAATAAAGAAACAAAGCCACAAAACACTGTTTTCTTGAGTATGGACTTTGACTTTCTTCAAGGAATTCATCTTGCTGGCTCTGAATGATAAATTCACCTCCAAATTTGTGTCAAACACACCAAGAAATAATAATTGTTTCCTCTTTTTCCTTTGATTCTCTTCAGACAGTGGTGGCTATCACATTACCAGCCTCTGCCACCCCAGAAATTTCATTTACATGCATTGGAAAATAAAAATCATCTTCAGAGTCCCCATCCTCCCACACATCATCATGAAGTCTTCAAAACCAACTCAACCAACAGCCACTGTGCTAGCTGAGCCAGAACTGTTTCTCTCCCTCTACTGCTTTCCAGCAGCCCCCATGGAACAGAGATTCAGGGTCAGGATCCTGAAAAGGATCTGGAGATCCTTTCTGCTTCCCAGCCAGTAGCAACAACAGAGCAGGGGAACGCTCTGACCTTGTCTGCGGTCACCAAACCCATCCATGAGGCATCCTCACCCTCATACTGTCCCCTGCCTGAGCATCGAGCTGATTAATTAGCTGTAAAGTTTCCACAGGATGCTTAACGGTAAAGGAGAATGGGCAAGGCAGGGTAATCAAGAATTAGAACAGGGAAGTGATGATAAAAAAACAGCTCTGCAGGGATGAGGTCTAAGAAAAGAGCATGGGAAAGCCTGTGAAGGGACACGAAGAATCCAGCACAGGAGTTATCCAGACAGGAGCTATGGTGGGGAAGGGAGCAAATGAAAACTCCAAGTGATGAAAACTCGAAAGGCAAGAATGAAAAAAAGAAATTTGACACATCTAGTGGTTTTTATTGTGGAGAAACAGACAAATAGCATTCAGCAAGTAAATTATTCAGTAAATTCCACTAATTTTTTTTTCCACAGCTATTGTGACCAACTGAATAGCTGTGCAAATATTCCCAGAATGATGACAACATTCATCACACTAGAAATATCAAAACACAGCCTATCTGATCTGCTATTATGAAGCTAGCTGAAAATACATTACGATTAAAATTCTGCAAGCAACAGACAACAAAGAACCACCATATTTTACTCTTTTGAGCTGCATGGGGAGGAGGGAAGGTTTTTCATAGCATATTCACGCTCATTTGTCAGCTAGCTTGGAGATGTATAAAATTCCTTTCAACGCGCTCTCTCTGCTTGAAGAATCCCCTTCTGTATGATTTAAACCTGAAACTTAGATTCAATAAACTCCAAATACATCTTTCTCAAAACACAAATGCCATTTCAACTGTGAAGATAATCTGTCCTCTCATTGTCTATTTTAGGGTGAGATCTGATGTGGTGACAGTGCGGGTCTAACAACAGGACGTCATTAAATCTTGACAATCTATTTAAATAGAAAACATGAGGTGAGGAGACCAGACAAACCAGGCAGGAGAGCTGTCAACTGAACAATTAATTGTCTGGTGGAGAATTTTGATTGTCTGATGTGGCTGTTAGCAGAGAACTATGCCTAAAAAAAATTCTTTTTTCAACAGAGAAGTTGATGCAGAAAAGCATTTTTACATTTTGGTCTAGATTATTTATGTTCTCAAGAGCGATGATAAATTGTTTCAGAATGCTATTTGCAAAAGTCTTTCTTTCTTTCTTTTCCTAAATGTTCTCTTATTCTCGTGCAGCCCTGGGGAAGCACGCTGTAAAATCAGTGGGCCCACAGGGTTTGGGGGAAGGTTAACTTTAAGCTACCAGAGTATGTCGTACAAGCAGCCCGCTAGCCTGAGAAGTAGCACACTGAGATCTTACCTTTGTGAAGAGGCAACAGAGATTTTAAAAGTGCTCTAAGCCCCTTAAATAAACAAACTTAAACTGGTTGGGTCTGAGGCCATAATGCAACCAAAAAGAAGAGCCACCTACACTTAACGCACCTACTTCACACATTACACAAGCTCTTACAATACCAGGGCCAAGTACTTGGCAGAGTCTGTGTACTTAAGCTGTGCTGCTTTGCTTGTTTTCTGGTTCTAAAGTACCCGGTTTTCAAAAAGCAATCCACAGAGTAACAGGGTTTTTCTTCCTCCTTTCTGGATAGGAACTCTGTAACTTCCAGCCTTTCTGATTTTTTTTGAACAGATTTATTCCTTATGATCTCCCTGATGTAGTTCATCTTTGTCACCACCTCTCTGTTACACACTTTTACTACTAGTTAACTACCCTCATAAACTCCTCCTTTGAAACACATTTTGGATGCGATAAATATATAAAAATAGATGATCAAATTTTTATACCTGTACCAGCCAGATCCCATCTTTCGTGTCCTCTACAAGCTCATAGAAGTGCATTTCACCACTAAAGTTTGTACTGGAAACCGATTCGGAGGCCTCTTCCTCCTTGAGAGCAGAATAAAGCTCTCCTTCCATGAGGTCTCCTGAAAAAGAGACAATTGGAGAAATTCAATTAAAATGGCACTTGAGAAAGATCACTTCATAAATTCTAGTAATGGTTTAATTAACTATATTTTACATGGTTGCTCAAAGAACCTTTTCAGTACGAAGGTAGCTAAACTTTAAAGTTATTTTAATTCTAAATTTTAATTCAGTGACATGACTATGAACAATTGGACTTCAGCAGTCGGACCACAGAAGACATTAACGCTATGCTTCTGGTTACACAGATGTACCACACATGCAACCGAGCGCACAGAAGAATAAACGAACATCTTTTAAGCCTCACTCTCTGAAAAGAACAATATTCAGTGGCTGAGAGCAATTTTAATTCATGTATCTTGGCTTTCATTTCACAGGATAGTCATTTTGCAGCAAGCAACTTCTTAACACTGATAATTCAAACAGACTTCCAAAATTTCAATCAGTAATTTTGTACCAAAAAACCGCGTTGGTTGTCCCAGTGCAAGTAAAAATCTCAGGTGGACTAATTCAGCTGCTGGCTTCTGTTTGCACAGTTGGAAAAAGTTCCCCTGAACTCCAGTCCTAGCGACGTAAAGAGCTCACAGTAAAATCATCTGATGTTTCCTTTGTAACCTCATTTCCTTCTCACATTTTGTTTCACAATCACTACAAACGCTGTTAATGACAACTGGCATTCTAGTAACTAAGCTATTAAGCTTGAAGAAATTAAGTCTTGTCCAAAAAGGCTGTTTCCTTCAAAATATAAAATTAAAAAAGTGTTACAGCTGAAACCCTTGAGGGCTTTCCAAAAGTATTCATAGAATTTAGAGGAAAAAAAATTACAGAAAAATGCTGCGAAGCCTGTTGGTATGAGAAGTGTTCCCATGACATTTGAAGAAGTTGGTTAATACAGTTTGTTTGGAGTTAAACACTTCCCTGCAGCATCTGCAACCCAAACATCATGACATCATGAAAGTACCTGACAGCCAAGGAGTGAAAGTGATTGGAAACAAAAGTGAAATCACCTAATGCTTTCTACTGCTGGAGCAGCAAAGCGAATAAACAACATAAATAAACAATGAACAACAAAAGCAAATTAGATTTAAATGCCCAGCATTAATATTAATTATTTAAAAGGAGTTAGCATTTTTAAGGTTATGGCGCTCACTAGATTAATCCAAATCCTTCTCCTTTTCCGTCTGGACGTCTGAGCCCCTCACTGCGTATCCCCATCACTGGGATTTTTCTCTCCTGCATCGGCAGCCCTTCGATCATCGATTTAAGAGCAGCTACTCACATTTTCCTGCTTGGCTGGCACTACAGCTATTACATCAGCCCCATCTCCCAGTCCTTGGGGCCAGCTCCCTCCGACTACTCCTGGCCAGCATCCTTACTTTCAAGACACTTCTGCCATTCCTTACATCTCCATTGCTCTTCAGCCCTCGCTCTTCATCACCCCCCAACAGTCCACCTCTTTCACCTGGTTTTCCCTACTTCTGAAACGCCCCCCCTGCCTTTTTCCAAGCCACCTTTTGCACGTAGGAGCTACTTCTGCTCCTCTTCTGTAAAACCACCGCGTCCCTCGGTACCCATCCCTTCTGCTCCTCAGCTGTAAAACCACTGCTTCCCTCAGTACCCATCTCGATAGCAATACCTGTCATAACATCAGCAAAGGGGCAGGGAGAGGCATACCCGGGAAAAGCTGGCCCCAGCAGTAACCCACCGCATCTGTTTGGATTCTTTCCTCCTCGTTTCTCACGGCAGACGACATTGGCTCTCATCTGTGCAACCAGCACCTCGCCACCCTGACCCCAACGGCCCGCGGCAACCCGGCGTAACTCATCGGGAAGAACCATTTCTCGCTGACCCGTCCAACCAAGGCCTTCCCTCCACGCAGCCTATTCGGGCTCAAAACGCCGCGGAGGTTTGTAACGTCACCAGCCCCGAGCTTCCCCCTGCCTTCCTCCATTTAACCGCCCCGGCGTCTCGGTCCTTGGTGGGGGAAACCAGCTCGTTTCCCAAATTCACCCTGCGAACGCGCTGGCCCGCAGGCGTGGGGAGCGGCGCCCGGGTCTCCATCCCAAGGGCGGCGGGAGCCCAGGCGGGGGTCACGGGGGATCGTCCTCCCCGCGCGGGGGTGGCGGGGGACCGACCTCCCTCCCCACGCGCGGGTCG
>NW_008825538.1:3574894-3581051 GCF_000699105.1 Pygoscelis adeliae | reverse complement strand
CCCCGGGCTTGGATGTCATCGGCGTCCCTGCCCCCGGCACCGACCTTGGACCCCGCGGCTGGGCCTGCTGCGAAAAAAAAAAGATAAATATAAATATAAATACCTCGGACATCCGTTGCCGGGGCGATCCAACCCCGGCTCGACGTTTTTCATGAGAGGAAAAATATTTGCGCAGCGGGAATTGAGTCGATGTGTTTGGACAGTTGTAGGATGGCTCAACGGGCACAGCGCGGTTGGGTTCGGGTCGCTGCAAGCTGCTGGGTGTCGGTGTGATCCCTCCGCTCCTCGCTTCTGCACGCCAGCCCGGCTCCCGGCCCCTCGCCGCCGCTACAGCAAATAGTAAAGGGAAATCCATCTGCGCGGGTTGAAACTCGGGTTCTGCAGCTTGGCGTTGGCACTCGAGCGCCTGGGGCTTGTCGTGCCACACCGACAATAAAAGGCAGCCGGCGAGCAGCACCGCGACTTCTGAGAAAGGTTTAAATCGGGGCTGTTCTTCGCATCGGACGCGTTTGGAGTGCAGCGTGGATCCTCGTTTTAAGTGGATCCGCAAGTAATCGTCCCAGGCCGTACAAGAAGTGTTAGGCTGCAAAGATACGATTTAGTCTGCTACAAAAGCATACTAAAATCAAGCTTCGTCTTTGAGACGAAGGCTCTCCTCTGAAGGAAACTCAACATTTCTTTTGTATGTTTAGTTATTTTAAGAACCCATAATTTGCATGAAAATTGCCAACTCATACAGATGAACACAAAAATAGCACAGCTTAATTTTAAAACACTGACAACCCCCGGGAGTGTACGCACTGAAGTAATTCTGTACTATCGAGTTTCAAAAAGACACATGAATATTGACCCGCAGAAAGCAGTTGAACGGCCACACTCCTCAGCCTTTAAAACACGTTTACAGGGTTCTCGGCGTGCTGGTATGATTTAAAAAGGAGAAAAAAAAAACCCCAACCCAGGTTCAGCTCGTTTTGTTTTGCAAGTTAGCACGCAGCCACCACGGCCTCTTCGAGACAAAAGATGATGACACCGTTTTCTTCAGCAATGGGCTCATTTTTTTTCTTGCAAAGGGGAAAGCCGAGGGATTGCAGAAGTAGCTGCTCACAAACGAAGCCCTTTTGGGCTGGTAAAGGCCGTGCCTCGCGCTGGGAGTCATTTAAACCTTTATTCTTCAGAATTTTTGTGTGGTAAAGATTAGAGGTGGACTGCGAACCCCAGCTGTGCTGATGCTGCTCGACTAAATACGAAGGGATTTCAGCAGCCCAGCTGGATTTGCAGGGAGCCTCGGGCGGGAGGCCCGGCTGGGACAGAACGGACCGGAGGTACAGTCCGGTGAAGGAGCTCGCGGGAGGCTGGGCTGAAGCGCTGCTCTCTCCTTCAAAGCCCCCGCAGTTTGGGTAAACTCCCCCTTCAACAGAGCCAGGGCCCATCTCCCTAATGCGAAAGTGGCAAAGCATCAAGAAGGCGAATCCTTTCCCCTTGGCAAAAAACAAGAGGGTGGCTTTGTCATCACAGCTGGCAGGGCCACGGGGCTTTCCATAAAACGCACACGTAACATCACCTGTCACGAGGGCCGGAGGCAGGCTCTCCCCGAGCCCTGAAACACACCCCGGGAACACAGGTCTTTTTCGGAAGCTTTGCGAAGGCCCGTTTCTTTTGTCACACGTACAAGAAGTCGCCTGATTTCTCTACCTTTTGTTTCAAGTGAGCAGCTCGAGCGTACGTGAAGCGATAGGTGGGAGGAAGAGATGGGAGTTAGGTGCTTGAAGAGGAACTTTGTGTATTTAACTTCAGTTAGAAAACATATCGTTGTTTTTTGGGGTTTTTTTTTGGTTGGTTTGTTTTTAATGAGCACCACAAACCCCTCTCCGCCCGACCCCCGTGTTTCCTGTTGGTATGAGAAGTGTTCCCATGACATTTGAAGAAGTTGGTTAATACAGTTTGTTTGGAGTTAAACACTTCCCTGCAGCATCTGCAACCCAAACATCATGACATCATGAAAGTACCTGACAGCCAAGGAGTGAAAGTGATTGGAAACAAAAGTGAAATCACCTAATGCTTTCTACTGCTGGAGCAGCAAAGCGAATAAACAACATAAATAAACAATGAACAACAAAAGCAAATTAGATTTAAATGCCCAGCATTAATATTAATTATTTAAAAGGAGTTAGCATTTTTAAGGTTATGGCGCTCACTAGATTAATCCAAATCCTTCTCCTTTTCCGTCTGGACGTCTGAGCCCCTCACTGCGTATCCCCATCACTGGGATTTTTCTCTCCTGCATCGGCAGCCCTTCGATCATCGATTTAAGAGCAGCTACTCACATTTTCCTGCTTGGCTGGCACTACAGCTATTACATCAGCCCCATCTCCCAGTCCTTGGGGCCAGCTCCCTCCGACTACTCCTGGCCAGCATCCTTACTTTCAAGACACTTCTGCCATTCCTTACATCTCCATTGCTCTTCAGCCCTCGCTCTTCATCACCCCCCAACAGTCCACCTCTTTCACCTGGTTTTCCCTACTTCTGAAACGCCCCCCCTGCCTTTTTCCAAGCCACCTTTTGCACGTAGGAGCTACTTCTGCTCCTCTTCTGTAAAACCACCGCATCCCTCGGTACCCATCCCTTCTGCTCCTCAGCTGTAAAACCACTGCTTCCCTCAGTACCCATCTCGATAGCAATACCTGTCATAACATCAGCAAAGGGGCAGGGAGAGGCATACCCGGGAAAAGCTGGCCCCAGCAGTAACCCACCGCATCTGTTTGGATTCTTTCCTCCTCGTTTCTCACGGCAGACGACATTGGCTCTCATCTGTGCAACCACCACCTCGCCACCCTGACCCCAACGGCCCGCGGCAACCCGGCGTAACTCATCGGGGAGAACCATTTCTCGCTGACCCGTCCAACCAAGGCCTTCCCTCCACGCAGCCTATTCGGGCTCAAAACGCCGCGGAGGTTTGTAACGTCACCAGCCCCGAGCTTCCCCCTGCCTTCCTCCATTTAACCGCCCCGGCGTCTCGGTCCTTGGTGGGGGAAACCAGCTCGTTTCCCAAATTCACCCTGCGAACGCGCTGGCCCGCAGGCGTGGGGGAGTTAGGTGCTTGAAGAGGAACTTTGTGTATTTAACTTCAGTTAGAAAACATATCGTTGTTTTTTGGGGTTTTTTTTTGGTTGGTTTGTTTTTAATGAGCACCACAAACCCCTCTCCGCCCGACCCCCGTGTTTCTCCCCTGTAACTCATTCGGGGATGCCCTCGCTTCCTCTGGCAGGAAAGCACCTAGCAACGACGACGAGTCTACGCTCACAGCTAAACTATTTGCAACACCAACTGCTGGGGAGGCTGTCACCAGTGTGTCATTTCCTAATGCTCACGGGCTGAGTTAAATCAATTCCTAACATTCCCCAGTGGTAACTGATGACGAGTCCCCTGCAGAGATGAAGCTAATCATCTGCCAAAACTCAAAACCCTGGAGCCGTTTCAAGAAAGTAAAAATGATGTTTCAAACCACTACTCGACACCCCCCAGGACAACCAAAAGCAAAGCAGCTACCAACACGGGAGCGCCCAGGCAAGGAGACAGGACAGGGGCAGAGCTGCAGGTGAAGAGCAGGGACGGTATGACCAGACCAGGAACTGCAGGTGATGACTTGACCGAAGGACCGGCAGAGAAAACCTGAACTGATTCGGTTCCTCTCCCAGGCTCTCTGGCCCTCTCCTTCCTCCCTGCCTTTACATCCCTGACTTACTAACCTGACCCGACTGGAAGTTGTTGTATTTTCTAGATACAGCCGTTACTCGTTGGCCTCTAGTTGCAACTCAGAACGCCTTTGCCACGTCACCTGCAAACGATTTTTCAGGGAGTTTTAATTATCTGGAAAATTTAAATATCTTAACAGTGAATTAAAATTCATTTGGGCTGAAAACAAAAGATGACACACGCTGACATTTTTAAAGACCCCAGGGTTAACTCTACCTAATTAACAACATTAAACAGTCATCAGTCAGTCAGTCCTGTGCTCACCGAGCAAACATTACGCATGTGAAGAGAATGAAGAATGTAAATTCCACCTTTAAACAAAACCCCGAAGCAGGGATCTGCTTTTAAACGATTTTGGCAGCAAAAATATTTTACAATGATTTATGAGCGAATGAGACCAAACCCCGAGAACTGGGACAGCCATCTTTTCTTGTCAGACAGCCAAAGCTGAAGTCTCTGCTGCCCGTCGATAAATGGCAAGGATTCCCTCTCCTCCCCCTTCCTCTCCTACAGGCAGCTGCTGACTGCGCAGCCTGGGAACACGGGCAACGGTCCACTTTCCAGACTTCTATGGGGAACACCAAGAAACGTATTGTCATTTTGAAGTCAGTAAAACCGAGGACTGAAAATCTTAATTCAACCCCTTACCATGTTAAAATATTATCATACCCTTTTTTTGGACAGCTTTGATGTTGCCATATATCAAGATAAATTTCAGCCAACCAATATTTAAACCACCTGAAACCCAGTTTTCCCAAGAGCCAGCCAACTCTGTAAATACAACTGCTAGGAGTTCACTAACACGGAGTCTCTTGATGTACTTTTTAAACAACGTAGGTGCACCTCAACACATTTTTATGCACGGTGTGAAACCGTGACTACTTGTCATTATCCGGTATTTATTAAATAAACCAGCAAGCCTGTACAAAAGTCTCAAAGCAAGAAAACAGCAGCCCAGACGCTATTTTGTTGTATGTAGAGGAATTTTAAATCGGATGTTTCCTGCTATCTGCAAGTGGCCAAACGGAAGTAGATTTAATATGTATGTGTTATTCTGTAATACAATGGCCAATATTTGACACCTCAGCTAAAGCACCGGCTGCTTGGGTGAGGCAATCCCGTCGTGATCTAGCCGTGATTCAGACAGTGATTCTGGTTGGATGGGACCTCAGGAGGTTACGAAGTCCAACCTCCTGCTCAAAGCAGGGTCAGCTGCGACACCAGAGCAGGTTGCTCAGGGCTTTATGCCGTCTACAGTTTTATCTGAGAGTCACCCCATCCTCTCCTGTGGCAATTTTCCTTGCCTACAAACATGCAGTAGTTAACAACACACAAACACACATCAGTCAAGGCCAAAACAACTCACAGGAGCAGAATACATTAATTGAAGCTTGAAATATAAGGCACTTTTTTCCTGGGCAGTTGGTATTTTCTTTTTTTGTAACAGTAAAAAACTGTTTGTTGCCCTCTGGAGAAGATAGGCTCTGTTTAATGACCAAACCCAGTAAAATCAGGAGACCTTGCTTGAACGTGCTGAGATGGCCAAGGAGCCCATTGCAGTAAAGAACGTAACAAATTAAACCAGCGTGCTGATGACGTAAGAAAGAAGATATTGGCCTGTCTTTAAACATAATCTATGATTACGTAAGGAGCAAGAATACAAAGAAAAGCAGCAGTCTGGGCCTAAATCTGACAGAATGACAGTGACCTGTAAGCATCTACACATCATGTATTCTTACGAGAACACAAATTTCTCTATTTTCTTGTCCAGTTTCAGCAGTACGGGCACAGATGCAGCAACATTGTCTCAGACTCAGACCAAATGCTGGTTTTGCAGTCAACTTTGTCCAAGTTTATTAGGAGCTTTGGTTGTACTGTGCTACGGAACACAGAGTCATATCTGGCTTGTGCTGCCGCTTCCAAATACCTATGTTGGAAGGAGTATGTTAAGCAAGTGGGATTCCAGCGGAGACATTTCTTTCAAGCACGTTTTTACAAGACGCTTGCCAGTCAGATGCATGACTTCAGTCTGTAAGTCAACATAAAACTCGAGAGGAAGTTTACTGACTGAGTTAACAACCTAATGACAGGCTAAATGTTCTGTTTCCGGCACACCAGGCTTCTTAATGCAGCCCCGACTCTGTTTAATGCCGCTCTCCGGCAGGTACTTGTGAAATGTTTGGGGCAGCTGCGAGATGTATTCCCCACAGCCTGACTGGAAGTGAACCCCCTTCTACCTCAGGTGCCACACTACTGCGCGGAGCCCCCCCGCCGCGCCTTCCCGCCGCCCGGGGGTTTACCTCAGCGCTGACACTACACCCACCCCATCGGCCCTAGCGCGGGCTTCGGCCTGCCGCCACCCAGCTGCTGCGCGGAGCCAGACGCCGGCCCAAGGCGTCGCGCA
>NW_008825538.1:3545071-3573990 GCF_000699105.1 Pygoscelis adeliae | reverse complement strand
GTTCCCTGAGGAGACGGGGCCCGGCTCCTTCCTCCGGGGTTAAAAGACCCAAAACTTCGGGCCCTTGTGGGCTGGGGGACCCCTCCAGGGAGAACCCCCCCTCCTCCAGCCTCGGGACTGAGCAGCGTTCCCCCCTCCCGGGGGGTTCCGGCCCCGGGGACGGTCTCTCTGCGGGGGGGAGGCCGAGCTGGAGGTCTGCCCCCCTCGCCCCCCCTGGAGTCGGAGCTTTGTGTGCGTTTGTGGCAGGGAAAAGTTAAAGGCAGGGACAGGTATCGGCCCTCCCGGGCCTCGCCTGCCTTCCGTGCGCTGCTGAAGAGGAGCGTCTGCTCCTGATCAGGAGGTACGGCGTGACCCTGGTCAGCGTGTCCATACCTTCTGCGCCTTTATGTTGAGTTACAACGGGGTTAGTCACCCCCAGGGGAAATAAACAGCAGGGCTGCCCTGTTTTCTTCTCCTCCCCCCCCTTATTTCTTCTTTTTTTTTTTCCCTCCGAAGTCACTAAGTTGTTTTCTTTTGATGTGGCTGGGTTTGGAAGTGTTTAGGGTGAAGGCACTCTTTAGCAGGAAATAAACACGGCCTCCTAAGTCTGGTCTGTATTTTACAGCTGATGTTGAGCCCTTGCGCAGGCGGGCTAGATGGCCAAAGCACGCTGTAAACATGAGACATTTAAACCTTGCGAAATCCCTGAGATGGAGGTAATGCAGTGTTTATTGATGGAGTGGGAGGGGATGGTGAGACAGCTGAAGTGATTTACCCAAGGCCACGCAGGAAGCAAATGATGGCTCAGGGATTAAAAATGGGAACTTGCAGGCTCCTGAGCCCAAACTTGGGAGCAAACTGTGCTATTCCACTGTTTTGCGGAATCTGCTTTTGTTTCGTTCAGAGAAAAATGTGTTTGCTGTAGTCTTGTACAAATACAGGTGCAAAGCTCACTTACAAGTGCGTGTAATTCCAGGAACATAAACACGAATGTATTAGAGCTGCTGTGTGTACACAGCAATTTCCATAGTAAACATGGAACTCCGGTTCTGAGGCATTTATTTGGGATGAAAAACAACTTGGCATTGTTTTGAACAGCGTTTCAATAAATGTATTTTGTGCTGTTCAAAACAGTTTGGGCTTGTGCGTTAAGGACAGTCGATAAAACGCATGTCTTCACAAACTGAGATGCTGACCTGGCCTGGAAAGCTGTGTGGCGTGACCCTTACGCTTGTATTGATCTTCGTAGGACTCTGGGGGGCTGTAAAGATTTGTCTGTGAGAATCCTGTTGCAGGTCCAGAGCTTTTACTCTCTTCGTAATAAAATTAAAAGGTTCCAGTGTGCAGTTCCTTCAGGGTCCTTGTTGGGTTTTTCAACCAGACTTGGATTAAGAGTTTTTGGGATTGTACTGTGAAGGCCCTGGACATGTTTTCAGCACTTACCAAAGAAGTGGTTATGCTGTCCCAGCAGAGTACATCCCAAACTGAGCTTTCTTTCAGTAAGTACTCTAGAATGAAGCCAATACGTTATTAGTGCACCCTCAAAGATCTGCGGACTCTGTTTAATTTTGGCATCTGAGGGTATGCTGGCTTCATACGTGGCAAAGTTCTTATTTTTTCTTTATCATATTATTTATAACTTTCTAATGAGAACAGATATTTGCAGCTTTTATATACTGTATCCTGACTGTTCTTGAAAACTGATGGAAGTGGAAGCAGCCAGACTTCTTAATGTGGAGCTCTGTAATTCAGGGGTCTGAACTGCAGAAGTATGCTTGCGTATATAATTTAAAAGGAAAAGAAAAGAAAACCCTCACTGCTGAAGGAGAAATTAATTCTGTAGGACAAGATTTGAGAGCAAAGGTCTATGAAAAGACCTTAAATAGGCAGTGGATATAAAAAGGAAGTGGGTGGAGAAAAAGAAACTGTTAGAAGCTACTTCAGCCTCTAAACCGGTTTCCTTTTCCCCACTCATACAGTCTCTTAAAATTTCTTGAGCTGTTTTCATATTAAAGCCTAAGTACAGAACAGCCCTATGCTAAGGCCTGTGAATAGGAAGACAAAGTTTGTTTTTCTTCATTCTTCCCCTAATATATGTCACCACCTGGAGTAGCCGAGGCAGGATTGTGTATTCTCGGAAGGTATAAATGTGTCTCGCTGAGTAAACTTGGCTTTGGACTCCACTCTGTGCCTAGTGTCTGCTCGCTAATGTGTCTTTTTTTTTTTTTTTTTTTTTAAATTGTGACTGTACATACACAATACAGAGAGAAGCTGTTGGTCTGTAGTGTTCTGTGAACACTGAATTACTGGGAGAACTGCCTGCAGGCTTTCTTCTGCTGATTTATTAGAAGTAGTAATTTATTAATTAAAGGTGAAATGGATGGGTGCAGGGGGGAAATCTTTTCTCTTACGGCTCTGATGGCTTTTCCTGTGTAGACATTTTCATTGCTTTACTGTAGTTGGTTTCTGCTACAGTAAGTGTTAAGGGACAGCAATTCACTTATTTGCTTGGGGTAAAAACAGTTACACATGTAAGTTGTAAGCTTAATGGCTTTTCTTGCAAAAAAATGGCTATTCAGAGAGTGTATTTTAACCTCCCTGTTTATTGGGGAATGAGTATTTCCATTTGCTTGTTGCATAATCTCTGGTCATTTTGTCTTGGCAAAAGTCATGAGACAGTTATTTAAGATCCTTCATGTGATTTTAAATGTCTGTCGTAAAAATTAAATAGCAACCGACAAATAATGATTATTCTTGAAATAATTTTAGGAGGTGAACTTTATGTAATAGTCGAGTGAAATTTTTGTTTTTAATTCGGGATGCATAGAGTCAGGTTAGTGAACGTGCACTGGAGAGACTGTTTCAATCCTGTTACTCCTCACTCATTCACTAGGAAAAATATAGAGCCCTGTTAGCCATTTGCCTGGGAGGTGATCATTAGCTTTGTGGGACTGGAGGGAGGAAAAAAGTTAAAGCTTTTTTTTTTTTCTTTTTCCTTAAAAGCTATGGCTGTTGCAAAAATGCTATTAAAGCTTCCTCAGCTGGGGCTTGTGGGGATGAACAGGAGCTGTTTACTTTTCTAGGGATGAGCTAGTTTTAGTGTGTAACAACAGAAGGTTGGTTTTGCTGTTGACATCAGCAGCAGGGTTGAGAGTTAGGATGCATAAAGGAAGGTATCTAGAATAAGTGGCTGGTAAATTATTACCTACCACCCCCTATGATTACAGCTTTTTTTCTGGAGTTCCTTTGCTCTCTCTGAGGCATATGTTAAGGGTACGCTGTAAGAGTTACAGTTTGTTTCTGTTTTTCTCGGGTTGCCTGTCCTGCAGCAGCAGTTTGATGCACCTGTGTCTTGCTCTCCATGAAATACCAGAAACTGGACTCTGAAGTGCTGCTGAAACTAAAAGCGTGTTAAAATACAAAATAAGAAAGGAACAAACTTTATGGAAAACATGGTTGCTTTTTAAATCTTTCTTCTAAAGAGATATTTTGGGGATTTTATTTTTTCACATGAAGGGTTTGGATCCGGAATGTTAGGGAAGCGTTTCTGGGCTCCTCTCCCACTTAAATTAGCCTTCCCATGCAGTTGAAGGCTGCTCAGTCTGTGTCCCTAAAGGAAGAATTCTTCATGTAGAATGAACTTTGAGGAAGGAGAGACCTTCAGAAGTAAGACTGGAAGAGAGATTCTCCGTGTGTTTTGAAATCAGAAGCTGGAAGAAAGGACTGGAGTAAAGCACAAAAGAATGTAATTTTTTTCCGGCTGAAGCTACTGAGTGATGTTTGAGTTGAAGCATGAAGGGTGTAAACTGTTAAGTGTGGTGATGCGGTCAGGGGCTCGTAAACCTTTCGTATTTATTATTTTGTCTGCAGAATGGGTCATACAGCCTTGCACCTGTTGGTTGGACATCAGTTTAAAAATGTCACAGTTTCTAGAAAATAAATCTTATAACAAGAAAGAGTGGATCTAATGTTCACAGTCAGGTCCTTTACGAGCTGCTTCTCATCCGTTGAGGAGAATTGGACACTGGTTGGCTGAACTGGTTAGAGCTGTTTCCACAAGTCAGGAAGCAAAAGTTTCATACAGCTCAAATGCAAACAGAGCCCGATGTAGGTGGGTAGCTTGTGGGGCAAGAGTGAATCGGGCCCTTGTTAATCCAAGTTCTGCTTGGGCCTTGTTAAGTTAAACGTGATGTTCTGATGTATCTTCAGGGAACTGTCTACAGGAAAACTGATCCTCTAGTAGGTTCAGTAGCTTCCTATTATATCCTGTGAGATTTGTGGATTGGGGTGTTTCTTTGAGGTGTGTTATTAATCTACTGTGACCGAGGCACATGAGAACTTTACATTAATTTTTTAAACTGTTGCACTTGTTCAGTGTCGTTGTGCACCCGACTGGATTCCTAATTCCATGGGTGAGCCGTGTCCCATACATCTTCCTTCATTTAAACTGATCTTGCTTTGCAAATACTCTCTAGATTGCATTTCTTTTAATACCATTTCTTATATTTATATGTTGTTGCGTATTAAGAGATTTAATGTTATCATTTGTTTGTAACAGTCATTTTCCTCTCTTTTGTCTAGATCAAGATGGAGACTTGTCAGGGACAATTTCACTTGTTATGACACAGTGTTGTAAAAGAATAAAAGACACAGTTCAAAAACTGGCCTCCGATCATAAAGACATTCACAGCAGTGTATCCCGAGTTGGAAAAGCCATTGATAAGGTATTTATATTGTGGTTTGATTGTGTTATCGCATATATTCTGTGATGTGTACTCTGCTTTACACAATTTGGGTTTATACTACAATTAATCTTAATTAAATCTTTCTGTCAACTACAGAAGCATAGGTTTGGGGCAGAGGCAAGACAGTGGGTTGTACAGTACTTGCTTTCAGAACTCGTTGTATACAGAGTATTCCTTCTGGGGCAGCTCAAATCTCTTCATTTCCGAGAGAACATGCCCATGCTGAGAGATATTACGAGACTTAGTAATAGTATGTGTTATATCAGTTTAGCAAAATGTTTGCTTCAATATCTGTCTCAATAAGAAATACTGTTTTTTTAATATATATTGCATTTCTGGTTAATTGTCAGTAGCAAATAACTCAAAAGTGGCATTTTGTTCTAGAAAGCAGTATAAAAACAGAATTTTTTTAAGAAGGACATTTTGTACATACTTCAGGTGTGTTGTCGGTTCTTAGGGCTTAATTTTATAACACGCAGTGTTCTTAATGCAAGTAGAGTAGATTCAACTTCTCAGTGTCTGTGTCTATGCCATAACGAATAATAAGGTGGGGCAGCTTATCTTTGAAGCTTTGCATATGAGACATTCTTATATGAATTCCAGGTTCCGGAATAACTGGAATCTGAATATATTTTTGTAGGTAGATACTAAGAATTTTCTGAAATGATACTAAAACTCTTTTTTTTGTGGTAAGTGGTGCTATATGTATACTTTCAGGTCATGCTTTTCTCCATCTGTCAGTTCTTTTGTATAAAGTAGTCCTGTATGCAAGGAGTCTTGTACTTGCGTTTTTGGACATTCTTATGTGATAGTTTCATATCAGAACATGCTTATGTTGATAGGGTCTAAACATTTGGTTTGAGGTGCACCTTATAATCTTACTAAGGAAGACACTAGTAAATGAGTCTTTTCATCTGGACAAAGATATTTGCAGCATTATAGAATACTGCAAATATAGAATATTTGCAAATATTGCAATACTGTAGAGAATACTCATTCATCCTTTGGGAATTTCATTTAAACTTTGTTAGTAACGATAATCTGTTAAAGCATAATTTTACAGTAGTGCAATGAAGAGACAAAGTACATAATGCTGCATTATTGGGCAGAATGTCTGTGCAACTGTTATATTTTTTGCTTATATCTATGATTGACCATCATGGAGACCTCAAACTTTGTACTGATAGCTTTAATCCAAGCGTCACTGTTATCCAAAGCTTAAGGATGCATCTGTCTCTAATCCTTGCTGCTGTATCTAAACCAATTAACTAGAGTAAAAGTCCATCCTTATTACTGGCTTGAAGCCTGAAATAAATCTGTGTAATCTTGTCCTAAGTTTGAAACTTTCCTATTCTGCTTTAGCAAGTGGACTTTGTACAAATAAGCTTTCAGGTTTGGCTGTACATTTTTCATTGAAATACTCTGAGGTAGAGCAGCCCTAGGTCGTATATAGAGGGTGTGAATATTCAATGGAAACTGGTGACAGTATTTCTTAGAAGCCAAAGGAGACAACACTTGCAAGCTTAATAAAGTTTAGACTTGAGTCTAATCTCCAAATAGCTGTTTCGGCTGTCATGTGCATAGTTTTTCCAGTGTTGTTTCTGTCTGGCTGTTTTAAGTTTATCTACTGTCTTTATTTAAAAAAGGACAGCTGTACAGAAAAGCATTTTTTAAATTTCAAGTGTGTGGTTTTGTAAAACAGTAGAAAGGATACCAATAACCTGCTCTGTGCCTGTTGAGTGTCAGAAGGGCTGTTTCAGTGAGGTGTTCAAAAAACGAGCTCAACTTGCTGTATTCAGTGTGCTCATTCCTCTGGATTTTTAATCTTGCCTAGTGTCTGTGGTGTTTACATCAAAAGACTAGAAGCAGTGGGAACTGCATGAGTCCCCTGTTCTGCTCGTAATGAAGGACATAGTTTTATGAAGTTCAGAGCATCAGTTAGGATTGTCTCCTTAAATGTGAACTTTGTTGGACTCTTTTTTTTTATGCAAGTAGTTTGAATTTTACTAGTTTTCCCTGACTGTAGTATCTTAAAGGAACTACTTTAAAATGTACCCTGAAGTCTTGGCCTGTTTGTCAGATGAACATGTGTAGTGTTTAAATCCAGGTGGAATTTAATGCTTCCCTGGACAGGGACTTTGAAGGAAATCTTCCATATGTACTTAATGGGACTTCCCTGTGCTGCTGGAAAATATGCTTGAAACCTGCCAGCAAAGTCTTTGTTGGCATCCGAGTCCCATAACCTATTGAAATTGCCCTCCCCCCATTTCTTCCCCATAATATACTTAAGCTTAAACCAATAGAAGTAATTAAGTGTAATTGATGTAGTGAATTGATTCTCAACACATTCTGGGCAAAATACTACTGCTTCCTAAATAAAATGCTCGTTATAATTTAAAGAAGCACAGTCCTTGCCTTGATTCATGAGATTTGAGTTTTGTTTCTGTCACGTGTAAATTGTCATTCCAGCATTTTTCTCGTTTATTTTACAGATGGATTAACATCTCTAGAACGCTGCTTGTGGTCTTCTAGCTGTATATGCTCAGGCACAGATAAATGTAACTCATTATTTTATTGCCTGATTTGAGATTGGGAAACATGCTAATATTGGTACCAATTTTATGTGATGCATCCAAATGACAGGTGTTGTTACACACAGAAAATCAACAAACTTCCTACTTAACAGGCTTGGATTTTGAAAGAACTTGCTGAATTATCAGCTCGTGGCAAATTTCAGGTTAAATTTCTTCTTTTCCACCGTTGAGGCAGGGTTATACCTATAGGTAGAGTTTAATCTGGTCGGTTTTTAAGTTAGTGTAGTCATTGCTTATGAACTTGGATGGGACCTAGATTCATCTGCCTGCAGAGTTTGCTCTGAAAACAGAAGCTCCTAAGTGTTTCAAAAATGAAGTTCAAATCTGGCATCAAATATGAACCATGTTAAAGTCTGAAATGCCAAAACTTTGTGTGTTGCTTTTTAGTTGCAGTTCCTGGAAAGTTTATCTAATAAACTAGACCTTTTTTCATAGTAGTTCTACATGGATTACATGCTTCTGATCCATGAAGGGTTACCCTTTCTTCCAAAGAGCATTTTCTCCTTTGAAAGGAAACGTTTGCATCCAGTTTTTTTCTTTATTGTACTAGCATTTGCTCTGGTTCCAGAACTCGGTCATGTCACTGTTGTTCGGCAAATTGTTATCAGGTAGCTCGCTCATCAGTCTCCCTGTAAATCAATCACTCTTCTGGAATGATTTGAATTCATCTCACAGCATGTTTGATGGGGGTAGTAAATGTTTTCCCTCTAGCAGCAATCTGTCTGAATAGTGGTTAAATGCCTTCATTCAAGAAAGTAAGTGGAGTAAATGGTAGCTCCTTCATTTTTTCCCCTGAATTTTAAAGGGCCAACATTTTAATCCAATCTTTGTCTTGGGAAAGCAGACTTTTACCAAAGTTAGTGTTTGTTTCATGTAAAAACTTGTATACAAACAAACTAAAAATTTTTACTGAGTATCATTTAATTCTCTTGCTGTGAAGAATATGGCTAGATAAATATAGTCTTTGCAAGTCGAGCTTTATCTTATGAACCAACAAACTGAACAGACAAGGTAAACAAATGTATTTTATTTGTATTTTGGGTCAGAATTCAGAAGAAGGGAGGAACGCACAAAGTAATCTCAACTGAGAAACTGAGGAATAAAACTGTCCTTAATCGTTGTCCTTCTTCATATCATGTTGTTACTAATAACAAGGAACTAGCAAATTCCATAATTAGTTGGTTAAAATTGTCCATCTTGTGTGTGTGCACATCTTGAAGTCCTTCTCACATTTCGGCAATTATCAGTAATGTACCTTACGTTGTATCATTGGTATATTTAGCACATAATATTCTACATTTTAGCCCTAGGTTTACTAGTTAGGCTCTTTAAAAAAAGGCTTGTTTCTCAGGAATATTAACTGACACTCTTCTAAGCTTAAAACCTGAAAAGCACAAAATAACCTTTCTGGAGTTTGTGACTTATGGAATTTATTTCAGCTTTTGAAATCTTACTAAACCCCACATGCTATCAATTAGCATAATGTTAGCATTTAGCAAACAAAGCTGGGAGATGTGTAGTCACCAGCATATCATGCATGCATGACAGTTATGAAATATGTAAGCCAAAAGCAGGCAATAATTTGTTCTGACATGTGACAGTCACTCACTGTAACATGCACAGTCAGTTCTTGAAGCTCCTCAGGACCCACTGGAGGCAGAGCTGCAGAATCTCACATATAATAAAGACCTCAGAAATTATTTTAAAAAAAAAAAGGTATTGAAGTGAGAACCTGGTCAAGACTGGGTTGATCAGAGAATGGATGAGGGGTAGAAAAAAAATTGAGGTCCTCAGGTTGTTTGATGTGACTCGAATCTACAGTACATCTAGGTTAATGCAAGTCATTGTTACAATCTTTTATGGGACTTAAAAAATCTAATTTACGATGGGGTTTTGAAAAAGTTCTCAAGGCTCATAGGTTTGTTGTTTCGGAACAAAATATGGTTTTTGTGAAGGAACTGAGGTAAGTGGCTCTACCGCCTCTGCCCCCAAGCAATGGAAGGATGTGATGATGTTTAAGGCATAGGTTCAGGTCTAATGGTTGGCAACTGCCCAGAAGAGTACAGTTTCTTCTTATGGGATTATACATTCAGTATGACTTGAAATTGCATGAAAAATAGTTGATTATTTTTAGATTACTGATGATTCCTCACCCTATACCCCGCCCCCCCGCCAAACTTAAGTAACAAAAGCAAGCCTCTGTGTTCTTGCTACTGCCTCTGGTATTTCTCTAATGCATTGTTGATGGATTTACATTACCTGCTAGTGGTGTTTGGACAGTGATACCAGAATTGGCAATGGTGGTGAACCTTAAAGGCTTCAAAGGGTTGGCACAAATAAGAACAGTATTATTTAGTCTTCAAGATGCTTAAGTGTTTTTTTGTTTATTTTTTGTTTTTTTTTTTTTCCAAGATACAGCTTAAAGATGAGCAGCATGGCAAGGAGCTTACAGGTTAAGACACCCAAGTGAAAATTTTGTTAATTGTGAGACTTGAATCAGTGGCAGTAATCTAAATGCTCATCTTGCTCCACCATCTCTGAAAGATGGAAGAGACAATTTGCTAGCCTAAGGTTAATGTTCTACTGAAAGTTTGCTAAGAGACCTGAAGGGAGTGGTGGATTTGAAGCCACACATGCAGGAATGAGAAGGCTGCCCCTTTCTCACAATGACACAGAGCAGCATCAAAGGAGATGTGGAGGTGGCTGATGAAGGAAATTAGTAAGTGGTGAATGAAAGGAAGATGCAGTGTGAAGCTGAGCTCTGCAGAGTACTGGAAGAAAGAACGAGAAGCTTTACAGATTTATACTACTGTGCCCCCTTTAACTTTCCCCTTGCCATTTAAGAGGTGGACATGCTCACTGTTGGTAAGGCTGCCTCTGAAGGGCTGATCCCCTCTGTGTGGGAGGTGCCACCATGCATCTATTTTTACTGTAGCTAATCACTGTATGCCACTCCGGTCCTCTCTAGCCAGCCTATAAAGGCAGCAGTTTCAGTCTCTGAGGCTGACATCTGAATTGTGGTTAGGTATTTGGCACCTCCTAAGGAAAAAGCAGTGAGGCATAACTGTGCACGAGAGACTTGTGCGAGGCAAAAGTGACCCCTTGGTCTGAAAGTTTGAAGCTGCTATGATGTTGTTCTCTACTTTTTTTAATTTAAGACTCTCCTTCCAACTCGATTTAACTTCTGAAACAGGTTAATAGTAGGCTCCCGAATGCTTTTGGCAGTGTCACTCGGCAAATGTCTGTTGCCTGGCATGTGTTTTGACAAAACAACGTATGACTCTTTGGGTTCCTACTGCAGGTCGGGGTTGTCGCATCCCTGGGATACAAAGTGCCAATGTAAACCCACGTTGCCTGCTCAGATTTGTTCTGAAGTTGGTTATCCAGCTTTGCGCTGGCAGACCTTGCAGCAGGTCGGGTATCGGTTAACCTGCTGCTCCAGCATTGTGCTGGCTGATGGGGAACCGATAATACGTGGTTGACAGTTAGCTCGTACCAACTTCGTGTTGTTTGCTCTGCCTGCTTTGACAGAAGTGTGTGTTTGTGCTAGGTAGGTGTTTCCATATCGTGCAGGACTATCGATTGTCACAGAGCTATAGCTGAAGCACTGCCATTTTCACCAAACTTCTGATTTCTGAATTTCCTTCCTGGAAGAGAGCCGTAGTTACCAGGCCATCAGGTCAGGCAGCAAGCAATGTACTGACTTCTAGACTGTTTCTTTTGCAAGAGGCTTGTTTTAGACAGTGAGTGAGGTGTTTTTATTCAAATTAACCTGCCTGTCCCGATCATAAAACATGTTAGCAGTTAAAATCCTGTTTTATATCTTGGGTTAGAATAAGTGTTGCTCTCCTGCTGCCAAGAGGCACAGTGCCAAGTGTTACTACATAGTCACCGTGACAATATTTTTACTTATTCCAGGAATATGTCTGTAGGCCACCGGCCTAAAAATACACGGCAGTAGGATCTTCGGGGTTAGATCTGTAAAAGATCTCTCAGATCTTCAAAGCTCGTCCTGTTGCTGGGATGTTGAGGTTTGAATTTCATTGTCGTTTGGGGGGGGGTGGGGGGTGAGAAGTGACATTTGCTTTTTTCAGCATTGTCTACCCTCCCAGCTATGTCAGAAAATCTTGAGTTAAAGCTTTTACTTCTGATTCGGTGCACTGTAGTGACAGTGATGAATTGATAACGCTATTTTGATTCTATTGTAGGCAACTTTGTTTTCTGTCCTCTATGCGTTTCCATTTTTCACATATGGAAAAAGCCTTTTTCTGCAGATACTTCCTTCAAAAATGCATCATGGTCTGGAAACCCCTTTATTAGTTAACTAGATTTCTGATTTGCTAGCTAGACTTGTAATTTGTCAGTGTAATTCCTTATAGTGGATAATATTCAAACTTGAAACAAGCAAGCCAAAGGGTTTCTTCTTCTGTACACAGGAGATAATGACGCAGCTGACAGATATATTTCACTTGGAACAGGAGGTCATTGAGGGCCAACTGAGTAATAGGCAGAAAGCATCAGGGTGGAGACATAGGTGTCCTGCGTAATTAAAGAAAGATTATGTGGGGCGATTTGTTCCAGCCTGTTAACTGTTAATTTGTACATTTCAGAATTTTGACTCTGACATCAGCAGTGTGGGGATAGATGGGTGCTGGCAGGCTGACAGCCAGCGAATCCTCAACGAGGTGATGGTGGAGCACTTCTTCCGGCAGGGGATGTTGGATGTAGCCGAGGAACTTTGTCAGGTAACGATAAGTGTGGATGTTGGATGTTATCGATCATGGAAAATTTATGCTTTGGGTTAGCGTCCTTATTTGAATGTTAATGTTCTAGGTGAATATTTAAACTGTCAGAAAACCAGCAGTTTAATCCCATGTTTTCCTTATGCTTCAACTAAAAACTGCCTTTGTTTTCTCAGGAATCTGGTCTATCAATAGATCAAAGTCAAAAAGAACCGTTTGTGGAGTTGAATCGAATATTGGAAGCATTAAAAGTCAGAGTTCTGAGACCTGCATTAGAGTGAGTCTACTCAGGGTTTTTTCTCCCTTTTTTTGGAATGCTTTTAACAAATCCTTAGTTTTTCACTTTAAATATTGTCTTTAGAATATTTTGATGTGTCCCCATTTGTCCTTTGAGAGATCTAGTTACTGAGTGAACCCCTACCTTCTCCTTTTGTCCCCTCTGCGTCCCTCCCCATGGGCAGTACTTAACTAAGGGTCTCTTTCTTAGATTAAAGATTAACTTGAATCATTTGCGATGCTGATTTAAGGTTTTGGGAAGAAACATCACTTAGAGAAACAGTTGTCTGCCGTGATGGTATTTAGCTTTATAGTGAATCATTAGTGAACCTTATTTTAAAAGGTTCAATTATGAAGGATACCAGGACTTATTAAAGGTGTTGGGTATCACCGAGTCTTTTTGGCTTCACCGAGCCCTTGGGGTGAGCAGAACTTGACTTCGGATCAAAGTTCTCACTTTTCCTCAAGTCACTCTCCCTTTGCAGATAAGGGACCACAGGGTGGGAAGAGGGAGTGAAAAGATAGGTGCGTACTTTGCAGGCTGCTGCTGCCAGGTAGGTGCTGATTAACGCTGGGTGAGAGGTGTGTCCCTTTCCTCGGCACGAAACATCTCTGCGGTAGGTGGGCTGGGAGCCTGGACTGACAGTGAGATCTGTTAGTGAGATTTCTTCTGAACAAAATGATTCTGTTCATAGAAGTCAGTGGATAACATTGAATGCTCAGACGAAAACCAAGTCTGGGAGTATCTGAGGTCTATCAATCAACCTTAGACCAGGATATCTTCTTGACCTTAGTAGACTTTACAACCATTAGACGTGTAAGCTGGTGCTAAAAGTGACAGTGAAGAGGGATAGGTAATGAACTGTTGCATGAGCTACTGTTTTGGTTTCCAGTAGTGGATATGTAACTGTGCTGTACCATTTCAGAACAGCTTTTATTTTAAAAACAAGAAAACCCCAAACAAACCCTCAGCCTGTGTTTCTGGGGGTGTGGGGGTTTTTTTGTTTGGTTGGGTTTTTTAGGTTGTGAGAGCTTTGGTAAGCTTAGGTTGTCTCAAAAGTAAGTAAAAAAAAAAATAGCTTTGAAGTGACCTTTTAAA
This sequence comes from Pygoscelis adeliae, assembly GCF_000699105.1. NCBI lineage: Eukaryota > Metazoa > Chordata > Aves > Sphenisciformes > Spheniscidae > Pygoscelis > Pygoscelis adeliae. The sequence goes on along the minus strand of NW_008825538.1, from coordinate 3,560,555 downwards.
AGTAGAAATAAAGAAACAAAGCAAATTCAAAGTTTCTATTTCATTCCAGAGTATAATTCATACATTTAAAATACCTTTTTTGCATTATTCAGTTAAATACATTTTCATACCAACAAACATTTTCTCTTCCCTTTAACATGATCCAACATGGGTATGTCAATTCAGACATCACTGGCATCTAGACTAAGTGCAGGGATACTCTACTATTCAAACCGTGGTGTTCATAAACTAAATCTTGGACTATGCCTCTGGGTCATGCAGAGTTTGACCGAAATAGTTGGTCTTTGAATATAGTTACACAGGTGGGAAGCTCATGTGGTTTATTGCTATTCAATTGGCTAATTGAAGGGAAGCAACACTGAAATGCCTGGTGTTACAACTGAAACAGGATTTACTGTCAGCTACACCACGTATTTCTTGTAGTTCAAATAGTAACATAGCTGTTGTGAAGGATGCTCTCTGAGGAACAGTAACTTGCTGTTGTGTCCATCCACTTGAAGTCACTAAACTCATTTTAGCTCCAGTTTGCTAGGCCTTATGTCTTACTCCCTGCTGCTTAGCCGTATCTCGTAGTTCCTGCAATGTGTTAAATATTTTTCAAACAAAGGAGAAGGCATGGTCCTTCTTCAAAGGAACTCTTATTCCAAAGACAGCTGAATGAACAGAGAATAGGGTGTATTGTCAGCACGGTTCATATGCTGGTCTCCCTCCCCCACCCCGTCTTGTTTATAATGTTTATTCTGTTTAAACTCCTCAGTGCAAAAGCTATCTGCTTCTCTTTGCCTGCTGCTGGGCACAGAGGGTCCTTTTTTAGAGTGATGCTTATGTAAAAAACATGATTGTTAGTGAAGATGATCAAAATGTGACCAAACTGTACAGTTTAGGAGGTAACGATATCTTGAATGCCCGGTTATTCTGCAAAACTGCTGATGCTAGTGAATGTATTTCCCATGTTATTTCCCAGCAGACATGGGTGTTCAGGAGGAGGGATAGAAACTGCTCCTGGAGGGACGGCCTCTTTGTGAGAGGAGCTTGGAGGGGTGGCATTGTGCTCTTTGGGCAAAAAGCTAGAAAATGGCTAAAATTGGCATCAGTAAATACAGCTTCGGGGGTGCATAAAAGCGGTCCCAAAGTGGCCCGTTCTAGGGCTAGGCTACTGACAGTGGAGTTGAAGCAGAAAGCAGGTGTTACACAAGGATAATTAATTATAGTATCATGAACCAGGAAGGGGAGTATAGCAGGGTTTACCCATGCAAAATTGTGGAAGGTTGAGATGAAAACAACCACCAGTCTTTGGCTCTGCCAGTGCTCTGCAGTTGGTGCTCGGCTTAACTCAGTGTTGGAAACGAAGCAAACACCTGTGGCTCCTGGTCACTGCCATTGAAAGGGAGTTGTCAGATTAATGACTTTCTGAAAAGACTTTCAAAGCCCTGCTGTGGTGATAGAGAGAAGTTAGTATTCGTATCTGATTTAAAAAAAAAAAGACCTTAATTGTAGTTTTTTCAGATTTTCTTACTAATACAAATTGCGATATTTACAAATACTACACTTCAGAATTAAATTTAGTACGACTGGTCATAACATTTTTCTTTTTTTGTGAGGTGTGCAACTTGACTTTGTAGATGCCCAGTCTGGCCCTGCACCCTAAGCCGTGTGATCTCTGTACCTCTGCAAGATCCCATTAATTTCCAGTGACACTTCTCATTGTAATTTGGTGATGGGGGGGGGTAGGTTCTTTCTGGGTGGATTCTGGCCCTTCTGAGCCCAGGTGGGTCTCCATGGGAAGGTCTGGTGGAAATGACTTGCAGGTTCAAAGCTTTTGACTGTAATTTCCTGGGAGGAGATATTGTCTGACGTCTGTAAAGCAGCAAGGTGGACAGGTCCTGGTATTTGCTGGGACCTTTGGGGTGTGGTTTAAACTTAATTTAATCTTTGCTAGACTTTGTGAAATACGTTTTAACTAAATCCCATGTGGGAGCTAGAAGAGAGCTCTGTGTACCTGTGGTTTGAATAGTATACTGTAAACTTTAAAAAATTCGGATGGATTTGAGTCTCAGAAGTGAAAACACTCTGAAAGTATCATTTTGAGAGGAGGTAGGAAGACAGGTGTTTTGATTACTAATGATTTTGGATGGTGGTAGAGAGTACGTGGGTTGAATGTTTTATACCTCACTTGTTGGTTTTTTGTCCTTCCATTAGAAATAAGAACAGCATGTCCTAGACCAAACACCTCAGGCCTTGTTTCTGTGGCTGCTTTCTTCCAATACAAATCTGTGCTGCTACTCAAAGAGCTAAAAATGGAAAGCCTGCCTAAAAGCTAATTTGGAAAAATAGACTCAATCTCAGCAAGATGAAGTACCGTGTCATGTGGCTGCAAATATTGGCAGGGAGAGGAAGGAGGCTCTTTTGATGCCTCCCTTTTGATGCAATACAGATTAATATCTCGTTAATGGGACTGTGGACTGATACTAGTCTTACTGTTTATTGATAACAGTTTTTGTCTTTCAGCTGTTTATTGGTCTATGGTTGTTAACTTCAGGCTTTTGTTTTCTTAGTTGGGAGTGAGCTTTATTGCCGCTATACCCAGTTTAAACCATGGACACTGATCATAAAAAAAACAAAAAAAAAAACAAAAAAAACCAAAAAAACCCCAAAAACCCAAATCAAACAACCCATGGTTAGTCACCTTCCTGGTGGAGATCACAGTGTTGACAGTCTTCTGAGGCTGCTTATCTGAAGCTGCTTGAAATTAGGGACAGTAGAGCTTGTTCTTAGTTCAAAGGCTACATTTTTCACTGTTTCCTACTGAAAGGTTACTAATGTCATTACAAAGCCTTGCCAGTAAAGTCAGACTCCTGACACTTTCACCACAACAAATTGAAAGTAGATACTTGCTCACTGATGCAACATGTTAATGCAGAAGGCTAACTTGCATTGAAAGCCTTACCAGTACTGTAAGAATGCTTAATTTTCTTATTTTAGTACTGGTTGAAAAGAACAGAGGCCTCGTGTACCCCTTCTTTTTAAAGAACAGAGACTACCTCACTTCCTTGCTGAAAAGTGAAAAGCTCTTTGCTTAATGGGGCCCCCACAGTGAAAATAGTATAACTAATTAACACTAATGAGAAACAGATGTACTGAAGAACACTGAAACTTGAAGTTCTTAAGAGAAAGATTGGATTGATTTAAGCCTGACTAAATTGAATCAAGAAAAAAACAAAACACAAAAAACAGAGGGATGTATAAATCTAAATAATAAAATAACTTTTTATGAAATGCTTTAAAAATTTCAGTTCATTTTACTTAGTCCATGTTTAGGAATTCTTTCCTGTTATTTGGGAGCCAAACATTAGTGTTGTCATGGTGAGTGAGACCCCAGAAAATGAGAAATATTTTTATTGCCCAAGTTGAAAATAACACAGAAAGCAAAGTTGAAGCAGGGTAAAGTACAACCTAAATGATTCTATGATATTTAAACTGATTTCCATTCCCTTTCCCCTATCCCCCATTGTAAGGTCTTGGTAATGTCTGCCATTGAGGCTCTCATAGATGCACTTCCCCCTCTCTAGGGCAACATACACACGTGTATAAACCTAGTGACTTAGAGAAAATGTTTGGGGAATGAGGAAGTTGGAAAAGATGTTCTTGGCTTGGTCAAACTTCTTCAACATGCAGCTCAAGACTATCTTTAATTGTTAAGATTCAGTGACAGAGTGGTATTACTCAAAACACAGTAGATTTTAGCTATTTCTACCTTATATTGTGCCTAATTCAGTCTTGCCTTCCTACCAGTGAGCGTTGAATTTTGCAGAGGTTAACCTGTGCAGCAGCACCAGAAGGACCATCGTTCACGTGTTGTGTGTCCTGTGTAGCTCTGTTACTTGTAAAGTCTTGCCATTTTCTGTGCTCCGTATAAACTCATAGAAGTTCAGGGAACAGTCATATTCTCCTTGAAATAGGTGTTTGATAATTGTAGTAATTTCATATGGTGTAGGCTGACTTTAATTGCTCTTGTGTCGTGTCCCATTGTACCTCCTCGTTTCTTCTAGGTGGGCGGTATCTAACAGAGAAATGCTTATGGCACAGAACAGTTCGTTGGAATTTAAACTACACAGATTATATTTCATTAGTTTATTGATGGGTGGAACAGCAAATCAAAGAGAAGCACTTCAGTATGCGAAAAACTTCCAGCCGTTCGCCCTAAATCATCAGAAAGGTAAGTTTTCGGTCACATTAAGGGGATTTAAAGCACTTGGATGTGGCACCTCGTAGTAAAATATAAATCATGGTCTAAAGGTGGTTTACTCCATTATTTTCATTTTGTTAGAGGCTTCTTATTTTTTTATTTAACATGTATAACCTGAATCCTTACAATTTGAATTAACTCCTCTTTTTCTTTTTTTCTAAAGAGGGCACAGAATTGTATTTTAATATGTCTGCACATTTGCTTAAATTTAAGGTTTTTGACTTTTTAAATAATATGTAGATTACATCTAGAATAGGCCTGCTGCCAGGGTAAAGTGTTAAAAATGCACAGAAATGTTCTTGGAATAGTCATCTGCTATTTTCTGCTGCGTGGGGTAATACAAAGAGAAACGAAACTTTTGAAAAATGGGGAATATGTGAGTTAAGTGAACCATCTCAAACTGAATCCAGTAAAGCCTGATTTTTAGGGTACTCTGTGTGTCAGAAAGCTTACAAAAAAGTAAACCTGTTTGAAGCAAATTAATAGGCAGCATGCCGTGCTTGTAGAGGGGCAGATGACCCCGCAGTCTATCCATAGTGGACTGGAGCTCTCGTAGCTGTAGATGTCTGTTCTGTGATGGCTGTAATTGTATTTTGTAGAGGTGAGGATGTGTATTATTGATTTGGTGTATCTGCCTGTTTTCCATGTAAAAGCTAAAACTGTGGACACTAGCTTTTAGTAGTAGTATAAAATAACTAACTGTTCCTGGTCCCTCACAGATATTCAGGTTTTGATGGGCAGCCTGGTATATTTGCGGCAAGGTATAGAGAACTCTCCGTACGTTCATCTATTAGATGCAAACCAGTGGGCGGACATCTGTGACATCTTTACAAGAGATGCCTGTGCTCTTCTGGGTCTCTCCGTTGAATCACCTCTCAGTGTTAGGTATGCTGGCTTTCACTTGCTTTTAAGACCAGGTACATAGTGGTTTGGTTTCTATTTCTTGTTGAGGACAAAAGAAACGGCTTTTGAGAAGTAGTCTCATCTAGCTTGTATTAAATAAAGGGTATGGTTACAATTAGCTCTAACAAGATTTGCAAAGATTAGAAATCAGAGGTTCCCATCTGCTGTGCTTTACCCTGCACCTTTGCAGCTCAAGAGGAAGCATTCGTGGATGGAATTTGGCTTCCGTAGTTTAGACATCAGTGCGAAAGATGAGGATGGCAATGAGCCAGTTATTCCCACAGCAAATGTGTGAAAACTGTCCCTGCTGTTTAACTGCGAAAAACCCCAAAACTCTGGACACGATTCTGTCAGCACTTGATGATCTTGGTTTTTAATCCACATATTACTTTACCTGCCTTCTCCTTAGAAGAATGCTCAGGAGTTATGTTGTGATTTCAGCTGCTAAAATTTCCAAATCGTTTGCTGGACCTCATTTGCAAAGAGGCGGCACGTTCAAGCTCAGTAGCTAATCTGACAAAATGCAGATCTGTAGGAGGCTGTTGGAAATGTGAAGAAAAACCAACCTAATCTCCTTCTAGCTTATCTGAAGATGAAACAGATTAGCTGCTATTTAGCTTTTGGATTCCAGTTCCCTCAATATACTTGCCCGATGTCCTCATTTTCATTTCAAACATTAAATAGAAAATAATTTGTATGTAACTTTCTGGCCTAAATTTGATACTTAGCAGAAGCTTTACTACCTCTTCTTTTTTTTAAAATTTGTTTGGCTTTTTTTTTTATTGTTTGCATGTTACTATTATTAGAGTTCTGTGCTTAGTTTAGAGCTCTTAAAATTGTCAGGCCTTCTGCTTCTCCTGCGTGCGCCTCTGTTGCAAAATACAACAGAAGCAACAAAAGGAACACTTTCAGATTAATTGTCTCTTTACAATAAACGTTACGAGTTTCAGTTTGAGGGTTTTATAGATATCTAAAACTTCTATCTCTGGTTTTTGGTTTTCACCTTTTTCCTGTTTCAGTCAAATTAACAGTAGTCCTTTACATTTTAATTGCTTGTGCACTGACGCTGTAATACGGTTTTCAGCACAAATGGCCAAGAGATTTTCAGTGGAGTGGAAATTCCCTGTTATTGATGTTTGGATTGCTTGGATGCTTGCTTTGCACCTGGTGTGAAATCAATTGCACTGAAATGTATTTACTGTATAGGTGGTATAAATACTCTTGTCATAAACAAGACTGTGCTAAACTGGCGTGACCTTTGAGCGCTGCAAATCCTGTAGAAATTACACCAGCTTGAAGTTAAATCCCTGCTATAAAATATATTGCTTTCTAGAACATGGGTAGCAGTCACTTTTTTTTTTAAGGCTGATTGGTTTCTCCAGTGTGTATCTAATCCTGTACAGGCCTCATGGTCTGAGTTACTGCGTGGCGTCAGTGGGAAAACTCTCATTGTGCTAAGGAGGTCATGGTTCAGGGTCTTGAAGGACTACAGGGCACCATTTGAAGTTACTATTTACTTGAGTTGTTATACTCTTAAAGGGGTCTTCCAAAGATGTTTTCATACAGAACCATTAAAGCAGTGATGCTTTTATTTCTACAAATACTATTTGTCTAAACTTTCCATAGGGTTAACACAAGTTACACTCAGGGCTGAAATAACCAAAAAGCAAAGTGTAAGGATTAAAATAGCCGGTCAGAGGTGAGGATATGATTTTTTGTTTTCTTGTTTTAAGCTTAGGCAAGAGATGTTTCAGGCACATCCCTCCCAAGTAAACTTACCAGAATGTTGCTGCAGAAACATAAAAACAAGTATCTGGAGGGGCAGAGTGGAGAGGAAGGTCGTGACTTCTGTAGACAATAAAACTTGCACAAATAGTAAAATAATCTGCCAAAGAAACAGAGTAGGCTGATACCAAGGTCAAATCCTGTTTCTGTTGCTGCTGATTTCTGGGCCTATAGTACTGTCATTAAATTTAAATCCATCAAAACATCTGTTAATTTGTGGAAACTCAGTGTCATACTTTCTTTTGTAATGTAGTGAAATATTTCAAAATACTGTGGTAAGTTCTAGTAATGGGTAACTCTCAGAGCAGGATGAACTGTTGGGACACTGACTTTGGTCAGTTGTATACTGCCATTCTTGTTACAGGCTGTGGTTTTCTTCCTTCACTTGCCTTCCTGTGTTTTTTCTACATTTGTTTCCTTGATTTCAGGTGAAGGTGAAAAGACATGTTTCTTTACATGGTAATTACATGTAATTAAAGGATTATGGGTTGTGTGTACATGTGGGTTACGCGGAAACTCTTAGGCTGCATGTACTCTTCCATAGTTGAAAGCAGCTACCTATATAAGCTAACATGATGTCTTCCTCCCATACAGTTCAAAATCGAAGCAGGTGGTATGGAAAATCAATTCATTATAAGACTCAGAGCAGGGATTAACTGTTGTTTTCAGTCCAGAATGTAGTACGAGGGCCCTAGCCTAAGGTGCAGGGTAACTGATAACCTGCCCCAAAACTCTTGCTTGTTATACTTGAAGGGAGCTTAGAAATACAGACAATAACTGGATGAAGTAGTACAATGCTCTTGTGTCCCAGTTAACCTTTAAAGTAGAAACATGAAAAATGCTGGTTTCCTAACAGGCACCGTATGTTAACAATTTCCTTTTTCTGCAGTTTTTCAGCAGGTTGTGTAGCATTACCAGCTCTAATTAATATCAAGGCAGTTATAGAACAAAGGCAGTGCACGGGTGTTTGGAACCAGAAGGATGAACTACCGGTGAGTTGATGCTAAGCTATCCCAGGCCAGATTTCTAACGTTGAATGCTGTTTTCAGGTTTCCTCTGTGCTGAAGATTAAGGGATGTTACACATGGCTGCCACCTCCAGCAGATCCTGGGCTTGGGACTTCCTGCTGTACAGAGACCTCGGGGTCTCATCCCGGGCCGGTGGATGTGGCTGCCGGTTTCCTGTTTGTAGGTTCAACCAGTAGTGAAGCTGAGCATGAATCGCAGACAACCACCCACGCACACACATGAAGGACACTGATAAAACCGGCTGCACAGGCTGCCACAGACGAGGCGCTGCCTTCAACAGCACCCACGTACAGGGCTTGCATAAAACATAAGTATAGACAGCCAAGATCCCTTCCTCCTCTTTGGCTGGTAAAGATTGAAATTCACTGGTGAAAGCACGCACGCGCCACTCTAGATTCACAAGCAAATGCATGTTCGTGGACCCTCAAACACTGGCATGGCCCTTCTGGCCCCTTTTATACCCCTTTCTGGCTGTTCCTCCCCAATCCCCTTCCCCTGCACATTGCTCCTGCAGTTTGTATAGTTCTACTAACCCCCTTTCCTCTAAGACCCTCAGGTTTCCGTTCTTATCTGTGGCAAAGTCCAGGTTTGGTTGCAGTTTCTTGATGACCTATCAATTAGTGTGACTGACAAGGTTGTTTCTTGTTATTGTCTCCGTTACGTTTGTCTGTCAGGTTTATATTTCTCGGTTTTGTTTGTTGCTCCCCCGTTTACTTGTTATCCCCTTTCACATTGAAAAGGTCTCTGATCAGATGACCTTAACAAAACAGATGCTCTCACCTTCCACTTAGCCTTACACTGAATGTATGAGACGTTTCTATATAAGTGGAAAGGAAATGCATCCCACTAAGAAACATTAACTTCCCCCAGCTGTGCTTGAGCTCTGTCCACGAGTTGCTTTGCACTAACTCTTTATCAGGCAGATAGGAGATGAAAGAATTAGTGCTACACCTGGGGACACGAGAACTGAATTGGGATCCAGTGCATTATGCTTCCAGCACAGCTCATTTGTATCAGCTGCAATGAAGTTCAGTTGTTATGAAACCCCAGTTTCCCTTTATAGGTCTTACCAGGTGTGTGCAGCTCTCCAGTGGCCTGCTCCTGATTTGGAAAGAAAGCCTATTTTGTGTAAACCGGGCACGAATTGAGTTAGCCTCTTTGATTGTAGCCGTAAGAGATTCATTTATAGTGTAAGTACGTGTGCTGAGTTTCTCCCAGCTATGTTTTCTGTAACACTGAGAGTGTAACCTCTAAGTGTGACAGATTCATGCCCTGCTGTCCAGACAGGAATGGTTAGCTAGGGAGCATTTGGGAAACGATTGCTGTCAGATGCAGATCAGTTAATAGTATTTATATGCCTCCTTGCATATTCTAAACTTAAGGGTCTCTAGTGTGTACCGCTAAGGCAGTATGGGGATGGGAAGCCTTATTTTCATCATGCAAAGACAGAGATTAAGTAGTGTGAAAAGGTTATATTGTCAGGTTTTGTTGAAGGTGAAACCTGTCAGAACTGAGGACTGGTCAGAGCCAGGAGCTTCAGGTACAGAACCTGTGATTTTTGCAGTTCTCAGTCGATTCCTGAAGTCACAGACGCGTTCTTCTCTGTGAGATGTCCCTTCCTGAAATCATTTGGTCCTGATGGCAAGAGTTGTGCTGTACCAGTGTTTTCTGTGTTGGTACTGAAAAGAAACGATTCTGATACACTTCATTATTGATGTGACATGTAGGTGTTGGGAGAGTCTTTCAAGAAGCTGTAGAACATTAACAAAATAAATCCAAGGGTTCCCCCCCCCCCCCAAATTGAATCTATCCCCCCCTTAAATGAGATCTATCATCTAAACCACTTTGGAAATCACTGGCTAGGAAATAAAGTGTTGTTGGGTCATCAGCTCAGTTTTCCTGCCAGGCCATAGATCTGCACTAAAATATGCACTTGTCCTTTGGTTGGGGATGGGAAGAAGCAACATAATTGTGATCTTAAATTGGAGATTTAAGTATTTTTGGCTGGGAAATTGTCAGGCATCCACACAATGGATTTTGCTGCCTTCACAGCTGAATTGTGAAATCTGTTAAGTAAGGGCCATGACCTAAAAGGCATAATTGTCTGGAAATGTAGTTTCCCAAGATAAATCGTTATGTTAATTTCTTTCACAGATTGAAGTGGACCTCGGTAAAAAGTGCTGGTATCATTCAATATTTGCCTGTCCCATTCTTCGTCAGCAAACAACAGATAATAATCCACCTATGAAATTAGTCTGTGGTCATATTATATCAAGAGATGCTTTGAATAAAATGTTTAATGGCAGCAAGTAAGTACCATTCTTTTATTTCAAGCAACGTATAGACAAGGACAAATCTTAAGAATGGAATACTGTGTTTTGGGAAAACAGAGTCCATAATTACATAATTTGTGGAAGCTTGTTAATCTTAGAGAATGACTTGGAAACCAGATAAGCCAGGTGGTTGCACTGGAGAAAAATATAATAAACCCTCTGATGTTTTAGAAGGTGAGATTACGTGAAGGAATGTAATGTTCAGGGTAATTTTCCAAGTTGTAAGTACCATCGTGTTGCCTTAGATTCAAAATAGAGACTTTTACACATACAGTTTTTCATTGGGAGCAAGGTTAGTAGCTCATGAAATGTCCCTTAAAAAATAAAATGAAACCTCTGGGGAAATATGGCTTAGTAATTGAGCAGGTAGTTGAATTATCACTGTGGAAATACTCCTCCTTAGATATCAGCGGGGTGCCTACAGGCTTTTGGGAAGGAGGAAATGGGAGGGAGGGAGCTATACAGATTTCCTTGAGGAAGAACCAGTGGTAATTTGGATTGAATATATGCAGCTTCCGTGGAGGCAGTCAGCTTAATGTAGAGCCCTAAGTTGTTTTGTGAAATCCAGTGTGAAAATAAGTGATGCTATGAATGAAAATGTCGAGTGATGTTCGCATTCTTTGCCCTGCTAGAAAAGCCTAAAGGTATGCCTTCATGGGTGACTTTAGCCATTTTAAGCCAGTAAACTTCAGCTACACTATTCCTGTCCCCGATCACTCATTTCTGATGCTTTCATTGATCAGCTTTAGTGACAGCACAGCTCTGGCAATATTAACTCGGGGGGTGGTGTGGTGTGTGTGTGTGAAAGGCCCAAACTTAGAGATGGGGAGAAATGGATCAATGCTAGAAGAAATATTGTAAGCAGGTGGAATTGTATCAGTGGAGACCTCAGCAGGGAGGCCAGGCTGACCTCCTCAGTCATAGCCTGCAGGAGCTGATCTACACGGGGTGTAAAATCACAGCATTTTGGGAACCAGAGAGTAAAACGCCCTGGATACTGAGGAAGTCAAAGTGAAAGCTACCAGCCTATTTAAAATTACTAAAATGCAACAAACTAATCCAGAAGTAGAAGTAATAGATTAATCATGAAGAGTAATTTCTTGGTATTTAATAATTCAGGGGTGCGTGGGTGAAAGGTGAGAAAGAATATAATTAGAAGAAAAAGCATGATAAGGTCTCTCTCGGCTAAAGGTGACTTTCAATGGAGCCAGGGAAAAAAAGAGGAAGGACTATCACTGCAAACTCGATACCTTTGTAATGGATGAAAAAGCATAATGCTCGGCTGTCACACATTGCTGCGATTCTAACGCGTTGTCTTTGTCTCCAGATTAAAATGCCCCTATTGTCCGATGGAACAGAGCCCTGGAGATGCCAAACAGATATTTTTCTGAAGAAAAGTTTCATTATGCAGTTTGTAAGTGACACTCTGGATTTCAGGTGCATTTCAGGAGAATTAAAACACACTTGTTCCATTTTATGCAGCAGACTGAGGACTCCTATGTTTGTATAAGCTAATGCTACAGAAACTTTGCCAACATTTAGTATATACATACCAAGTGGAAATGCTACAGAAATATTATTACCATAGGGCTTTACTATACTCTTGGTCTCCATACCTGATCAAGTTACTACACCAGCAGTTGTCATTCAATGCAGGTTTTTGTACTTAATTATATGGTGACTTTTTAAAAGCAGAAATTGATCACCCGCATTTGTTTAATATTCTTCCTGCTATTATTCTATCATTCTATTGATAACTGTCACCTTAGAGAATGTTTGTGGAAAAAGTTTTATTTCCTGTAATGTGTACATAATTAAAGGTAAATACTTCAGGAAAAAAAAGTTTGATAAATTGAATAGTAGTTATAAACTAATTTGTATTTTTTTCGCTGACAAAGCTGTGATATATTCTGAGTTTTTCTTTCAAACATTTTTTCAACTTTTACATAGAATTCAAAGTAAATGTGCATATATATAAAGTATATAAAATATATAGCCCCAAGGGGCTACCTGTTAAAATCCATCACTAATTTATAAGGGTGATGCGTGGCTAAATTACTACTGGAGCAGAGAGGGAATAGGAAATCCTGTTCCTTTGGTTTCACGATCGAGGATTGTTTGTGTAAGAGAACATTCAATAAATTCTGAAGTGGAAATGCTTTTAGTCGATGACATTTGCTCTCTGGCCTTTGTAGTCATGTTCTTTGAACTTTGTATTCAGGATTAGGCTATAAATGTCATGTTGCTGTATAGTTTAATAGTCATTATAGTGTGCTATTTATAAACAGTTATCAAAACCAAATCAATTGTAGAAGTATTCATTGTTAAATGGGGGAAAAGCATGTTCTGATGCAATCTACTGATCACGACTCTGCACTTGGCAGAACTGGGCCCTACATCATATATTAGGAGGTAGCAAGTTTTCTGTAGCTTGAGAACACTTTGCTTCTAGCCTTGTTTTTGTAGTAGACTATTACTGCCATTGCCACTTTTTCTGCTAAATTCGTCATATTGTTGACTAGGTAAATTTGTACTCATAAACGAGATGTAGATCATGGCAGTTAAATCTTTTCTAGTGTGCATATATTTGTATTTATTGCACTGTCCTATAGTAGGGCAAGCAGCCATAAGGCATGCGAAGCTACATGTAAAATTATATTTCTGTATTGTGTAGTTAAAAAAAAAAAAAAGCCCAGGCTTATATGGCTGAATACTGACACACTGGTTGAATGCACTAGCACAATGCACTACAGAGAAGACCGTCTTTGAGAAATCTACACCTTTTGAATTTGTATGTCGCCTGACTTGAGAGACTGAGTTGGACTCTATCGGATCAGTGACAATGGACATCCCTAAAGAGACATTAAGAGGAGCAAGTCAAGGCACACAGATTTTAAACTTTAAATGTGTTTGATACATGTGAAAAATACAGGTGTGTGATTTTCTGCAAAACTTAAATTGTATTCACACTGAGTTCAAAACAACCGCATTATCAAGTGGTAAAATCAACAATAAACGGGTGAGGATATTTTCCATGTAGGTTTCCTAGTCTTGCTGAAATTGCTTTTAATCTTTTCTTTTGAGCGGAATTGCTTAATGCTTTGGATTTATATGAAATGGCATATGAAGTATTAAAAAAAAAACCAAACAACCCAACAAACAATAATAACAAAACACCCCCAAAACACCCTGAAGTGTAAGTGCTGCATCTCTTTCTCTGTCACACTGCTGGTATTTTGGCGTTAGTGTGAACACCGGTTAGTGCTGATAGTGCCTCTAATGCAATTGCTTAGAGTACAAAAATGGCACAGTTATTAAATGGCGATAGGGTACAAATTCAACTTATATATTAGAATGTTTTTAATACAGAGTGGTCCTATTTTCCCTTTTAAATAGTGCATATTATAGATCCATAGCTAATTCAAAAACTCAGCTGTTTTCACCAGATAATTGCAATTCTTTTCCTAGCTGTCTGTATGTTTACTTAAAAACAATTGCTTGCAGTTTTGAAGCTCCACCAACAGATGATGCTAGCAGTTTAGTACAGAATGCTTACGTGCTTACGGTAATGGGATCTTGTGCTGGTCGTTTGTGAAACACGTCTACATTTTGGTTGTTACAGCTATCCAGTTTGCCCTTTGAGGTGATGCAAGTTGTCGCATGATACTGCCTGATACGCTTCTGGTAACTGGAGAAAGTGCTTGCACAGGGAAGAGTGAATAATACTCTGATGTTTTCACACTTAAAATATAGTTAGCACCTGATACGCATACATTTTCTCTAACAGGGTTTGGGAATATCCATACTGTAAAAAAAAAAAAAAAAAAAAAGGCATTTGATTTTAAAGCTACGGTGGTATCTGAGGTCTGTCTCTTCAACCAAAGCCTGTTGTAATTAGAATCATTACTAAGGTTGGAAAAGACCTCTAAGATCGAGTCCAACCGTCGACCCAACACCACCATGCCCACTAAACCATGTCCCTAAGCACCTCATCTACACATCTTTTAAATACTTCCAGGGATGGTGACTCAACCACTTCCCTGGGCAGCCTGTTCCACTATTACACTTTTGGACCAGATTGTGAAGCCTTTAACTTGTCCCTTTGCGCAGCAAGTGCCTTTTAATGAGGCTGCTGCATAATGAGAGTAAAGAGACTCGGCACATTTATATCTGTATCGAGACCACTGTGTCACTCCTGCATGCTACACTGGGCTTGCAACTGGTGCTTCCCCCCTCCTTTGCAAAATGTGTCAGAAGAGCAGCTCTGTGGCAACAAGTGCACCAGCTAGTAATGTAGATGGGCCTTAAGCCACGATTTTTTTGACCACACTTAGATAAAAGGTTTAGTTTAACTTATGGGTGCTCCAAAAGTAATGGATGTTTATAAATATGATTACCAACAAGCTGCTGTTACAGAAATGTTAGTTCTATGTCTGTTAATAGACTGAGTTCTAATTTTTGTAAGTGTCTTAAACAGGAAATCTATTGTGATATGTTCTTGTGGGTTTCAAGTCTGACTTCTGGTATAAAACGTAATCAAATGTAGGAAACAAAAATAGTACATAGCCTTTTTGATCTCAAAAGGTATTGATCATTTTTGTAGTACTGTGACTGTCATTAACACAAGCTCATGTCTTCACCTCCCGTTAGTACTCTCGATGCTGGGCTGCTCTGTGAAGTATTTTTGAATTAAGCCTTTTCCTGCAGTGACTTCAGCACTACACATTGCAAGTAGACATGGCTGAACAACCAATCTCCCCTGCTAAAAATCAGTGTTTCTCTACTGAAATACTGTATTGCTTTCGGTCTTCTATCTCTAAGTCAGGTTAATTAACGTGTGTAGAAGCTGCAGTGAAAGCTGTGTGTTACAAGTAATGAGTTAGAGCTTCTGATCCCTGTTAACTTAAACCTGTCTCCATCTTCTTAACATTTTACAGGATGGCTGCTGCTAAAATTTAAGGTTGAAGTTATGTATGACTACTCAGAGCCAACTCGCCAGGTTTAACACAGCAAGTTTGAGTTACATTTTTCCTTGCAAGGTTTGTTTGTCTCCTGCAAGATACTCTTTTCCTTTCTGTGCTTATCGCTGCAGAGGTTGATTTGTCTCTAAGGAGTAAAAAATTCATGCTCCTTAATCCATCCCAACTCTTGCGCTTTTCCTTTTGTGAATAGGAAACTGCAGTGTAGGG
>NW_008825538.1:3518940-3545046 GCF_000699105.1 Pygoscelis adeliae | reverse complement strand
GAGTGGCAGCAATGATCTGTAGCGAGTAAAGCTGTAATGTAGTGTTACATTACTGTTCTGAATTTAATTCAAGCCCTAATACATATAAAGGAGTGGTTTACAAAAATGTATATCTGTGAGAGAAGAGTGACTTAATATTCCTTTGTGACTTCATGTTTGCATTAAATTAGCAGTCCTATAGGGAAATATGGAAACGGGAGTTGTTTACAGCCCACTCTAAGCTCTTACTGAATCCTGCTGGGCCTCTGTGCAGGAACTGGTGTTTTCAGATCACACTGGCTTGTAGTAGTTTTTACAGGACAGCTGTATCTGTATTCAAATGCAAAAGCCCTGGTAGTGTGGCCTGGTTCCTATGCCACTGTAGAACTAAGAATTTTTCACATTCTAGAGGGTTATTTTGAATGTAGCCAGACAGCACAGTTTCAGTGCAGACTGGAACAAAGACTCAGTGCTGAAGCTGGTGGGTGCTGTGACCTGGACTGGAGCGAGCAAAGCTTTCCTGAATTCAGCCTTTGAAATGGATATCCCCTTTTCTCCTGCATTTCCTCTGCCTCGTGTTTATTTTCAGACTTAGTGACACTGCTGTTGGTTTCTTCCTTCTTACTGTCAAGTTATCGCTGTGGGTTTTCCTTTACTTTGGCTAAAGAAACAAAGGGATGGGGAAGATGCAAATAGTGTCTCGGTTCAAGTCATCCATAAGACATTTGCATGTGGGGGGAGGACCTAAATATACAAACACAGCTATTTTGTCTGACAATTTTTCCCCCCTCAGAACTGAGAGTAAATTCTAGTATTTTCCAGGGTGTCTAAATTACACAGGAGGTTTCCAAGAACATGGAGCACAAGCAGATGTGATAGCTCTCCCACGATAAAAATTGTATGTATTCAATTTATTCAGCAGAGCTCAGGATGGGAATCCAGTGATGGATAGGTCATGCTGACCCTGTGTGTCAAACAGATTTGATTTCAGATGAATGAGAAGGAAGAAACCTAGCTACAGGAAGGTCATATTTCACTGCCTCTTTACTGTTCTTCCAGAGATTTCTGTAATTCTTTCCTCACCTTATTCTGCTTTTCTGTCTTGAATGCTGCAGAAGCAGCAGCAAGGTTATGGTTTCTGTGGGGTGGCTTCCAAGGGCTTGCACAACATGCACCGCAGCATTAGTCTGAGGAGTCTGGGTTGAGCTCAGGCGCCTTCACTGTGACAGGTCATCTGTCAAATACAGGCTTGGACAGACAAAGCGGCTTTAACTGACCAGTCCAGTTATTGGCTCTTCTGGGGTCATCTTGGCTGGATTATTTATCTGGAGCTTATTGAACTCATCAAAATCCTTTGTCACTCTGAAATATTTCAGAGTAAGTGATGCACCGGAGGGTGGAGAAGCAAGTGTCTAACAAAGGCAGCAGATTCTGGACGCTTTATGTTGTGGGGGCATCTGATGTCTCCCTCAGCTTCACAGGGCTTTCAGTGACCATCTTGTACCCTTTTTTCTTTATTAGTTGAGGTTACGCTTAAATTGGAAATTAGCTCTTACTCTTTCCACCATTAAGCATTGACTCCTAGGTTGTTTGCCTTTAGCCCATCAGTTTCTGAGAGTTTTGAGCTACTCCACTATCAGTTTTGAGCACCTCCGCAATTAGGTAACCCTCAAACGCTGAACAAATCTATTCTTCCACCTCTTTGAAAGTCATCCTATACCTCACTCTTGTTTGCCTTGTATTAACCCAGAAGGGCTCCCAGCCTTTGCCTCTGCACCCAGTGCAGTTGCCTTACCGTGTAACCTGGAACCTCCTCCACATGCTATTAGCAAAAAGCCGTCAGATCTGTAGGGCCTGTCCAACAACAGCTTCCTGCATGGAGAAACAAGCACCCTTGAGCACCTTCTCTAGTCTCCAGCTCAGCCAGTCCTTCCCTTTTCATCGGTGCAAGCAGCAGTCCAGGCTTCTTGCCCAGACACTGCTACTCAACCACGAACTCAGCTAGTTTGCTCTGAACTTGTTTGATTTGCTAGGGGCATCTACATGCCTTCTTGCTTGATGCTGTGTTAGTCATTCACCTCTACAGCAGGGCTGGAATTGCTCTCGGCTCCTTCCCTTCTCACTGCTGTGCTGATACTTGCATCTGGTTATTAAGGTTTTGGTGCAAAAGATGTGGTTCGGTTTTTGCCTTTTATCCGTAGGGGTGCGAAGGTAAATGTTTGTCTTGTGAAGAAAATCCAGGTCTTGCTAAGCTGATTATAAAGAATATTGTTCCTCAGCTCTACGTGTAAATGTAAAACTTAACAGGCCTTCTTGAGCTATAGGTTTAAATCTGAGATGCGATGCTGGCTACAGCTGACCTGAACTGGAAGATGAATCGATCGTGGGACTGCATGGAAGGAAGAGCTGGCGAAGGAAACTCAGTCTTGCTTTGGAGAGCTGTGCTGTGTCACCGCCTCTGCTGGAGGGTTCCTTGGTGAAGCTGGTCTGGTGGTTTGAAGCAAACTTCTCACGGATGTGTCTGCCCGTAAGGTGTTCCTCATTGTGGGGGTATTCAGCATGAAACTCGGGGCAGTGACTAAAGAAGAGTAAGTGCTTATTCTGGTGCATGCCCCAAGCTGCCTCTTCTGGTTCCCTCAGCCTTCTGACCTTCTGCAGAGATGCTGGTTGCGTAGCAAATGCTGAATCACAGCAGTTCAGTCCAGTGTATTTGGTATATTTCTAAAACATATTTAAATTGCAGTGGTTCACAAATAGAAAAACCCATGTAAGAAGAGACGGATGAACAACTTCTACCCCTGGGTATCTTGGGGTGGACAGCAGTCCATGAACATGCACTTGTAGTATCTCACAGAAAGTCCGCAGGTGGAGAGCTGGATATGCTTTTAAAATTAATTCCTTAATAGGTTTATGCTAACTCACGATATCTGTTACAGTGGTACAGAGGGATAATATTTCTACTGATAACTTTATATGCAGTTTGCAGCCAAGCTTAATATGCAGTTTGGGTGATACATCCCTTTGGTCGCCTACAGATCTAAGAACCAAAATCAGAGACCACCAAGATCTGTGTTTTAAAGAGATGCAAAGACACGAACGAAGAGAAAGAATTGAAGGTGACGCCCAGCTGATAGTAAGAAGCTGGAAGCTGCTAATAGAGTTCAGTGAACAGTCATGTATTTTTAATAGCTTGATTATACCCAGTAAAAAGCCATGCCCTCATAGCTTACAGCTGTGATGACATTGTCCAGAAATTGGCAGGCCGGAGAATTTGTAATGTGTCCGTTAACCGGTCTTTCTTTTACGTGAAACATACCCTCTAAAGAGGGATCGTGCTATGTAGGCAGCAATAGTGCGATGACGGTCCTTTCTTTGCGGTGCTGAAACCGCTGGGACCTTGCTAGCTTCATGAATGTATGAACAAAGGCTCCGATTACCTTCAAAGATGACACGCTTCCTCTTTGCTTTCTTTTAAGGCGTCTGGCTCTGCAACCGGAGCTTGAACCGGTAGAAACTGGT
The DNA here is from genome assembly GCF_000699105.1 of Pygoscelis adeliae. Taxonomy (NCBI): domain Eukaryota; kingdom Metazoa; phylum Chordata; class Aves; order Sphenisciformes; family Spheniscidae; genus Pygoscelis; species Pygoscelis adeliae. The sequence goes on along the minus strand of NW_008825538.1, from coordinate 3,541,548 downwards.
TGCCGCAGGCAGTTGTGTGATGGTCAGTGTTTGTTCTGGGTTTGCGATACCTGGGTGCACGCTGAGGGTTGTGCGGAGCAGGGCGTACCCCGGGGCGCTATGTGAACCGTGGCCTGCAGAGTGCAGGTTGGAGGTTCAGCACGAAGAGTGCGTAGAGGGAGACGGGAGGCGTCCCGAAGCTTCCCGCGTTTGGCACTGGGGTTAAAAGACATCAAGTGTGTTCTGTGATTCTGAACTAGAGGTCAAAAATCGGTAGCCCCCACTGTGCAGTGGATTTTGTGCTGTATTCGGAAGGGTAATTACAACTGTCAGCGTTGTAATTTTTTTTTCTAGATATTGATTTCCTGTGCAAATGGAGACTACTAAAAAAATAAACCAAACGAAAAACCAACCGTGCTGCTTCTAGTTCTTCGCTACGTTCATCTGTGGTGTCAGGAGGGCTTTGGCTGTATTGATCTCGCTGCAGGACCAGGGTCTTAGTGGAGCTATGATTGCGTATTAGTAACGTCAGTATTTAGTAGTGCCCAAATACATGTATTTTACATTGCTTAGGGTATTACTTTGCTCTGTTTATCCTGCACTAGGATTCCATGCGGTTTCTATAGTGAGGAATTTGTTGTACACGTGTTCATCTTATTGCAACACTTTTTGCTTTTAAATACCCACATCCTGTTTTTCATTACAGGATTGACCCCTGTAGGCTCTCATAGCAGTAGAACTAGCAATAAATGTTTAACCCGTGGATCATGAAATAATAATTTCATTTGAAAGAATAGCATAGCTTACAGGGAGTAAAATATAGAAAACCACTTCTGCTAGGTTTTCTGTTCAATGTTTAACACTATGCATTTAATCTCGGTGTGTGTCACATGCCACGTTCAACTACTGTGCTAGAGAAAATGCATTTTCAAGGAAATGCTTCCCACGCGTAATACATGGCCTTTTGTGGGGAAACTACAACAGATGCATGCAGCCAGATCACTTCACCTTCTTTCTACAAAACCATTTAAAAGAGCCGGAATGGGAGGGGAAGGCCACTGTGGAAGTGGGGAGACAGTCTTAAGTTGCTGGAAGAGGATTTTGGTTCAGGGGATAGTGCCGGGTCAGGAGGAGCATTGCCTGACAGCCTGGGTTACAGGAACGTGGCATGATGTAGACCAAAGCTCCAGTATAATGTGAAAACCCAGGAAAAAATGATTGAGAACAACGAGGAAGCAGCTGTAGAGGATGCTACCAGTGAGGTAGTGATGTTCCTACCTTTTGTAAACTGTTTTGCAGAAATCCTTCATGAGTTAAGGCTTTATAAGTGAAAACTTTTAGCTCAAACTAAGTCAACAAGAGATTCTGGGACAACGTAATAATAAAATCGATGCTCATAGGAGAGAGAGAAAAGGTATGAGCTTTTCATTTTCATGGTTAGCGCTGACCGTAGGATGAGATCAGACTGGTTTAGGTAAACATAACGTATTAAAACAGGGCTAAAGGTTGGACCTAGGCTGCCTAGAAACAGGTTGTTAAGTCGATCTGCTTCATGTAAAAATGCAGCTGCACGTTGGTGATGAGGCTGACGCTGCGACGGGGCAGAGCCTGGCACTGCAGGTGCGGCGAGGGCCTCGCTTCTCCCCAGCTTAGCACCTGGGGTTTGAATGAGGTCACCCTTAACAGATGGAATGTGTCTTGGTGTTTCTTAATGTCTCTGAATTCATAGACATTTCAATGTTAAGGCTTTTCTGTTAATTTTTTCTTTGTAGTGTGTGTAGATACATGTAGTTGTCATTCAGTATTTGCCACCTATTGTTTAGCTACACCTATCTAGTCCCTATTTATTTTTTTTTTTATTACAAAAAACTAAGCTTGGAAGAACTTTGTTTCTCTCTGAATTTCTCTCCTTCCCAGCTTGTTTGCAGAGGAGGAGACTAGCGAAGGGTTTCTTTCATTCTTTTTTTTCCCCAGGTTTTTATCAGCTCCTTGGCAAGAATACCTGAGCACTTCCAGAGTCTTTATCTCATCCACCTTCATAGCACCCCCCTGGGATGGAGGAGTGTTACGGGGCCCATCTTACAAGTGCCTGGGAAAATAATTTTAGAGAGATCATTTTAGGCTGTGGTAAGCTGGAGCTGGATTCTGGCATCCTAAAGCTCAAGCTGATATGTAATTTATTGCCTTTTCCCTTACCCAAGGCTTCCTCAAACCCTCATTTATTATCTTCATGAAGGATTTTAGCTGTTCTGAGGCTAGGAACTGACTAAAGAAATAAACATTAGCAAGTCAAACTAGAAACATTGTTTTATTTTTTTTTCTCAGTTCTTGATTTGCAAGTGTAGTAAGGAAATACTTAAATCAAATACAGAGCTGAAAAAACAGAACTCATTGTACTCAATCAACATGTCCCAGGTCGGTGTGCTAAAAGTCCTGCTTAACCAAAGCAAGTGACAACGACTTTTTTTAACCACTCGAACCACTTCTTCCAGAAAGAAAGAAAGAAAATCCCGCCTTCCTTGCTCAGGCAAAGCCCCTGCTGAAACCGGTGGAAGTGGGGCTAGCAGCAGAACAAGGACAGCAAGAGGGAGACAGTAAACCTTAACCCCCAGGACTCTAAGAACCTAAAAAATAAGGCCCTTTACTCCATTTTTACCTTCTCGGTGCAGCCTTGTGTTACATTAGATGAAACAATAAAACTCCTAGGAGAGACGTGGCACCACAAAAAGAGGGTGTGTTAAGTGAGGGCGTTTTATTTCCAAGTCATTTTGTAGTAAATTCAAATTTCGGCTGCATTTTAAAAAGAAGTATCACACACCCTTGAGCAAAGGCCCAGCTAATACCCTTATTTCTCATCAGCTTATCGCTGACACATGTCAGCATCAGGACTGACCTGTTTCTTTTCCCTGAACCGCAGAGCTGAGAATACTGGGAATAGAGATGGCGTTTGGCCTCGGGAATTAATTTGAAAACCTCAGGTTTTGGAAGGAGCTGTGCTTTAGCGTGCAGTTCACAGAAAAAGTGCCTGCTTGCTGCCCGTGTGTCTCCGCTCCATCTTGTCTTTTCAAATTTGTGGAGTGCATGAGAAGGAGTAGCATTCTAGGTAACGTAGGTGATGGGCTTACGTGGTGACAGCTCCCAGAAGACGATCCAGAAGCCAAAAGGTGCAGATGTTTATACATGTCGGCTTGGCATGCCGGGTTTCGCATTGGGCTTCCCATTCACAGGCCTAGAGAGAGAGGGAAGGTTTTGATTTACTTTGATGTAAAAGGAACAAGAAGGCAATTAATGTACGGCTGCTGATCAGCTCGTTTAGCCTTGGTCTGCGGCCGGGGACCTCCAAGAGCAGGCTGCAAAGTGTTTCTAAATCCTCTTCGTGCTAGTGAAGGATCCGCCAACATTTCAACTAGTGACAGCCAGTAGGACGACTTTCTTAAGATACACTGCTAATCAATTGTTACACTAATTAAAAATAAATAAAAAGGCTTTTTTAATTTGCCTCTGACTTTTGCACACTCCTGTCCTCTCGTCAAGCCTTTCTTCACATTCAGAAATGAATGAAGAAAGAACTCAGGGCTTTTTTTGGAGTTGGGGAAGCTGTTATCAATTCATAAAGACTTTTTCTTGTTGCAAACCAGTTTCCTGCAGAGGAGCTTAAAAGGAGGCTTCCTAGACAACCAGCGTGCTCCCAAAATGATAGAAATTACTGGTCTCCAGCAACTGATAGTTTTATGCTGATTTAATGAGTTGGAGATTTGGCACCCGTTTTCACTGAAGATTAATTGGTGGTGGAAAATGAATCCTACAGCTGCCAGCAAGAATCCCAGGCCAGATCCCGAGGCGCTCTTTAATTGAGTGAATTGCACTATTAACTTCCAGCGAGCTTCATTTCAATAAGCGGGAACAGCTCAGAGCAGCAAGAATTTCCTCTCTTAAATAAAAGCTTAAATATGCTACAGTTGCTTAAACCAGGACCCTGTCATGTCGGCGCTGCCGGAGGAAAGCTGTCCTTGATGAGATGATTTCCTGAGGCACTTGTAACCCAACTGCTCCATCAGTGCAAGACTGAAGAGCTCTGCGGTGTGTTTTTTCTCCTTGGGGACAGAACATCTTTGCACGGGGCTGGCAACAGGAATTGAGATAAGTGAAGAATGCAAGCATTGTCCTCATCAAGGCTGCAAGAAGAGCTCTTCGTTATCACTTCGCCCTTGGAAAGCCAGGCGAGGATCAGAAGAGCCGCTGGGTAGAATAAATATCCATTGTAAGAATAACAGGCTGTTCCCTTTTTCAGACAGGTTAAAAGAAAATGCAGGTCTGTGGGTAGAGCTGTGTACTGATACATACGTAGAAAGATTGCACCCAAAGGGCAGAAGGCATTGCCACTCAGTGCCTCTTCCCTTAAACACTGTTATTATTCAGGCAATGATTCCTGATGCGTTCTGCCTTTAAAAAAATAAATAAACTGTAGGGATCCATTTTCTGTTAATGTAGGGGGAGGGAGGTCCTTTCTGAGTGATCGTATTAATTTGGACAACTAAAAAAAGGATTAACTTTTTTTACTATGAAACCCATGGATGTATAACAAGGAATATGAAATTACCTGATTTAAAAGATGCTTGATTTGCAAAGAGCAAGGCTCCAGAGGTGTGACAATACTGTTCTAAACTTTCTTGCAACCCAGCTTTTCCAAGTGCTAGCCCGGCGCTGGCCTGGCCGGAGCAGTAGCGGGGATTTCAGTGCTAGAGCACTCTCTTGCCGCAAGCCCTGGGGTGGGGTGGACTCTCGGCACGAGGCTTGCAAAACTGCAGAAGTGGGTTTCTGCAGAGCAGGCGAGGTGAAGAAACCGGCCGCAGGGAGGTCGATTTGCAGAAGCAAAACGCGTGTTACTTGCTGGCAAAAGGATTTCGTGTTCCAAACTGGCAAATTGCAATTCTTATTCCGATAGTGTTTTCCTGGTGACTCAGGATGATGAGTGGGTTGGGGAGGCAGGAGGGAAAGCATAAAAAAAGGGTTCCTGTCTGCCCGGGGAAATAGGTTCACTCTAAAGCTATACGTATCTGCATTGCTGTTTCTCAGGAAAGTCATCTGGGGCTGCGTCAGCCTCTCCGCTACCGTTACTTAGTGCCTGTTCGGGGAAATTGAGGCGTAAAGCCATAGTGGTGTTGGTCCAAAATTGTGCAGAGGGGGACTTGGGATGCAATAACTTGCACCTAATCCATGCGCACAACCTGAAAGTCCCGTGATGAAATTAAACGAACGGTTTGGGGAGGGCAAGGGGTGAAATACGGTCACCCCCGGGCGCGAGTTGGAGTAGCGCATTGGGAGCACACAAATGTGATGTTAGTTATAAGCATGAGGAGATGCGCAAAGTTTTTAGGCTGCCACAAACACCCTCTGTCTTTCTCTTTAGTACCTCCTGCAGTGTCAGTGCTCAGTGATTTGAATTACTTCATATTAAAAAACCAAACACAGGAGAAGAGAATCTTATTTCTCTTTTTTGCCCTTAATTCATTAGAGTCCCCTCCCATCCACCGTATATCGGATGAAGAATTTTTAGGTCGCTTTTTGGCACCTGCCTGCTTTATCGCTTGAGGGTGAGGTGCTGCCAAGTTTAAGAGAAAAATGTCACTAGGAGAAAAAACACCTGTCACTAACCTTTTACATCTGCATCTTCGTCTTCTGGTTTCTAAAATAGAAAAGAAAATGTTTTAGGTTGAAGACACTGAGTCACAGCTCAGTAAAGAAACGCTGCAGCAAGGTAGGGCTGGCATTCCCTAGCAGCTTGCTATCTTTAAGACTAACAACGGATAAACCGAGCTTATTTTTGAGGAAAGCCATGCCAGTGAGCGGTGCTGCAGCTCATGTTTCCCTGGCGGTCCACTTAAGTATTTTCATGAATTAAATTTTCACGTGAGTAACAGTAGCAGGGTCAGCCCGGGAACACTGACAGTGATTTTTTTTTTTTTTTTTGCTGTCTCCAGCGACTTTGGCATGTTGCTGAAAATCCATTGGCAGCAATTAATTTCTACAACAGATGAGTAGCGATGATGCCACGCAGCATGCAACCAAGTTGAACGATACTATTCCCCATTTTAGCATCTATGTCGTCGTGTATTCGGTGAAATACAGCGTCGAGCCATTGATTTTAGCACAGGGTAAAAACCCGTCCTTGAGGGTTCGGGCTGCCTGCTGCAGAAATTAACTGCGGCTAATGGCTTTTCACTGATCGTTCACATCAGCATTAAAAGGCAGAAATAAATCACTGAGTGGCGTTTGTAGGTTAACAGATGTTGCAGCTTATCAGGGAATCCTAGTGCACGTGGAGGGCCCCTGGTGACTTCAGAGGGAATTTGGACCAACTCTGGGTGCTCTGCTGCATCATCAGCTATTTCCCTCGACAAGAACGATTTTTGGCTGTGGCTTATCGGTGTTTTTTCATTTATTCCTTCTTATCGCTGCAGACCGTGGGGATCAGTATTTTTCAGGGCTGAAGGATGCTGAAAAATTGTATTTTTTTAAACTGGGTCAGCTGGCAAATTCATCTCACATCAACTCCAGGCTGCGGGGTCAGTGAGGATCTAGTTAGGTTAATTCAGCAGCAAAACACTTTGGTGTTCCAGGGAAACAAGCTGAGCCAGTTTAATGAAATCAGTGTAACTTCTGGGGGTATCGGGAAACTCCCCGAAGGAAAGTTAAACTGATTTCAGTGAGCGTTAAATTGATTTAAATACCTTTGCACTCACTGCTTGCTCAGGGTAATTTAAAGACATTTCAAACATGAACTTTCACCAAGGACTTTTGTCTACCCAGAGATTTTGCATTACTGCTTTAACCGTAGCAGTCTCTGAACCTGTGTGATTAAGTTGCCTGCTTGGATACAGCTCGAGCTGCTAATGGGAGTCTTGGCATTTGAATTTGCAAGCCCTGTGCTGGAGCGTGATCACCCTATTTTGTCAAAGTGTTTCAGGTTCTGGTACTTCTACCCCCGATACACCAATTTAAGGATGGTAGAGGCAATACAGTTTGATAGAGTAAGTTTTGTCTATTTATAATCTGTTTTTCTTCCTTGTAGTGTAGAAACTGATAATTATTTCTCAGGCTAAGCCTACTGATGAGGAAAATATGGACACTGATTTTTTTTTTTTTTAACAGTGGTCCTTCTCTTGGGTTGACTGTGTCCTGGTTATCTGATGCCTACGTAAAGGGGATAGCTAGAAGATCCATTCCCCTGAAGGACAGGGCTGCTGTCCTTGGGCTAGAGGAATATCTACAGGGGGTTCTGGGTAAGACTTACGTTGACACAGCATGACGGTGACTGCCAGGGCAGTGAGGAGCAGGAGGCAGGCACCTGCCAAGGGAACCCAGATGAAGATGTCACAAAAGAAATTCAGCTCTTTCTCCTTGATGGTCTCTGCAGGAATAGGGAAGAGGAAGGGTCCACCAGGTGCTCGTGGCTGGTGTTACAGCCAGCTCTGGTGGAGCCAAGGGACCCGCCTGGCGTTCAGCGAGGCTGGTGGTGAGGCAGAGGGCTTCCCCTGGCCCCCAAAGGCAGAGGTGGGCACCAGGGACGTCCACAAGCACAGCATGGGTGTCATCCCCAGTGGTAAGCATTTGTTAGGGCTGCTGCTCTAGGCATTTTCCTGGGGACTTGAAGGGAGGACACGTAGCTAAAAGTTTTCTCATGTCCCCTGCCAAGGCTAAAACCAGCCCCAGCCCCCAAGGCTCTGCCCTCCCTCCACCTCTTCCCAGTGTGCCCAGCCAGGAGACATGCTCGTGCTTTTTAAGTCATCCTTAGCCTTTCCTAAGTGGGATGAAACATTGGGGTTTAACCCTCCCAGCTGCACATACCCAGGTATCCAACTCTGATAAAGCTCTAAAGATTTTTCCCTCCCCCTCCCATCCCAAAGTGCCTGCAGGATCCCCCTCAGTAGCAGTGGACCAGAGCCCAGCCCTTCCCCTCTCCCTCCCTGCAGCTGGGCTACCTGGGTTTAGGGTCTTCAGGCAGGGGTCCTTTTCGGTGATGCCGTGCTGGGTGGTGGGTGCTGGAGTGGTGGGTGCTGCTGTGGTGGTGACTATAAGTGAAAATGGATGAATACGGCATATAGGAAAATAAAATAAAATAGCTCTCTCCTGCCTTTCTGCTCTCCCATCCCTGCCAGGCCACAGCTGCTCCTGTGGCCAGTGTAGGGCTCAGGTTCGGGGGGACTTCATGGAGCCCATTTTGGATAGTGACTCCCCCAAGGAGGGTCTCCTAAGACCCAGTAAGGAGCTGCAGGCTCCTTATTTCTTGCTTTCTGCCACCACCCTCAGAAAGCCTGAGTAGCCTCAGGCTGGTAGGACTTTTGGGACCTACATGAGGTGAGGAAGGATGGGGTGGTGGTGGGCTTTGCTCTAGTCTCGTCCCTTCAGAGCCATGAATGGGAAGGAGAAGTGGGGATGGGGAGGCGATGCTGGGTCTGCCCGTTTGTCTTTGCCTTTGGGCAGGGATGATACCATGAGGAGGAACGGCAAGCAGGGAGCCTCTGGCAGGAGGACAGGCGCATTGGTCACAAGATGCCTTGGGCAAGCAAGCAGGGAAATGGGGTTTGTGGGAGAGGCAACTGATTAAAAAAGGCATGGGCAGGGGGTGCTGGACATTTTGTCAGAGCTAAGCAAGGTTGGGTGGAGGTGTTGCTGACCTGGGAAGAAGGCAGGCTGGCCATGGCTGAAGTACAGCATTTGGTTGCTGTTCATGAGGCAGAAATAGTTCCCCTCATCCTCCGGCATGAAAGACTTCACTACCAGCTGGTAGAACCTCCTGCTTTTCGTCGCCTCGAAGCGGCTGGATGTCCTCTTGTTCCCCTCAAAGGTGGTCCGGGGCAGGGAGGAAATGAAGACGATGAAGTGAAGGGTCCCATTCTTGTCCAGGCGGACCCAGAATACACCGCTGTCGTCGTTGGTGGTCAGACACTCCAGCTCCAGCCGCTGTCCCAGCCGGGGGTGCGTGATGCTGCTGTTACGAAACCTGGCCGTCATCTTGTGCTCCTGGCCCTGGATCCCAAGGCAGCCTGCGGGAGAGAAATCCTCGTGGGAACTGCTTGGGAAGAGCCACGTCCCCTCCAGGCAAACCTTGTTCTCTGTCCATGGGGTGCGAGGTCAAATGCAAAGGATGACCGTGCTGTCTAGATGACTTGAAGGTTTTATTGGAGTTCTTGCTGGGATCGTGTGTGGAGGGTGCTCAGCAATCAGCCACCTGGGCTTTAAAGATGGGTGCTGCCCTTCAGCAAAGCCTTTCAGCTACCTTCTCAGGGATGGTACCCCTTCCCAGCTTATCTGAAGTGATTCCCTAAAAACACTGACTGCTAAATCCCCTTTTTTCCCCTTCCCTCTCCCCTCCAGAACCACCTCTCCGACCGGGCTCCCTTCCCACTGTGTATGAAGCTGCAGCCACCCCTCTGGCTGCCCTACGCTGGCTGAGGTGATGCCACCTTTACCTCCGCAATTACCGAGCAAACCTCAAAGTCAGCCTTTTTGGTTTGCTTTTTATTTTCCCTGTAACTATTTAGCCCAATTTCGTGGATTCAGTGGAAAGAGTTTACTTGCCCCTCCCAGTGAAGGTGCTGCACAACCCTGTGTCCATACTCACAGAGCCCCAGAGCAAGCAGAAGGAACCGTGCAGGAGACCCGGCCATCTTCTGCTGGGGTGGCCGTCTTCGGGGATGGTGTGGCGGAGCAGAGATGATCTTTCTCGCTTGAGTTGGGAGGCCGTGTCACTCTTTGGAGAGGATGTGATGTCATCAGAACCCTCTTGGGTAAAAAGACGGTGTTCGGCATCTGTAGCAAAATTAAGGGAAAAAAAAATTTCTGAAGAAATTCAGTTCTAATCCAGAATCTGGTCTCATTGATCGTTATCAGTTCTTAATGGTGCCTCAAGGATTTTGCCTCGATGACTTCCCTAGAGATTCAGACTGATGATGCTCGTGCCTGAGGTAGGATCAGCCACCGCAGCCTGCTGTCTCCCAGCCATCCGGGGGTTCACAGCAGCTCCAGCTCTGCAGAAGTCACGGACAAGCCCCGTGCTTTGGCTGCAGGCCCCAGGTTGCATTTCTTGGCAGGGATTCTGCTGCCTTTACCTGCATGCACTCAAGGGGTCTTGTGTGGATAGCAGAGCACACCGTATTTTATTACCCAGCAAGCACGATGGGTGTTTCATGGCATATATCCATCCGTATTTTTTATCTCCAAGCACATGCATTGCTGACACGCAGCTGAGTTCTTCAGGTGCTCGATCGTTCTCTTTGCAATTCTTCTTTGCAATTGCTCTGCAAAAGCCGCTTTGTGCAAGGCAGGTGGTCTGTGATCTGAAACCCATCGAGAAAGCCCCATGCCCCAGGAGTATGCTTTTTTTTTTTTTTTTTAACATCTTGTGGTTTTCATCTCTAACCATAGGGGCTTCCACCCTGCCAAAAAACCCTTGCATGCTTCAACGGAGAGGGCCCTTGCTGCTGCCTCCAGGTGACCACTTGCACATGGTCAACGCGGGTGATGCTTCCTGGAGCTTTGCACATACAATAGCAACAGTTTCACCAGATCGCAAAGCGGTGGGCTGGTGTTTTGTTTATTTCTTCAGTTGGCAATTCCTGGGTTTCTTGCTGATTATTTTTCTGTGCGAGGCATTTTTCTATTACTCCTTTGCAAAGAAAGCCGCCTTTTCCTGGGTATGTCAGAAACCAGGTGCTGCTGACTTTGATGCCATTGCTATTGTGGCTGCTACTTAGAGATGAGTTATAGAAAATGCTTCTGGAACTGGGTTTATTTCACTGGCATCAAAGCATGTTGGTGAATGAAGAAAGCTGCTGTTAGGCCTGCTGATGCGTGTGAAATTCACACTTTCATGAGGCTGTGATATTTGTGATGTCTACCAGAAATAGAGCAGATCTTGGCAAAATGAAGAGAAAATAGGTTTTGTCAATTAAACAACATTACAATTAAAAACCAAACATCCCATCAAGCAAATGTGAACATCAGGCTTGAGGTTCTTCCAAGGTTCTCCAGTCATCTCCAGATGAGACATCTAAGTGATGTTACTTGTGTAGGCTCCTTCTGGTTTCAGTGGGCAGTTTATTTTCCTTATCCTAAGTAGAATTCATCCTCCCTTTATAATGGGATAAGCTGCTTTTGGGAAGCACCTGTCTTCACGGGCTGATGGAGGAACATGGGCAAGGAACTGAAACCATGGGCCTGCCTTGTAGATGACTACAGCTGAGTCTCATGTTTTCTGAGATGCTGAAGTGAGCTGGTTCCTGCCATCCATTGGGATTGTTGTGTGAGTGCCCCCCGAGTTCCACCACTACCACAACTCAGTGTCAGAAAATGAAATTTCAAAGGCATTTTAAAAAGCACAGCCCTCTTGAGACCAAAGTAGGAAAATTCCCGATTCCCATTTTTCAGTATGATTCGAATGGAAGTGAACACGCTGGCAAATGAGGATGGATCAAATGTTTGTCAGGACTAGGTTCTCACTCTGCTGTAGAGCGTGGATGCTTACCTACAGCACGTAGTGCATGTCCTCAGAGATGGGGTGATGGATGTGCTGGGAGAACCTATACGATTAAGGGATCATCCAGGAAGGGCTATTGCCTTTCTTAGTAGGGACATCTTAGTTCTCTCTTGTCTCTGATTAATGGTAAATTTTATTATGAATCAGTCCTGGGTGCCAAACTGGAGCCCAGAGGTTCCTCTCCTGGATGTAGAGGTGTCCTTGATCTTGGTCCTTGTGGCTCACAGATTAAGCTGGTTTCCGTGCGAGACCACCATTTCCAGTGTTACGTTCAGACCCTGCATCACTGCTCAGAAGGCTCCTTTTCCTCTTCACACTCTTACTTGCTGAAGCGCTTTATGACTCACCACTACACGAAAGATACCACCAGCCCCTCTCTCTTCTGATGCTTGCCCATTGCGCTGGGCAAGGGCGATGTTGGGGAGTCACAGGAGATGGCTTCAGGGGGAGCTATTTCTTTCTGCTGCCTGCAATAAACTGCTAATGAATAGATCCTTTTAAGGCAAGACAAAAGCTTATTGTCAGTGGAGTGATACAGCTGTAAGCGGGCTGTTGTGCATCTCTTTTCAGCATGGACACCCTTCGTTGGTCAGAGAGGGCACCAGGGAAGTGTAGCTCCGATGGAGATCCTGTGCCCCCATCTCATGCCTCCTAAATAATAAGTTAGCTGGGGCAGGGATCGTCGTCTTCTGGGTTCTGTGTTTAGGTATCGCTTAGCACAATGCTGGTTCCATTTTGCATAGTAAAACAACTGAAACAGTTGCAATTAGTTGATTACGAAAAGCTCCAGGCTTAAACAGGACCTCCAGGAAAAGCTCTAATTTAAAATCAACACTTGTATAAATAATTTAGATCAGTATATGTATGTTTTACACTGGTGACCTACTCCAAAACTGGGAGGTGTAGGTGGTTAATGAGGTTAATTAAGAAATCCCTTTGCCTTTAGCATACTCTGGTTTGGCAGTTTGTCCTCTAGATGATATTTTGAAGTAGACTTGTCATTATTAGACTGAGGACCTAAGTCAAATCAGTGAAACACTAGCATTAATAACATGTTTTATTAGTAATTCCTATTGTAGTGCCACAGTGATGACATGACTAAGGCAGAAGAAAAAATTCAGACAACCAGTTACTTCTGCAGAGCATTGTATAAGAGATGTCAGGAGACCAGACAGGTTGGTTAGACAGTAGAAGGTAATTTCTTTTTTCTCCCAAACCTACCAACAAGCTTCATTTTACTCGTAGCTAAGGTTGCAGTGCTCTGATTGCTGGTGAACTCCAACCTAAGTTGCTTATGACCGAGGCTTATCTTTATATACTAAGGCAAGCCTAGGTCTGAATTTATTTAATGTCTAACAATTAAACAGGAGACAGGAGCAAGGAGAGAAGAGACAAAACCACACAGGGAAGAGACTGTCCCGGTTTTGGCTGGGATAGAGTTAATTTTCTTCTTTCCAGACTGACAATGATCCGCATTTTTGGAATGGGGCTTGGTAGGAGGTGAGTTTAGGATTAATTTTCCTTGTGCTTACTTACATCCATTTAACAGAGAAGACATGGGAAATGAGAGGGAGCTTGGGGCATCAGAGCTGGAGGAGGTGCTGAATTTCGGATATGACTGATTTCTTAGTTATTTTAAGGAAGGATCTCAGTGACTTTTGCATAGTGGTAAGAAACTCTTCAGCTTCTTAGTATCAGCAGTATCAGACATCGCATGGATGTCTCACAGATTGGTGTGACTGGCGGCAGGAGCACGTCTCAGGACACGGGAGTTATGCTGTGATGGTTGGGAGACACAAAAGGAGCACCAGAATGACTGTGCTCTGTTGGGTCCGCTGTTTTTGTCGCCCATGGTATCTCCTCCTTGTAGGGCTTCAGAAGGACTTCCCATTGCTAAGCAATGATGCAGCCTTGCTGATGATGAGCAGATGCTGCCTGGTCCCTGCAAGCGATCAATTAGTGGTAACTCAGGGAGTGACAGCGGACTGTGTTTGCTTGAGCACTGCTGATTCTTCCTGTTGTTAACCTTTGAAGGATCTCTTTTGTAAGGAGGAATGGAAACTTTCAAAGAAGATTTCAAAATTTAGTCGCAAATCACAAACTTTTCTTTCAAATGGAGGAAAAAAAAATGTTGAGGCTAAAGCACACAACTTTTCCGGTGTGAAATAAAGCTGTGGTTTATGAGCAACTTGCTGCCCCCCTTTTCTTTGTAAAGCTGCAGCATTGAAGGGGTTTGGAGAATGTCAAGTGCAGCTGTCACGCACCAGATACTCACAAACCACCTTTCCACTGCATGTTTCCAATTCAGTGGCCAACACTGCACTCTCTTCTGGGTACTCTTAGTGTAAACATCACATATCTTAAAATACAGTATGCAAACCACAAACACTCCTGCACTCCCACCTCTCCGTAGTGGGGACATTTAACCTGATCAATGGGTTGAAAATCTCCACTGCTGCACATCTTTACTGTTAACATTTTTGAGAGGGAACTTTAATTTGGTTACAGCTAGCGGGAAGGAAGTGTTTCCATTTCTGAACATCCACCCCTCCTGCTGACAGTGCTGGCTGTATGGAAACCTGTGGCTCACTTGAGATTACTTGCTTCACTTGTTTTGTGGTCCTATTAGTTGGCTGGCTTGTACAACTTCCTATTTCTTCCTGATTCTGCATTTTCTTGAAAAACAAACCTCGCTGTAGAATTAGACCTGTAAGACAGAACGCTAAGCTGTGACACCTTGCTCAAAGAGGCAGAGGGGAGGATAGATGGCTGCATCAAAAAGCAGCAGCTGGTTTAATGCTCTCCCATTATCAACAAAACAAACTGAATTTGGTGTTAAGAGTTTCACGTTTAACAGCCTGATCCCCACCATTGCTGTGAAGAGATGTGTTTGATTACTCTTTCCATATCTGTTCTACCAGATGTACCATTCTCACCCTGTTTGTGAGCGTTGGACTCCGTAGCCATATAACAATTCATGTTTAAAACCTATCCTGCAAGCTTTATTTTTATGCACATTAATTAATTGCATTTGTGCATTGTAAATACAGAACTGCAGAAGGGTCTTTCAGAGACTGGGCAATACAGGGGCAGGTGAAATTTGGAGTAGATGAATGTGAAGTGATGCATGCAAAGAAAACCAGTCCTGGCTTTGCTATAAAGTGAGGAGCCAGATATTGCCATTGAGGGGTGAAAATTTGGGTTAAGACAGGTAATACCATGGAAACATCAATTCAGTGCCCAGCAGGAAAAGCAAATCGGATGTTAGCAGGTAGGAAAGAAATTGGGTACAAAACAGAGAACACAGCTGTGCCATTTTATGGTCCAATGCTCCAATCCATGGTCAGTCCAACCCATGGACAATCCACGGTTGTATAAATCCTTGAATGCTGTGTGTTGGTCTCACCCCCTCCTCTCAAAGAAGATGTAGTAGGACCAGAAAAGGTTCAGAGAAGGGCAAAACAGAGGATCGGAGGTCTGAGATGGATTTCGTGTAGGCAGGCTAGACCTCTTCAGCCTGAAAACATGATTTAACATGATTTATACACTAAAGGTCTCCAGAATCGTGAGTAGCTGGGAGGGAATGGAGAGGGATTGATTGTTCACTGCCTTTTCCAATACAGAAAGTAAAGGGCAGCAGATGAAGCTGCTGTGGGTCAGGCTGAAAGCAAATGAAGTCATCCTTCACCCACGGATGTCCCTGCCAAAGGACATGGAGGATGCAGAGCCCGGACAAGTGCTTGGAAGAGAGGTCCATTGTGGGTTCCTCAATAGATAGCAACAGACTCAGGAAATCTTTTTAGTTAAAAATAGTCTGAATATTAAGGGGGAGTATCATATATGATTGTCCTGTCCTTATTATTCCTTAGCCATCTGCTCGTAGTCAGTGTTGGAGACAAAATAGTGGTGTGGGCAGACCTTTGCTCTGAACCAAACCAGTCATTTTTATATTCTTAATGATGAGATCTCATTACAATGTGTCATTTTAAGGAAGCCATTTGCTACAAAACTCCACATCCATTTCCTCTGAAACACTATTAATTTTCCAGTTGTCTCATTCTTTAATGTAGAACACTTAAATCTTACTTAGCTGTTGGCCCTGCACAAGGACATTTATCCCCAGGAATGAATCCGGCGGTTCTCCAGAGCTCTCCAAACACCTCTGTCCTCTGGACAGCAAGTAGTGAGAGAAAAGGGCAGGGTCCAACTCTTTCATGTAATTACCGTCGTAGAGAGAAAGAAACTGTTTTCTGGGTATGTATTCAGGACATAGGAGATACATACACATGAGCTGCCGATGGCTTTCCGACCTGTCTCTCCAGTTGTGTGAGTTGGAAGATGATGGGTTGGAGACAGTTTGAGCTTCACGTGGCTCCTGCCCTTCAGGGCAGCAGCATTCATTCATCCCAGCAGGCCCTGTGTCCGCGTCCCTGTCTGCTCATGGTGGGTCAGGACTCTTTCCACAGCCCTTTGGGACTCTCCCTTGCTCGTTTTGCAGCCACGAGCAGCGCAGGGAAGGGAGAAGGGGCTATATCGCCAGCTCCTCCATGGTGTGCCCACCCATAAATGACACCACTGAGGAAGCTATGGCCATCTTTGGTACATCACCCCCCTTCATCTCAACAGCAGAGCCCGTCGGAGCAATTCTGCGGTTACCTGGGACCTCGAGCAAGACACCTTTGGTGCTGGGAGAGGGCAGAGAACGCAGGTGAGTTTTTCCTTTCTCTATTTTACAGTTCAGGGTACCCTGGATGCCTCTTGGAAGAGGGATAATGGCCAGGAAAGATGTTTGACCCTGGCCAACTATCTCAGTTTGTGTCCCAGCTTTGGGGAGGTGAGGAGGGACCCAGGTTTGGGGACGAGGGGAATTTGCACGGCGGCAGCTGCCTTCCCCCAGCATCTCCTTGGGGATGGCAGCTTGGGCTCTGCGCAGTGGGATGTGACCCACGTTTCTAAATTACATCAAAATTATCCTGGCTGTGGTAGCGACGGGTGAGTCAGATTAAAATGAAACAACCTGAGGGAAGGCGTATATTTTAGTAATGGCTGTTCCGCTGCTGCTCTGACTCGTTTCCTCCTGCATCAAGAAGACTTGAGACATATATTTTAATAACAGCAGTGTCATTTGCAGCTTGTTGCTCAGGGCAAGAATATACAATTCCAGCCCCCAGAAATATTTTGTCTCAATTTTTTTTGAAGAGACTGATAGGAAATATCCCAACTTGAATTTTGCATTCTGTGCTGATGTTAAGGCATAATGTTTTGAAGCCCTGTAGCTGGGTGTCAGCACAGCCCAACACCTCTCCCTGAGACATCAACCAGTGAGTTTACCTCGTGCTTATGCTGGACAACGATTGCGCCTTGAGCTTTGCTGAGGAACGTCAGCGGTTCTGCCTGTGACCCTGCCTGCAAGCCAGCTGCAGGGCCCCCAGCAGCCCAGCACCTCCTCCCGTGGTGGTACCTGAAGAGACGTCAGGTATGGTGGGACTCGGCTGTGGTTTCTGCCACGGGCCATGCTGCAATGTGGAAGAGCAGCGCGCACCCAGCTTGTCCGAGGACGCCCTGCTTGTCCCCGGAGGCAGCTGCATGCTGCCTGCACGGCCTGCAGCCCCGGCTCTCCGCGCTGGGAGGGAGCAACAGGAAACGTGGTGGGTGAGATCACACGCGTAGCTCTGGGGACGGAGATGTCTCCGAAGCCACAGCCCTCCTCCCTGCCCAGCCTCGCAGGGAGGGCGGTTTTCCTGGGGAGGGAGGTTGGTTGCACCCCATATTTTGGTGCCCAACCTCCCGTCTGGGTGTTTTAAGCACGAGCAGAGAAGGGCAGAAAAAACACAAGGTGGCTTGCACCTTGGGCTGGGTAAGGCTTGCTCCGTCACTCTTGCAGAGTGGAGGAAGGTGTGGGGTGGGACGGGACATGGGGCTGACTGCAGCAGGCAGGGTGCTGGTGGTTGGCACAGGCTTGTGGGCTCATCGCTTTGCTTTGGAGGCATCCGTCGCTCCCCATGGTCTACATGGGGAAATCAGGCATTTTTTGGTGTTCCCCGGCAAAGCTCAAGCCTTTGCAAAACTAAATGTTGCAAAACTTCACCTGCAGACACCCATGATTTCTGCAGGATCGGGTTTTCTGCTGCGTGATGCAGAGGCTCAGTCCGGTTTGGGCAAGACAAAATTTAGCCCTTACTCACTGCCTGACCCAAAAAAAGCCAAGAGACGAGCTCATGGGCGCCTGCGTCAGCCTGGCTGCCTGGGGCTCCCGACGCCTCCAAGGAGCTTTTCGGAGAGGATGGAGAGGGCTTTGCCATTTGAGCCGGTTTCCTTTCAATATTGACTGCCAGTTGCTTTCCGTGAATGACTCATCTTAGGGTTCTTCGGGGTTTTATGTGAAATGAACTAAATAAGTTGGTTGTGTGAGATCCCCGTTGCAACAGCACATAGATCTGTTGTACCTGGCAGAGAAACAATTCTGCGCTGACGCCACCATTGGGATTTTTCTGGAGTGTTTCACATCTGATTTGAATTTATTAACTAGACCAGAAAATGCAAATAGTAATAATGATATTCCCCTGCTTAAAAGCATGATGCAGTCCCCTTTCATACACTTGTATATCTTAAAGGCTAAATGAGAAGTCGAACTTTAGCAGAAAAAATGAATGGCTAGGGGAGGAATATTAAGCCTCCTGTCCTGTTGCAAATATTTAAAGCACGGGGAGAGTTTGGTTTCATGTGAAAGAACCGCTGGTGTATAAACTCGAAGTAATCTTTCCCATAGCAAGGTGGTAGAGAAGCAAAATACATCGCTTGTACAGATTTATTTTTTGCTTGGTCTGATACGTGTTGTAGTTAAATGAATGCTGGAATAACAAATATTTGTATATAATTCCACAGAAGCTGCAGATCTCACCCTGAGCGCATGCAATAGAGATATATTGATATACACAAATATTTATTTCAACAAATTATATTTAATTTAATAACCAGAAATAATATTAAATAAAAATTATAATCATATAAAAAAAAATTTCTGGTTTATATAAACGAGAAATTTAATACATTACTATTCCTGGTTTATTGAATGAAATGTCAGGAAGTCCAGGGAAATAAGGGCAAGAAGTTCTTATGCTGCTTGAAGGTAGTTTTGTTCCCCAGTGGTTTTTTTTTCTATAGGTATCTATCAATATATATAACTGTCAATATATATAAAATAACACATAGCTATACATATAACACATAATATAAAAATGGTATCTATAATATGGTTATATATAATATATTTAAATGTAATATAGAATATATAAGTTATAACTATATTGAATATATTATATATATTTAACTGTAATATGTAATATATGTTATAACTCTATATAATAACATAAAGTTGGAAAATTTTCAATATAAATAACTGTCAATATATATGACACAATATTTCTATCTTTAAGGCTCCTGTAAATTGTTTGATGTATGAAATAGCAGAGTAGCCAGGTGAGCTGGTGTGTGCTGCGGGTGGAGGAGGGCTTTCGTGCGTTGGATGCTTCTGAAAGACGGGGAAGAGAATTGCCCGTGCCCCTGCTGGGACGTGCGTGTATAGGGCTGTGTCTGTGCACTAACGGGATTCAGGAGAGGCAAGTACAAATTGGGATTTCTTTTGCAGCTTCTGGGACGTATCTGGTTTTATACGGCGGCAGAAGACGACATTTAGAAATTCCCATTTAATAAGTCTGGTCTGGATGCCTGGAAGTCCTGCTGTGAATCCATTTTTCCTGCCAGGAGGAGATATTTAATAAGCAGCTTCCATGCACGGAGCTGTTCTGGCCAAGGATAAATCGGAAGGAATTTAAGGAGCACCCATGGATATAAGTCTCTCCTTTCCCTTTGCACGGAATTCAAGTTTAATCATTTAATAGAGCTGTCACTCATCCTTTCTCCATTAGCGTGCCCAACTCAGCTGTGTTTATGACTCTGCAAAGTTCTTTTTTATATATTTAGGAGCTTTAAAATCCAATATAACTGCCGATCTCATGTCACTAGCTTGTTTTCAGCTGAATGTTTCAACTGCACCCGATTTATATCGTTTGTATTATAAAAACACAGGCCCTCCACATAGAAATGGCTGGGCAGGTTAAAAGAATAATGAAAAATTGGGCGCTGCCAATATTAGATCAGCAGCTGAGATATTCTCGAAAGATTGACAATATTTTTTTTAATGCATTTACAGAAGTTTTACAAAAACGTGAAGACTATTTACTGCAATGCCTGAAATACCTGTATTTCTGCTCTGCTCTCTGTCCCTTGAATGTTTTAATGCTTTCAAGATACGCATGCCCTGTTTATTGAACAAATAACTGTAGTCTTTTTTTGTAATATAGAATATATATTATATATATAAAATATATATATTCTATATAGAATATAAATATATAATATAAAATAATATAAAAAAGATAATGGATTATTGCAACGTGTAATTTTGGACCTCTTTTACAGTTCCTCGCCTGATGATTCAGGCGCTGGGCACAAGACAGGTAACAGTTTGTACTTAAACCCATAGATCTGCAAACCCCTCCTTGTCCTATTCAAAGGCCTTTTGTCTTTGTTCAGTTTTCTGCGGCATCTCCTTTTGTCATTTAAGGTGACATCATGTATTAACCGCTCACGTGAGGGTTTGGGGTTATATATAAAATCCCATTATTTGCCCTCCTAGGTATGGATGTTCCTTGCTGCGGGGAGGAGGGTGACGGTGGGAGATGGGCGAAGGCTGGCCCATCCTCAGAAGGAAACAAGGAATAAATTAGGGACTCTCATTTGCCAGGACATTGTGGGTGATGCTGTTACCCGTACCTCTCCCTCCATGGATCCGGGCACTGTGCTATCAGCAGAGACGCACAGAAATATTTTCTCATTAGTTTTCATGACGGAAGCTCCCCTTTTCCCCCCGCGTGCTGCAACACGGCGTCCCTGACCCTTGGCTGGTCTCATCATCGTGCTCTCAGCACAGTGACGAGGTAGGAAAGAAAACCAAAGAAGTTGCAGATACCAGGGGACCGGGCTAATTTTCTCAGACATAAAAGCATCTTTTTATTAGTGCTTCTGTTCCTCTCTTACATATGCTCTGGGAAAACAGTCTATGAAACGGGAGGTGATTTTTTCCACCATCTCTTGCATTTGTGAAATCTGCTGCTAAAATCTCTCCGAGGTTTACTGTCTTAAAATACCCTATTGATGATTATAGGAATTACTACGATCTTTTCATAATTTCCGTTGGTAAACTGCCCAAACTTGTGTTTCAACAGCACACATAGCATCCTTTACTGTTGCCGTCCTCTCCTGATTTCATCGCACACAGATGATGTGGAGGTTGTTTCTTTTTTAGGGTTTTTTTTTTTTTTTTTTTCAAATTACAAAGGGACAACGAAGCCAAATTGGGGAATCAGACACTGAGCAAGTTCTTTGCTGCTTGTTACAATTATTCACCGGTGGGCAGAGAGCCGAGGGGTACATCCCCATCCTTTGGACGGGTGTTATTGGAGTTGGGATAATCCGGTGGCTGAAGTCTATCAAGACAAGATGGTGCTGTCCCGGGTGGTTTCAGTGAGGGTTGGGCACTGTGGGGATGGCGTAAGCATGGGATGGAGGGAGGAGGAGCAGACGGGGCAGAGTTACCTCCGAGACCACTCGCATTCCTGTGGGAGAGGAGGATTGGGCTGTCGCTGCCTGCCTTTCGCTGCTCAGACCTGGCCCTGGCTTCTTGCCCATGGGAGGCCAACTCCTGTGCTGGGCGAGAGGTGGGAGAGGTGAAGCGGGGGTGGACATTAAGGTCAGGGTGCCTCAAGCATGGGAAATGGAGCTCGGATTTCAAAAGCAGCTGCAGGCAGAGGGAAAAACCCTGTTTTTGAAAGAATAAGCCTTTGCCCATGAGAAGTTTCAAAGGGGTTTCCTTATAGCTGTCCTGTAAAAAATACATATCATAAAAATCATCTGCTCCTGGGGCAAAGATCTGCGCACCGAGTGCTTGCAGGGAAGAAAAACGGTGGGTTTAGTTCATCTGAGCTTTCACAGAGGCTAAAATATGCTGCTGGTACGATGTGTTGGCGGCAGAGATGCTCAGGGACCCCTCCCTGCAGCACCCCTGGTGGGATGGGGTCTGGGGTCGGTGTCCCCTGCAGCCATCAGCTGGGTGGCCTGAGAGCCTGGGTGAGCATCGCAGCCTGGGAAAGCTGGCTCAGCATGGTCCACCGACGGCTTTATTACTGCATCATTTAGGAGAACATCCATCGCAAGGAGCACCCACAGCCGGGTTTGAGACCAAGCCCTCCATAAAAATCTATATTAAAGTGGAGAGTGGCAGCTCCCTGCATCCGGGAGGGGAGGGAGGGTAAGGCCAGAGGGATGCTGCTGTGCCACTGCGATGTTTTACACCCACACAAGCTCTTCCCACGCCTGCGTTTGCCCCTGCCCTGGGGACTCTGGAGCCACATCAGCCCTTGGTTTGCGGGCAGCTGTAAGGACACACGCAACGTGCAGGACAGGAGATCCCCGCTGCTTCCCCAGCAGTAAAAATAGCTGGTGGCCTTCCCACCCACGCCGGAGACAGGAGGTGTCTGGACCACCTTCCCCTTGCACTCGCTGCCGGTGATACGGCCTTGCACAGGTGCCCATGTTTGAGCAGAGATGCAGGGCTGGGGATGCATCTGAGGATGCATCATTCGGCGCTCAGCAAGACGCCGAATTTCCAGCCACACGTCAGCCTTGCAGCCCCGGGCAGGGGCTGAGCCTTGTTAGCATCCCTGGGGAGACCTACTCTGCTTCTGGCATTGCTCGGGGCTCAGCACACACAGGCACTGCTCAGGTTTCAGCACCCACAGGTGTCACTCCGGGCTCAGCACACACCAGCTTCACCTGCAGCTCAGCACACGCGAGCGTCGCTCGAGGCTCAGCACACATGGGCATTTCTCCAGGGCTCAGCACGATCGGGGCTCAGCACACATGGATATTGCTCGGGGCTCAGCATGCTCAGAGCTCAGCACATACGGGCATCTCTCAGGGCGATTTTCGCCGGCTGTGCCGTGCTGCTGGGCTCAGGGCCAGCCCCCGGC
>NW_008825538.1:3506341-3518836 GCF_000699105.1 Pygoscelis adeliae | reverse complement strand
TACATAGCTTTGTCTGGCTTTCCTCTCCCACTCTTGGCTGTTTGCAGTCTCCCATGGGAGAAGACACCCTCCCAGACCTGCTCTCCCCGGAGCTTTTGCTCTGTTTTAACTCTTGCTTGCGCAGAGGCCACGGTCCCTTGCTCGCCACACAACCGTGTCCCTCACTGAGCAGGGCCACAAGACGCCAGCCTGCAGAGCAAAATGACTGAGCGATATATTCACTATTGCTAACGAACGTGCCTGTACAGGCCCTTTACAAGCTGTGCAGTGACCGGCCCCTGCATCTGCCGGTTGCTCTCAAACTGTTAACAAAGTCTTATCAGCCAGCATTAGCAGGAGCAAACCAAAAGCACCTTCGTGCTGTCCTACAGACGAACACAGAGGAGAGCCAAGGAGCTCACGGCATCTTTCCAGCCCATCTGAATCCCTTCGGTACACCAGCCCCGGTGCCCCCAGCGCAGAGCCAGCTGTGGCGTTTGCCCTGCTCAGTTCCCTTTGAGAAATGCTCAGCACGCTGCAGAATCCGGCCTGGTCTTTTTACCAGCTGTCGTGTCAAGGAAAAATGTTAAAGTTGTGGTCCATCGGAGGAAAGAAAAGTCTGTCTTGCAGTGCAAGCCCATGTCTATCCCCTGTAACGTCCTTCCTGGGTCACGTCCAGGCAGGGCTCAGCACTGTGCAGGGGACGGTCCGTAGCTTCCCTCTGCCTTCCCGAGGTGGGGGGAGCCAGTGGGGTTTACTGCCTGTGGGCGCGAAGCCACAGCCTCCGGCGCAGACCTGGGGAGAGACGGTGTCCGTCAGCCTGGGGACACCCTCCCAGCTTCCCATCCCGCTCCCGGGCTGTTCCGGGGCCTGACACCCCACATCGTCCCCCAGGGCTGGCGGGATGCTTACGGTGGAGGCGGTGGGCAATGGGGACCAGGCTCAGCAGGAGGACCAGGATGCTGGCGGCCAGGGGGATCCAGACCAGGGGGCTGCAGGCACCTGGAGAACAGGAGGGGACATGGTGTGGAGCTGCCCCCCCAGCTCAGCACCCGACATCATCCTGCCCCGGCAGCTTTGGGGGATGAAGGGTGGGGTGGGGAGGGGTGAAAAGCAAGGCAGGTTTGCCTTGCCCCTCAGGAGGGGTGGAGGACATGACCATCACCCTGGGGCATCCCTTGGAGGATGGGATTACACCCCAAAGGCATTGCAGAGAACTTAGCTATGAGTCACGATAACCTTTTTTGTGGTGTCCTCTCTGGCATGGGATTTCACCATGCCTGCAGGACCGGTGCTGCACCCGCAGGGGCTGCACACCCAAGGGACACCAGAGTTTAGGCAGAGCTAAATGGAAGTACATCCTGGCCCCTAAACCCTTGTATATCCCAGGGAACTGCTCCAAAAGGCAGAGGTCAGGTCCACCCAGAGTGATGGGTCTAGGTGGACCCAGATGCCCACCCCTGCAGGGTCACGTTGTGGTTGCCCCCACCCCAAGACAAACTCCAGCTGAACCCTGGGGATCCCCAGGAGCTCAGCAAACCCCTTTTGCAAGGCAGCCTGAGCCGACTCTCTGCCATACCTTTCTTGACAGCAGCTTTGCTTTTGGTTACGCACCGCATGGGCTTTTTGGAGCGCGGTGCCTGAGTGGTCTTCGAAGGCAGAGGCAAAACATCAACTGGTGGATAAGGAGGAGAAGAGGATGGTTAATATGGCACCAAGTGCAGTGGAGGTCTCAAAGAGCCGGCAAGGAAGGGCTGGAAATTTTGGCTTTTAAAACTAGTCCCATTCAGAGACCCCCACAACGGGCTGGGTCATCCAGAGGAGCTGGGAGCTTGACCTGAACCTCTCGGTGGCCACAGAAATTACCAAGAGCTTGTAAAAGCATTAATAAAACCATGTACCAGGCAAACAAGCGCAGAAGGCTAAGGCAGGGAAAAAGAAAACTTCCTCGAGCTACATTTACTGCCAGGCACCATCTCATCAGCGTTGCATGAAATCACAAGTAGTGGGAGATTTCAGTAGCACTGGGAGGTTTTAAGGGATCCCTGGATCTTTTCCATATTCAGATTGCTCTAATCTTTGCTCAAAATTGGATATATTTTTTTTTTAATTCTGATAAAATGAGGGCAGGATTTATTATGGTGTATCTGAATTACAATGGAGCATTCATCTTTCTGTAAAGTTGGTCAGGAAAATATCCCAGTAATGTCATTAAATAGCTGTACATCTGACCGCTCAAACTCCACTTATTCAAAATTTTGGGTGATTCAAAACTATTTTTTTCTGCTTCTATCCAGGACTGAAATTCCTACGGAAACCACCGTTCTTTTACATGCAAAGGTGAGACATCAGGTGCCTGGGATTTATCTGGACAGCTTCTCCCTTACATTATGATAGGCTTAAAGAGAAGGAACTTAAAGACAATTTGTTTTATCATGGGTACTAAAGGAAAAAAAGAAAATATCCATCAAGGCCTGAGTCCTCCCAGAGCACCTGCTGGTGTTTAGTTTTAAATTGGAGTGTCCTTGATCATGCTGAATTTCAGCCCTGTTTTTCATGCTTTGCTTTGCACATAGATATGTGCCCAGTTGATAAAAACCAGTTCTCTTTTATCTTGAACCAGCTTTTCTTCGAGCCAGCAAGAATCCAAAAGGGATTTCTCGGCCAGCTCAAGGTGCAGGGCGTATTTGCAACAAAACCAGAAAGGTTTGGACACGGGGGATGATTTAGAGCCAGCAGCCGCAGCTGCATCTTGGTTAAATAAGTTATTTGTCTTCCTAAAAGCCTGCAAAGAAAGGGCTGAATCCTACTTCAAACACATTAGTTTTTCTACACCATCTCCTGCTCGGTGGTCAAGGGGAAAACGGGCTGAAAAGAGCTGTCGTATGACCCAGGGTCTGTAAAGCATCACTCCCCCAGTGCCACCCGCAGATAGCTCTGATTTCTGGTTGGAGCTCCCCAGTGATGGTGGGTTGTGAACTTTGAGGAATAAATCCCAATTCAATCCTTTACGTGAAGGACAGGCTTGAAACCTGCAGTCAGACCCCCCCCAGCGATGTGAGGGGTGATGTCCGCTGGCCTTGATGCTGCTCTTTGCACTTGGAGGAAGGGTAAGGAAGAACCGGGGTGCAGGAGGACCCGGCAGCTGAGCAGGGCACATATCCAGCCCCTCATCCAAAGTACCACGGGGGACGAGAAAAACGCAGGCGTGGCAATACTGGGGGCTGAGCGTCTCCCCATGGAAACCCTAAGATGCTAGGACCAACGCGGTGCTCAAGGCATGACCACGGCAGAGCAACCGCTCGTAGCAAAAGGACTGTCACATGCAGCTGACCTAAAATATAGCTATTTTCTGTAATTTCTGACTTCTCTGGTCTCATAGGTCTCTTCGGGAAAACCCCAGAGCCCCAACCTTGCGTCTCAAAATTGGGAAGGGTCTACCAACATGCATCACCCCTTACCCAGGGGACTTCATCGCAGCCTGCAGGTGGCACACTTTGGAGCCCTGGGGGAGATGCTTACCCACACGGAGCTGTGTCCCGCTGCCCAGGAGGAGCTGGGAGGACTGGGAGACGGAGCAGTAATAGGTGCCGTTGTCCGAGGCGTGGAGGTGGCTGATGTGCAGGCTGTAGGAGGTGTGGGAACTCGCCCCATGGACACTAAACTTGCCCTGCATGATGTTTGCGCCGTACGTGGCTTTGCCCAACAGGTTGGAAAATATCAAGAACTCGAAATTTTGCCTTTCCTGGCTCCAGCGGAACCAGTACACCCCGGCATGCTCCTTCCTCAGCTCACAGTGGATTTCTGTATTATTGTTAGTTTGGGCTAAAATATGCTTTGGAGTCTGGGCTAAAAGGAGATTTGTACAGAAACCTAAGAAAAAATAAGACAGGAATACATAGTTAGCATTTTTTTTTTCATTATTTTTCTTCCATGCTAAGTACAGATTTTCTTCGTAGGCTTAATATGATCAAGCAGTCACAGACCAGGGGATCACACGAGCGAGAAACAGGAGCATCTTTATCAGGATGCTCCTGTATTCCCTCAGAGGCCTTTTTGGGTTCCCCAGCTATTTTTTGGTCAAGCCTAGTTATACAGGTAGAGTTTGCCCTGTAAAGCACTCGTCTAGGGAGGAGGCTCAGTGGCAGAGAGAGCAATGGAGGGATGATTTTGAGGGTGTCCTTGGGGCTGCATGTGCAGGACAGGGCATCCCCACCCGCTCCTGTGGATGCCCCTCTCCTGCCCTCCTTTTCTCTCTCATTTTTTGGAGAGGCTTCACCTCTCTTTCAACAGATTTTTTTTGAGCATCTTAACTTATCTGCCAGATTTTTGTTCTAACAGTTGCAACACTGATAAACTTCATCTCAGGTGCAGAAAAAGACCAAAAAATGCGCAAAACATCTCAAAATGAGGCAATTCTATATTAGTTTTCAGACGACATTATTTTTGTATGAATTTCGAGACCTGGGGAAGGAGAAGGAGTGAGGGTTAGCGGCGGGGTTCAAAGCTTTGGTTTGGCATCGCATCGCCTTGTCTGGGCTTTGCAGCTTTTGTGGAAATTATCTGAGTTGTGTTTGGCCGGGGCAGATATGAGTGGTGTCTGCGGATAACAGGTGACTTGTGATCCTTTCTGTTCGGCAAACAGTCCTACAAAGCTGCAGATACTCCGAGACCGAGTGAAAAACATCCCTCTGAAGATAAGGATGTTCTCGCTTCCCCCGTCTGTTTCCCAGGCGTGTTTTAAAGCTGTGCAAAAAGCTCAACAAAACATGGGTTTTGGCTTATTTTATGTTAAAATGTCCCTATTCCTTCAAAATCCCAAAGCTGCTTACAGCAGTTGTTGCAAACAGCCTTGTGCAGCCCTGCAAACCCAGCGGTGTGGGAATGGGTTTGCATGACCACAAGAACACCTGAAGCCATCCCCGTGGCCCATGGCCCTGATGTCCCCCAGGCAGAGGAAAGGGTTCTGGTGACTGACACAGGCCCAGAGCCTTCCTCCGTCCCCGCACCGATGAGCCCATCGCTGCAGAGACGAGCAGGCTTTAGCCCTAATATTGCAACGCCGAAATTCAGGTGTTGCGCAGCAGCTGCAGCATTTCACCACATCCTCTGGCGCTGCGACAATATAAATGTCTCCTTACTATTAATACACATAATTTTCAGGTTTTGGAGTGCAATCCGCCCGAACTTTGCTCTGGCAAACACCTGTGTGGTTTTTTAGGAGATGAAATGTGTGTGGCCGTGGGGCATGGTGGCTTCAGGGTCTCCTTGGCTGCCCTGGCTGGGCATGGGAAACTTAACCTCCCATGAAAACCTTTTCCTCGAGCTGTTGGAGACATTATTAGATCAGTCAGAAGGGATGAGAAGGGATCCTGGAAAATGCTCAGCTCGGCTCTGAGCCAGTGGTACAGCTCCAGTGGGGTGAGCTGGGATGGAGCCAGAGCAGAAAAACTCATCATCTGCCACACTTTCATCCCCCAAAAGCTCCCTGTTCCCTTTCCTGGTGTATATTCTGCAGGGGACCACGGGGAAACGGGGTGGGATGGGTTTGTTTCCACGTGCTTGGCCAGACCAGCCTGCAGCAGCTTGAAAATGGTCCCTTTTTCCTTTGCACGTGCGGAGCAAACTCTAATTTATTGGGGTTTTCTCAGCGGGGACCCCACTGTATAGACCTGTAGGATATTACTACCTGTATGTAGGCATCGATAAAGTGCCTCGGGCTGTTTGCTGCCAGATCGGCCGTGTTACGCTGTGGCTGGATGACCATTACACGACACAAAGAAAACACCCTGCAGTCCTGACAGCCTCTAGCAAGGACGCTGGGCAGCAGTGGACCTGGGTTGGGCAATGTCTCGGGGGACCAACTTGAGCCACCACCCTAATATATACATTTAACGGGTGTTTAAAGCTCTCAACACTTTTCACCTAAGAACCGATGGCACAATTTGTCCTGTAAAGCGCAATTCTACCACTTTGCCACAACATCGACTGTATATATTCGGTCCAGATCTCCTGCAACTTGTCTGCAATAAGCAGAAGGCAGCATGGTTTTATAACACACTGGTTCCAGCTGTGGCCCTTGGGAAACATTCACTCCTTGGATAGATTTAGAAGAAAAATTGATGGAACGTTTATCGTCTTTGCGTTACACAGGCAGTGTAGGTAGATGATACTTTAACTTCTCCATCGGCAGCTTCCCACAGTCTGTCTGCACTAAAAGGGTGCAGTAAAAACAAACTCTGCGGTGTCTAAACCATTATATACTGCACTACGAATAGAATAGAATAGAATAGAATAGAATAGAATAGAATAGAATAGAATAGAATAGAATAGAATATTTCAGTTGGAAGGGACCTACAACGATCATCTAGCCCAACTGCCTGACCACTTCAGGGCTGACCAAAAGCTAAAGCATGTTATTAATGGCACTGTCCAAAATTATGTGGTGATAGGTAATATTATCCTGTAGATCTATACTATGCCTGTATATTTAAACTTCCATCATCCGGATGCTGTGAAACGCATCCCACGTGCTGGAGCCGGGTGGAGGAGAGGCTCCAGCATGATTTTAGGTGCCCTCAACCCTTAAGAGACGTGTCCCTCTTACCTGGGATCTGGAGGCAGATGCAGAGATGGAGCCACAGCCGGGCCATGGTGGTGGAGTCAGCGATGGAGTGGTTTTGTGCTAGCTCCCCCCTTCCACGCACGGTCACCTCTTGGTGGTAGGGCTGGCTTCACCCCAGGAGGTTCCTCCCCGTCTCGGCACAGATGTCTCGCCAACAGCTGCCAAAGAGCATCTACCGCGGCAGCATCTGGAGCCTCAGGCCGGCAGCTTCTTCTGCGCCGGGCCCCAAATCCAGGTGTGCATCAGGGCAGCAGCCCCATGCGCTTCTCCAGCACTGCACGGGATCCCCTGAAATCCCCTTTAGGAAGAAAAAAAATGAAAAGTCATTGATTTTTAATTATGATTTCTTCATATTTCATCACCTAGTTTTTCCTCCTTCTTTTGATCTAGCTCCATGCAATTAAAAAATGACACATGTAAGAAATTGGCATTAAAAATAAAAGCAGGAAAGGATGAATTTTGGGTGGTTTATCATCCGTTGAAATCAAAAAGCATTTAAAATATGGAGAAGATGCAATCTGAGCCGTGAGGCTGTTTTCTTCAGCAGAATCTTTAGTGGGAGGTGTTTTTCTCCGGGCCTGGAAAATGCCGAACATCAAACAAGCTCCCCATAAAGCAGAGGCGCAAGGCATCACAGCAAACTTTGAAGCCAAGAGCAAGAAACCTTAAACAAATTTAGTGGCTGAAAAACCACAAAAATAAGGAAATTCTGCTGGGGCTCCCCACCTTGCAGCAGGCGCTGCTTTGGTAGCTGTGACACTGCGCAGCTCATACGCAGAAATATTCAAATGATAGATAAAATATCAGAGGGGCTTTGAAATGTCTTTGGTAGGGAGATATTTGGAGCACTTGGGGTTTAGGATTCAAAGAGTGAAATACGTGATGTGAAATTACAGGGGTGAACTGGTGTCAGCAGCCTTCAATATTTCCATGTTTGGGGAAAAACAAATAATTATTAATTTTATTTATTCACTGCCCCTTTGGCTGCTGAGCAAGATTCGGTTTTCTTTTATGCCCACGTCATGCAGATGTTCATGGCCCTTACAAAGCCTCAGCATCTCCCCTGGGCTGGCTCCCCAGCGAGGGGGGATTTCCCGGGGGGGTCTCACGTGGGGGCACCTTGGGGTTTGGGTTGGCGAACCAATAGGAAAAACGATTTTGCACCTTCTGCGGTGCAATTTTTTGGTATATTTTGTACCAGATTTTTCCGTGCTGCTGTAACACATCCCCTCCCCATTTCTGTTTAAAATAATTTCCTGCTTGAAGCAGGTTGCTAACCACCAAAAGCCTTGCAACGAAGGGCTCAGCTGCTAAAATTTAGGGTCAGCTGAATTGCTCCTTAACTCTTCCCTGGCAGGAGAAAGTCATTTCAGTGCTTTTAAGCTCTTGTTTTCAGAGCTGAGCCCCCGACGCGGGGTGCAGCAACCCTTGCTTTTCCCCTCTTTACCTCCTGCTCACCTTTCCCCTTTTATTTCACATCACTCCCAAATTGGGACCTCCCCAGGATGGGGTGTAGGCACCTCTTTTTTTGGGGGGGGTGTTTAATACGAGAAATGCCACTGCAAGTCAATTTTTCCTTTATCTCCACGGTGAAGTCGGTGAGCTGAGCCCGACGTCCCTGGATGCTGCAATGGCTGCGTCCCCTTTTTCTCACTGCCGCTGCCACCTGGAGCATCTTCTGGCCTCCTGGCCAGGACCAAAGTGCTCCCAGAGGTGCCTTTTGTCACCGTTACAATCTTGGACATAGGGCATGTTACACTGGGCACCAAATGCTGCTGCAAGACTGGTGACACTGGGTTGTCTAAGCAGATATTTTGGCTTGGGAGGATTCCCCAGGCCATTATAGCAGCTTTAGAGATGCTCCCCTGCAGTGCTTTTACCTATAGGGTGTCTCCTATGGAAAGAAAAAGGAATATTTGCAATGCAAAAGCATAGTGTGTGTGTTGGAACAGGGATTAATTTTTAATTTTTTTTTGAAGCTGCTGTTTATACGCAGTTGAGCTATTTACCGGCAGCCAAGCTGTTCTCAGGACTGGGTGTTGATCCTACGAGAAAACATTTTGGAGGTGGGATGCCTTTGTCTGGCAGCCCATCGCCAACAAAAACAAAAGCACTGTGGGAACGTGCAGGAGAGCAGCTGCTGTTTGTAGCATCCCCACGTTGTTTGGGGCTGCTGTCCTGGGAAGAAAATAGGGGAGGAAAAAATGGTGGAGGTTGAACTGATCTGTTAACACAAGCAAAATTCTTTGGTGACCTTGCTGGGGCACAGCGGCTCCTAATCGTGAGTGTTTGTCTCATGGCTGGGCCAAGATGGGGGGGAATCGATGAAATTTGGTGTCATTGCGTTATTCGGCTGCACGATTTCTAAGGGGGAATTTATTCTTTTTCTGAAAGGAAAGACAACCATCCCAGTCCCCAGCCCAGCCAACTCCCTGCCCCACCTCAGTGCTCGCCCTGCGGGTCTCCTCCTCGCCCATCCCAGGGGGAAACATCCTCCCTTCTTTTTCTCAGCCCACATCCCATGTATCTCACCATGCCGACACTAATTCCCTGCGCTTTCACCAGCTTTGTTACATTTTCAACTTTTTATTTTCTCCCTATGATGGGTTTCTTCCAGCAAAGTGTTTGCTCTCGGGGGGTTGGAGCAAAGCATCGGGGTAGAAGAAAGGGGTCTACAGACGTGAAGCAGGACCTGTCTGGGGTTTCATCTCCGCTAAACTCCCATGTTGCAGCAGAGGTAATTGCAGCTGGGCTGTAAATGCCAGGCTGGAGGAACAGTTGCCATAAAAATAAGGAAAAATCCGTCCCCTTTGTGCTTTCTGGGATACAAGGGCTGACTTTTGGGATCGGGGAGGGCTGCTCAGCCTCAAGGCTGGTCCAACACGGCCAGTACCGCAGGACCTGGAAATAAGGGCCCGTTGGGGATAACGGGCTGCTGGATGGAAACTCCCCAGGACTCAAGCAGCCATGGGTGAACTGTTTTTTGCTTTTTAAATTTTTTTTACATGATTTTATTCCAGGGAAGGGTGTAGCTTCTGGAGTATTTCATTAGGGGGAAAAGCAGCGATGAAAATGATAGCATTTTCACTGAGTAAGATGAGTACTACCTTTTTCTTAGTGTAATGGCAGAAAAAAAATCAAGTGGGTCGAGTTTTCTTTTCTAAACTGTTCCGAACTAAGACGTGGTTTGTAGGACGAGGTTGGTGTGGGGGGGTGTCTGTCTGCCTTTGCAGGTGCAGATTTTACAGCTGTACTTCAGCTGATGCAATATCACAGCCAAGGCTCCTGACACATCGTGGGGTACCCCCAAGGTATACGCCAGCATACGGCTGGCTTGTTTGTGGCATGGAAAAACGCTGCTTTTGAAGTCCAGAAGCCAAAATGGATCTAAACTACAAATTGTATACATTCTCCTGCCATCTTGTCTCGCCCCAGCAAGCAATTCATGCTTGGAGGGGGAGTCTGGGGGGACTGCGTGTGTTACAGGTGTCAGGTGTGAGCCCCATGTGTGATCTCCCCCCAAACCCCAGGTGCTAATGGTGTGTGCAGCAAGTGAGGAGGCCATTAGGGGACTTTGGGAGGATGGATGCTGAGGGGACAGGCTCCAGCTCTCCCTCTTCAGGGCACTTGGTGCAAGCAGAGGTTAGCATGAGCGGGTGGTGACTAATCCTTGGCCCCCCCAAAATAGATAATGGGCAAAGCAGCTGCTCCCATGTGATTTCAGCCTCCCTAATCGGTGCCAAAGAGGATAAAGAAAGACAAGGAAAGTGTCCTTGGGAAGACGGGGAGGGATGCAGCACCTGCCACCAAGGAAGTAAACAGAGGCATTATCAGCCCCAAACAACGACCTGCCATGGCTATAAAAAGCCACCCGGGTGAGACCTCGCGAACACCTTGACTTTAAAGGTGCCGAATCCACCGGAGCTCTGCAGTGACTGTCTCCAGGTCCCCGGGACTGCCAGGACATCCAGCCGAGGATTGGTGAGATCTTATTATCGGGGTCCTACTACGCCTCTGCTTCGCTTCGCCTGTTCCCGCGTCCCTTCCCCGTCCCCTCCCCGGGAGCCGGCAGGTCGCGGCAGCTGCCCGCTCGGCCGCGGCCACCCATCCCCACCTTCCCCTTCCCTTGCTACCAGGTTCGGCATCCCCCTGGGGGGGCTTTTCGGAGGGGCGGGTCGCGGGGTCGCAGCCTTCCTCTGCGGGTGGGTCAGTGGTGCTGGTGTTATGGTAGCTTTGCCCTGAGACAGAGCCGTCTCGGATCTCGTTCCCCTCACTATGATGACCGATATCGTTAGCAACTGGAAGCTGGAGCAGTTTGTGCTCCAGAAATGTCTCCCCCCAGTTTGGTCCCCGGGGGCCTTCCAGGGCCCGGAGGCGTACCAGCAGCTGTGCCAGCAGTGGGAGAGCTGGTCGGAGGAGACCAAAAAGCCCAAACCCACAAACAAGTGCAAGAAGCGAGCAGCTTTGCAGGGTTTGCTGATGGTGGGCAGGGAGTTGTCCAAATTGCTGAAGGAGGCTCTTGAGAGCGTGCAGACGCTGGAGCAGGCCAAGGGCGAGCTCAAAATGCAGGTGGACAACCTGCGGGCAGAGGTGCAGGGTTTGTGCGGGGACTCTCTGCGGAGTGCGGTGGAGATCACCCGGCTGGAGAGCAAGCTGGGCTACGAGAAGCTGAAAACGGAGGAGCTGGAGAAGGAGGTCGGCAAGTGGATCGGGGAGACCCACGATGCCCAGAGCGCGGTGCGGGCGGTCCTGCAGGACGTCCAGCGGGACCGGGCCGCTGGCCCCGATCACAAGGTATGCCACGCCAAGATCCAGGAGCTGCAGGCAGAGCTGGGGGTGTCGAGGGGCATCGTGGCTGCCATCCAAGGCAAGAGGAGCCGGTTTGGGAATGGCGAAGGGGAGGAAACCGTGGACCCGCACCCGCCCCACTACGACTACGAGGATGACGTGTGGGGTGCCAACGGCCCCACCAGGCCTTCCCCCTATGCTCCCCTGCGGGAAGAGATGTGCCAGCTGCAGGGAGGGGAGGTGGAGGCTTCCAAAATTAAAAAGAACCCCCACGATGAGCCAGCCGGCCATGGCCCACTCCAGGCCATAGACAACAACAGGCCTGTGCTCTGGTTTACCCCTGAGCAACTCAAAACGGTGGGAAAGATGCTGGGGCCATTGACAAAGGAGACAGCAGTCAACTGGCTGTCCAGGGCCCAGCGGCTGCCCAGGTGCCAGAGCGGCAACTCGGCGAGTGACCTGATAGACGTGGTGAGAAAGTGCATGAAACCAGATGATTTTGCGGCACTGCCAGGGGATGTGCAGATGGGCAACGTCCAGGACATCGGGGACGTCCAGTTGGCCGTGCTGAAAGTGTTCTTCCCAGAGGTCAACCCCTTAGTGCTTTTCCACCAGGAGAAGCAAAACCCTGAGGAGCGGCCGGACGCCTACGTTAACCGTAAGAAGATGCTCTACCAGATGGCCGGGCTGCCCGGCTCAAAGGACTCCCCCCTCGATTTTGACAGGCCTGAATTCAAAGAGCCGCTGGTGGTGGGGCTGACCCCCCCATTGCGGGTGATTGCCGGTGGGGACGCGGCCAGAAAGCCGCTGTCAGAGCTGGAGCAGATCCTGACCCAGAATTTTGAGCTGCAAAAGCAGGCGTTCCCAGGGTACATGCTGGGGGGGAAGAAAGGGAAAACCTCGGCCATGTCCTTCCAAAATGCGGGGGTGAGAAAAATGCAAGGAGACAACCGAAAAGATCCCGATGGCAAGGGTGGTTCAGGGAAGGAGAACCAGCAAGGGCTGAGGTTTCAGAAGTCCAACCCTTGGCGGGCCGAGCTGAGGAAGCGCTTGATAAAATACGAGAAGCAGGAGGATATTGACGGCTTGCCGGATGCGGAGCT
>NW_008825538.1:3504189-3506316 GCF_000699105.1 Pygoscelis adeliae | reverse complement strand
AGACCAAAAAGCACAGCAGCTCCAACCCGATTGACCCGGGGTCTAAGGCTCAGCAATAGGGCTGCCAGGCACCTGCATCGCCCCTTTTTGTGGCACCGATTAAGACCGATTCGTGGGGGCGCCTAATAGTTGATATAACTATTGGAGGAGGGGTGCTTGGACAAGTGATGTTAATTGATACTGGTGCCTCTTATTCAATTCTGAATATGGCCCCTGGCAAAGCTGGGCTCTTCCAAACCTGTGAAATTATTGAACTGACAGGGCCAAATGGCCAAAAATCCTCAGTGCCATTCACAGGGCTCGTACACTTTGAAATTGGGACTGCCAAAGGGTCTGAAAAATTTGGGAAAATGGAAATGAAGGGAAAGCCGGGAATTTTAGCCATCTCTGCGCTGACAAAGATGGGGGTGGTGGTGGACCTGGCAAACCGAGTGCTGTTACACTGCCCCCAAAGTGATGCGCTTGTCATCCCGGCGAGCCACAGGGTGATGTCAATGAAAGCCCCCGAGCTCCTAGTCCACCCTGAGTGGGAGCCCGGAGTAAAACGGGTCACGGAGCAGTTCCCCCAGGTCTGGGCAAGGAGCAAGCTGGACTGTGGACAGATTGACGCTGTTGTGGCAGTCAAAGGGCCAGATCCCCCTCCTCAGCCGGAGAATCACCATATGGCTGAGGCTGAGGCTGGCTTGTGGGACACAGTCAAAACCTTGCTGGAGCAGGGGGTGCTGGTGGAGCAGCAGAGCACCAGCAATGCGCCGGTGTGGCCCCTGCGGAAAGCTGATGGGAAAACGTGGAGGCTGACAGTCGACTTTGGTGCCCTGAACCGTGTCACCCCACTGCGGACCTCTGCGGTGGCCAAGTACCCTGACATCATGGTGGCCATCTCCCGGGGATCCAAGTGGTTCTCGGTGCTCAGCCTGACTAGCCCATCCTTCGCTATCCCCTTGCACCCCGAGTCCTGGCACAAGTTTGCC
This sequence comes from Pygoscelis adeliae, assembly GCF_000699105.1. Taxonomy (NCBI): domain Eukaryota; kingdom Metazoa; phylum Chordata; class Aves; order Sphenisciformes; family Spheniscidae; genus Pygoscelis; species Pygoscelis adeliae. The sequence goes on along the minus strand of NW_008825538.1, from coordinate 3,505,345 downwards.
TTCACCCTTCAAGGACAGCAATTTGCCTTCGCCAGAGTACCCCCAGGCTTCCACAACGCCCCCGCCATCTGCCACGCACATGTGGCAAGGATGTGGGAGAAGCTCGGCCATCGGGAGAGTGTGCTGTCCTGTGCCGGTGACATCCTCATCCACACCCGGACAAAGGAGGAGAACCTGGAGGTACTGGCAGAGGTGCTGGAGGCTGTCCAGAAGACGGGCTTCAGGGTCAGCCCCATGAAGGCCCAGCTGTGCTGGAAGGAGGTCTCCTACCTAGGGGTGACCCTGGGGGAGGAAGGGCGCTTGCTGGAGAAGCAGAGGGTTGAGCTAATACAGAAGGTGTCAGCGCCAGCTGATGCCACCACCCTGAGGTCCTTCCTGGCTCTCCTGAGGTTCTCCCGAGAGTTTGTCGAGGGCTATGCAGAGAAAGCTGCCCCCCTCTGCCACCTCCTGAAGAAGGATACCCCCTGGGAATGGGGGCCAGAGCAGGATGAGGCAGTGAAGACCTTAAAGGAGAGTGTGGCGCGAGCCCCCATGCTGGTGCGTCCTCGGAGGGACAGACCCTATGTCCTGCAGCTGGCCTGTGTGGGGAGGGGGCTGCGGGCCACCCTGGGTCAGCAGCACGGTGCCCACCTCCTCCCCGTCGCCCATGCCTCACGCCTTCTGACGCCGGCGGAGCAGCAGTTCACTGACTACGAAAGGGAGGTTTTAGCCTTGACCTGGGCGCTGCAGCACTGGGAGTACCTGGTGGGATCAGCCCCGGTGCTGCTGAGGACCTCCCATGCCCCGGTGAGGTATCTCTTGTCGGGGAAGGGGGACAAGGGTCCCCTACGCTGCCCCAGGATGGCCAACTGGGCGTTGGCGTTGACAGACAAGGAGGTCCCCAGGGAGGAGGGGGAGCCCTTGTCTGGTGCCTACAGGGTGGTAATCAGTGGAGAGAGGGATGGGGAGGAGCTGGGGGGTCCCCTGGCCGAGCCCAAGACGCGGCGGGCGCCCCTGTTTGAGAGTGGCCTCAGCCTGGCGGAGGCCAAGGAGAGAGGCTATGTCGTGTGGTTCGTAGATGGGTCCAACTACCACGAGGAAGGGGTGCCCTACACAGGCTATGCCGCCGTCAACCGGGGCACTGGGGAGGTGGTGAAGGGGAAGTGCCTGCCGCCCT
>NW_008825538.1:3487844-3504110 GCF_000699105.1 Pygoscelis adeliae | reverse complement strand
CCCCAGCCGCTGGCTATATTTTCAGACTCGGGTTGGGTGGTGCGAGCGGCGCGGGAGTGGCTGCCGCTCTGGAGGGAGAGGGACATGCAGTCCGCTGATGGCAAGCCCGTCACCTACGCCAAAAAGCTGCTGTACCTCGCGAGGCTAGCGGAGCAGAGGGCACGCCCGGCCCAGATCATTAAGGTCAAGGCCCACAAGAAGGGAACGGAGGAGGCCAAGTGGAACAAGGAGGCAGATGCCAAAGCCAAGCAAGGTGCAAAGGAAGGGCTGATGTGGAAGGCTGGCAAGCCCTCGGAGAGCAGCCCCATGTCAGTGGCTCCCAGCAGACACTGGGAGAGCGTGGACCTGCTGGGCTTGCAGGCGCAAGACCCCAGCGTCTGGGAGTTAGCACAGAGCAGGGAGTATAAAGGGTGCAAGGTATGGAAGGATGTCTCGGGGCTGGTCCTGGCGCGGAGGGAGGGAGCAGACTTCCCGGTCTGGGTGGTGCCTGAACTCATCCGGACGGAGCTGGTGGCCCTGGCTCATGAGCAGGGGCATCTGGGGACGGACAAGACCATGGTGAGGCTGCAGGGTGCTGGGTGGTGGCCTGAAATGAGAGAGGACGTGGAGAGGTACGTCAACAACTGCCTGACATGTGCGGCCAACAATCCCGATGCCAAAACGGCCAAAGCCCTCCTGGGTCACCAGAGGATTTCTGGCCCGTGGAGCAAGTTGCAGATGGAGTTTATCGGCCCTTTGCCCCAAACAGCCCAAGGGAACAGGTATTGCCTGGTGATCAGCGATAACTTCACCAAGTGGGTGGAAGCGTTTCCGGCTCGAAACAACACGGCCAGCGCAACCGCAAAGATCCTGGTAGAGCACATCTTCTCACAGTGGGGCGTCCCAAAGGAGATCGACTCGGACCACGGCCAACGCTTTGTCGGAGAAGTCACGAAAGGGGTGTGCCAAGCGCTGGGCATCAAGCAAAAGCTTCACATCACGGGGCATTTCCAGAAGCCCGGCTCAGCAGAGGGGCCCAACCAACCACTGAAGACGGCGCTAAGGAAGCTCGTGAACCAGCAAAGGAAAGACTGGGATCAGAAGCTCCCACTGGTCCTGCTGGCATTACGGGGGGCCATGGCATCTCACGTGCCTTCTCCCCAAAAGCTGCCCCCTGCAACAGATTCGAAGCTGCCAGGACACTGGTGGCAAAGAGGGGAGCCGCCGGACGAACTGCAGCCCCGTGTGCTGACGGACAGATGGGTCCGGGACATGCTGAGGACCGTGTCGGCTACGTACCACCAACTTGCCTTGGTGCAGGAGACCAACATCCCCAAGATGGATAAGCAGCTGGGAGTGCTGCTGCGCCCCGCAGAGTGGAACACAGGGGACCTGGTAACGTATCGGGGGGTTAGAGAGAAGAACCAGGTGCTGGGACCCCAATGGATGGGGCCCGTTAGGGTTGTGAACAAGGCCAGCCCCTCCATGTACCAGGTAGAAATCAGAAAGGGGGCGAAAAGGCAGGAAAAATGGCTCCATTCTTCACAATTAAAAGCATGGAAGGGAAATTAACGGGGCTGGAGAGCCCGTCTTGCTTATGTTTTGCAGATAAAGGAAAATGGAAGGCGATTGTGACCGGCTGGAAGGGCGAACTTCGTGGCATCACCAGCCCTGTTTGCGCTGTGGGGAAAATGCTTTCAAATTTCTGGTTGCAGTATTTGCTTTGCTTTCTGGTATGTGCACAGCGCTGAGCACCCAACATGCCCAACCAACCCATCAGCATCTCAGACAAAAAGTCAGTCGTTCCCACTTTGAAAGGCACCCTGACACATGGGCCACAGCCCAGCACAGGGTTAGGAGGTACACAAAAACTGGGACTGATTGGCCCTGGTCTCAAGCTCACATAAAATATACAGGAAGCATGGGATTAAATTCTAACAAAGGCTTAAATTTGTCAACGGTGGTTATGCACGGGACAGAGGTGTACTTGGAAAACGAGTGGAGCTGGGATAGCACAAACAGACTTCCACAGCTGCTGGGGAAGGTGGGACAAGAAATAAAGGTAGGGTGCAGGGTAATTAATGGATCCACTCACCAGCGAGTAACTCAAATCTCCGTAACCGAAGTAAAAAGTAAGAAGAATCAGAAAAAAACCTGTGCTGTGGAAAAATTGGATTGTTGGTGCAATTTTACTTTGGTCCAGCCAGTCTTTGTGATCTGCCTCTGGGCACACAACAGCGTGGGGCTGTCCTTTAAATTCAAGATTAGCACCACAATGCACTCCTTTGCTGCTGTTAAGATCTCAAAGTGCCATTTTTTGGCCTGGCATGCAGCACAATACGCTGAAGTTGGCAACCAAGTAAAATTGGAAATTAAATACTCCCAAGAAAGTATAACTGACCCGATGCAAATCGATGGCACCACCGTGACTATCGCTGCCCCTAACGGCCGCAAGTGGGTCGTGTCAGTAAACTGCCTCCGCAAGAGCAAAACGCTTAATAGATCTGAATTAGGCATGGAGGCTTCATGGTATAATCAGGATTATGGACGCTGCCCACACCTGGTCATAAACCTCCAGGTGTGGTGTCAAGGAAACCTGAGCGTAGAAATGTCCCCCGAGCTTGGAGGAAAGTGGTGGATAGGAGGCCCCGAAGGATTTAAAGAAGAGTTTACCATCATTGCTGTCTTGCGCCCTTTTGTTTCCAAAATAGGCCCTTATGTAGTCAAGCAAAATCACATTCAAGAGCTGTTGACCGGGCCTGTCCGGTCACTGAAGAAGGTGGTGTTATCTCTGTCCACTGTTAATATTTCATCTGTCAGACCGCACTGTACCCCCTTCCTATCCACCCTCAACACCGGCTGGCTGGCCTGGCTCCACAGCCGCTCCATCCAGGGGACCCGGGCCAGGAGAGACCTGCTGGCCACGGCACTGGGAGGAGGAGGCGCTGGGCTGGGAGTCCTCAACAGCATGAACGTTGAGGTCTTGGCCAACAAGTTGGAGGCTGTCACCTCGGGCATGCAGGGCCTCCTCAACCCCCTGAATTCATCCCTGGCCAGCCTTGGGATGGGGCAGTGGCTCGTGTCAGAGGTGTTGCCTACCTGGGAACAAATAAGCGAGAAAGACCATCAGGTGTTGTTGCGAGCACTGGGCATCGAACAAAATAACGTCTCTCTTGCTCTTAGTTGCATCCAGGCCCAGATGTGGGTGCAGAGTGTCGTTGCAGGTATCCTGAGAGACGGCGACAACGGCGTCCTCCCCACTGAGATCCGAAAGATTGTGTGGGATGCGGCCACAGAGAAGGAGCGGCAGCTCCAAGCCTGGTGGAGGCTCGTCAACTTCACCCACGACCAGGTCCTCAACGCAGTCATCGCCCACGTCCTGACTGTGGCAGAGGCCCGCATCGAAAAGGTCTACCCCATCGTGGCCCTGGGGGTTAACACAAATGGGTCCGTGGTCTACCCCCTGGACCACCGCATGTGGGCAAGGGTTTCTGATGGGAAATGGCAATCAGTAGATTTGGAAGCCTGCATTTTGGAAAGGGGGCTGGGATTCATATGCGAAGATGATGCCCTTAAGGCGAGTGATGTTTGCTTTGACACCAAAGAAGGGGTATGTCATTTTGAGATCAATCCCCAGAGCAGTAATAAAACCGTGTTAGCGTACTGGGTGTGTGTGTTTTAGAACGATGTGTAAATACGTGCAAATTAATGAAGTTTATAATCAGACCGTGTTTAATGACTCGAATATGTGTGCTTGCAATGTAGCTATTATTAGAGGCTGTGATTTTGTGTATAAACCGCCCGTGTTTACTAGCCAGTTGCTAATCAGAAACTATACCTTGTATCGTAGTATAACCCCGACCCCCATCGGTATGGATTTGTCACTTGTAAAAGAAATGTTAGAGCATGCAAATTTACAGCAGCTGTTAGAAAATGCTAAGGCAGAAGCTAAAAAGATCCTAATAACTGTACATCATGATGGTAATGTTATAAAACAGGTAATGGAACGAATTAAGAGGGTGGGAGACCACCACTGGTGGGAAATTTTCTTCGGCTGGTCCCCCACGGCCACCGGCATCTTCAACATGCTGCTGCACCCCATTGTAGTTATACTGCTAATGCAAATCTGCGTGTCCTTTGCCATGGTAGCGACTTGTTATTGGATGAGGCAGATGAAGCTCTGCATTGACAACCAGGTGAAAGGACTGGGGCTGGCCAAGCGCCTCCTACCATAGTCAAGGGCAAGACTGGGTTGGCCTCTGTGTTTGCCACCAAGAAGAACTTCTAGCTCCGCTGTTGGCTGCAACCCAGTAGGCGTTGAGCGGTGGGGACACACGCCATACCAGACCTTGATGTGAGGGATGGCCTCCTCTGCTATAAGAGGGCCATCCAGGAGGGGAGGGCAGGCCAAGCAGCCTGCGGTTGGCTTGAATCACAGAATGGTTGAGGTTGGAAGGGACCTCTTGAGACGATCTAGTCCCCCCCCCACCCCACCCAGCTTAAGCAGGGTCACCTAGAGCAGATTGCCCAGGACTGTGTCCAGTTGGGTTTTGACTATGTCCACAGATGGAGACTCCACAACCTCTCTGGGCAAATCTGTTCCAGTGTTTGACTACCCTCAGTAAAAAAGCAAGAGTTAGCATAAGTAACTTGTCTTTGAACCTCCCATCCCCAAATGCTAACGTGAAGAAGCTGCTCTTGTGTGATTTAAGACTCCTTAAGCAGAGCAGAAGGGGATAAGGAAAGCCAAGGACAATGTCTTTGGAAGGAAAGAGAAGTCAACGTAATGCCTGAGCGTGGAAAACCACCCACTGAAGATGGCAGAGGTATTACCAGCCTCCAAGACTTGGAAGGACGATAAAAGATGAGCAGAATGAAAGACCCTGTAATCACCTTGAACTTAAAGGAGCTGAATCCACATGGACCTTTGCAGCAACTATCTCTGGGTTCCTGAGACTCCCAGGACGTCTGGCCAACGGATTGGCGAGATCTTCTTTTTGGAGCCTGGACATCACCGCTTTGCTTTGCCGAGTTGTGCATGTACTCAATAAAATTTGTCTGCTAGAGGATGGACTGTCTATTCAATTGCTGCCTGCTCAGCTGATCACTACCCAAGCTTGTAACTTTGGCTACACTGGTAAAAAGAAATTCTGTAAAAAGAAAAGATGTGTGGGTTTTTTTCCCTTTTATAGGCCAAAATCCCTCACTTGCTTTTTGTCTGCAGACTATTCACTGAAACACAAAGATTCCTGCCTTCTTGGGCTGAAGAGTGGGGCTCCGAGCTGATGCACAAACCCACTCCCCTCTTTCATTCTGCCTCTCCTGACCTGTATCACTCCCCTGCCTCTGAATTCAGAAGGAGCCTTAAAATATACATAGGGGGTCTCAAACAATTTAAAAACATTGGCAATTTCGAAAACTAGATTAACCACTTCATTTCCAGCCCATGTGTCTGATCTCATCTCGGAGGTGCTGCTCTCTCTGAGAATGGCTGAAATAAAAAGACTAAAGAACTGGCCTTTAACCCAGCAGGCAACTGCTGGGCTAGCTCGAGAAATGAGTTAAAACCCCCACTTTTCACAAACACAGGGCTGAGACGCACAAAGAAACAGCATATTGCCACAGCATACTGTTTTTAAAGAAAAGTGAAACTTCAATATATGGGTTTGATAAAGACCCTTCTCCTTAAGAAGCACACATTATAACTAAGCTCGTGAAAATGTGAATAAATAAGTCACTGTCTAAAAACACAGAAATCCTTTTTCCCCCCTCCAAGCACCATGAAAACACTTCCTTCACCCTTGGGACGGGAGGTTGAACTCTCCCCCCCCAGCCCTCCAACCTGCCCGGGAAAGGGCCGGTGCCGGGTCCCCTCTATGCTCTGCTGCTCCCCGCATCTTACCCATAACAAAGCCTCACAAAAAACACCCGGTTATTTTGGTTAAAGCACCTTTCTTCCTAACACCTTAAATGTTTCATGAGAATTAATTTCCCTGTGAATAATTACCCTTTTACGCAAAGCCCCTCTAACCTGTTTTGGGAGCCTGTAGGGGAAAAAGGAACCACAGAAAATTCACATTATCCGCTCTTCAAAGAGCGGCTAGTCCCAAACTTGCACTGGGACAGTGTGGCACAGCGGGGGTTAGCCCCGGGATGGTGGTATAGCCATAGGGAAAGGGGTTCCTACATCTACACGCAGGTTTTAGCTGAATGCAGACCCCTGCACGGCCGCTGCATGCGGCAGCAGCATCCTCTGCAGCTGCAACGAGCTGCTGCCCTCTGCAGAGCCGGCACACGGTGCACGTAGGTTTGGCAAGTTTGCAAAACATACTATGAAGTTCCCCCCCATTTTAGTGTCATTTGTTTATCACCGCAAACCGAGGAGGGCTGTTTTCACGGTAGCAGCAGTATCGCTGCGGCTGAGATAGACTTCAGGTGCAGCCTGGGGGCAGGACCCTGAGCCAGAGTTTTTGTCTGCTTTTCCAGTGGTTTCAGTAGATCCCATAAAAGATTTTACCCAAACTTGCCTGCTTTTCCCACCCAAATGGGTAATACAATCATATTTATTCCCTGGTATTTTTGTTCCTGTCCTCTGCGCTCTGGAGCGGAGGGGAGTCTGCCTGTGCAGGGCATGCAAGCTGTGGCCCATGGAAACCCCCACCCCATCTGCAACGGACCAGCTTTCCTCGGCTCCAACTAGGTAGATCGAAGAGGCAGTTTTCAGAGCTAGCCCTGGCTGCCTCTGCTTTAGGCTGCGAAGATCGATGCGGGCAGATCGCGCCCCACTGGTCTAGTCCTGTGGCAGTAATTCAGATTAACTTTTGAAAAACTAGGGGCTAAGATGCTGCTGCGAAGCAGTTTTGACTGAAGTGGAACAAGTGATTTAAAAATAAGCCTTGGTGGAACCCCAGACACGCTGGGGTCCTCTGGAGAGTCTAAAAAGAGCCCACAAGGGACAGGAAGGTACCAAACACATCATTTAACCCAAGGAGCCTGTTCTCCATGCAGAGCACCTGCTTATCTCTGGGTATGTCTCATGGAACTGCAGGGATACTTTATTTTCTCTTGGGTACCTGGTGTGATGGACCTTTCCTGCTGCTGCAGAGGATCCTGCCGGTTTTGGGACATGCCCTGAAGCCACGTGGAGGTGCCACAGCAGGTCCTTGCTCCATGTGAGCAGACACAGAGAGTCTCTATCTCCTCCGAAGCAAAGGCGAGGGGCTACGTGGAGGTATCTGGATCGTGACTGCATGGGACCACCTCCAGAGCCAGTCCTGGGGTAAAGACCCAATGGCTACCCTGAACCTCTACATCCCACATTGGCTCAAATCAAATGCGGAAGGAATTTGAGCCTGGGTTTTCCCCTGGCTAGGCTTGTACTTGAGCGTGTTGCTCAGAAAAACCTCAGACTTTAATTTCCCAGCCCCGAACAGGTTAACTTCGTTGTATGTTCATGAAAACATTCAGAAGAGCTTGGAATTTTTTGGGGGGTTCTGCCTCTGAAGCCCTGAAGACTGTCAAGGTTCATTTCGTACCTCCCCGGGCAGGACCAGGCAGAACCTGGCAGACTTCTGTCTGTCCGTTGGAGCTGTCGGAGCTGCCTCCCTAAACCCATCATCAGCATTTTGACTAACGTCACTCTCCAGCGTGTACTTTGCCTTTCAGACTCAAGGCTTGGCCATGGCTCTCCTTTTTCTCCTCTTTCCCCCTCTCTCTTCCTTCTTCCCCACCTCTAACTTTTATCCCCTTCCTCCACCAGGTGCTTTCCACCTTCCTTAACACCAGTTTTCTTGCTTCTTGAGCGTGACTGTCACCCAGGATCGTCCTTCAGGACTCTCTGCTTTGAGCAGGACGTTGCAAAGCTCTCTTCCTTCACCCAGCACCTACAAGGTGCCTGCACATTCACAGAGAGGGGACACATCTGGCTTAGAATCTCTCGGTGCTGATGTCCTTCAAGCCTCATGCATTTTGTATGCCACTGCACATCAAAGGAATCCTATAAAAGCACAAGTAGTAGCAGGCGGATTCATACCCCGGAGGGTTCCATCTTGATACAGCACTGGACTGTCTGCTGCAGTGCTCTGGTTGTGACACCTCGATAAGATACCTTTATGGTTGAGAACAAACGTTTTACTCCTATCTTAAGGCCTACTTAGTAGCTAGGCAAGCCATCCCCCAGCTCCTTTTGCTCCCAAGCATTTTACTCCACCCCAGAGCACACCAGGTGATTCACAGAGAAGCTGGATACTAGCCCCAACTACTTCAATCTGTAAATTTACTGTAGACATGACCCAGTATAGCAGAGCAGTAAGAAGGGAAGAGCGAGAAAGCCCCAGGGACAGAGTGATGCAATCGGAGGGCGATGTAGCGCAGCGTGCTATATCCTGGCTGATCATGATTTATTATGTATGGGCAGGATGGAAGAAATGAGTTTTAGGAGGCGGAATAAAGAAGAGCATCAGGGCTCAGAGGCACAATGAGGAGAGTTGGTTTGAGAGCTAAAAAGCTGGGTAGCTCATCTGGGATGTGGGACAGATTCTGGCTTGTGTTGATTTTTTTCTGCTTTGTTAAGAGTCCCAGAGAAATTCTGTGATGTGCCAGCACTCAGCGTGAAGGGAGATGCTTGATTGATTCCTCACAGCAGACTCAGGAAGCGATCAGATATACATCAGCCTGGCTGAGAAGGGGTCATGAATAACTCAGTAGGGAGTTAGTTTACTCTTAGGAGCGGTGAAACGACTGAAGTTATATCCCGCAGAGGGAAATGCAGGGAATTCTTATGGGTTCACTCATTTTCTCGAAAAATAAAACACAATAGAAACAATTTCCAATTTTGAGAGAGATCTATCATTGGCACGACTGTTGAGTTTGGCAACGCTAACACAAGACAGTGTAATTAAGAACTAGGCCTTCTGCAGCATGGGGCAATCAAAATGCCCTCATTCCTCCAGCTGCTCTCAGCAGTTTCATCAGTGGATGAGAGTCACAGGTATCTGGAAAGAGAACAGAAAGACACGAGGTTACTTGCAGTAGTGCAGGCTAGAAGATATGGGAAAAAACATCCCCCTGCAACTTTCAACTACATTTCCCTTTCTTCCCACCATCTCTAGAAGTAATGCAAGGCTTTATTCCATCGAGAGGCATGGGAAGTTGGTGATATCTGCATGAGTGGCAGTGGATATGCCATTTGACCTGATCTGAGAGCAGGAACAGCTGTAGGGCATGGCTCTACGAGGTGAGCGATGGTGTGAATTTACAGCGCATCGGCTGCTCCACGGAAACTGCTCTCTCCAAGGTTGTACCCAGGGTGTGCACAGAGTGACTTCTCCCCTCAATCAAACTGAAGTACGTTACTCATACCGGTCCTGGGACAAGAGCACACGTTTGGCTGGCAAATCCATGCCCTATTTTGTCTCCTGATAACTTGTTTGTGCAGCTGGACACAGATTTACAGGCCTGGCCCTCCCACCTCATCTGCCCAGATGGGCTCTGTTCCCTGTATGCCCATGGATGCTGCACTGGTCCATGCACGGTCACCAACAGCGTATGGATAAAAGTCATGGCCGGAGCTACCTGCATTGTATGTATCTCCCCCTTTCCACCCGTCAAACAGATGAAGGCTTGTCCAGTATGATAATGATGATCTGGCTGATACCAGCACAGTAAGCACAGTAAGAAAGGAAAATGGGAGTAAAATTCCCTATCATTGGCAATATACAGTCAGTTCTTTAATATAACTCTTTGTTTAGCTTTTTCATGCAATTCCAGCAAATTATTCTAGTATCATCCTTCCAAACGCATTCAAAGGACACAGGCAGGCTTGCATGACAAAGTTCTCTGCACTTAGTGTATTTTCTATAAGACAAATGTGTTTTGACTGTGTATACAGGACTGACACAAATATTTTCAGAAACCCAGATATGATCAGGCATTACTGGGGACAGAGGAAAGCAGCAAAGACAGACTCACCTCACTGTCAGAGCCAAGTGTTGTTCAGTGGGGAGAGAGACAAGCCCCCATGGCTTACGCAGCAACCGCTCCCAAGGGAGAGAGGGTAGACACCAACCTTTACAGATTGCCTGAGGAGGTAAACAAACAGTAAGTGCCATTAGATAGTTCAATGACTGCAGCATTTCCAGAGCCACCCTTAAATTGATTAAAAATCCAAAGTTTCAAACCTGGAGGCCTAACACAAGGCACCCAAATCTCTTTTTAGGCAGTTCATTGGACCGTCTTTGGTTTTTAGTGCTACTGAGCAGCAGGTAGTCAGCTGTTCTCGAAACTAAACCCCTTTTTGAGGTGCCTACAAGGGGATATAGATGCTTATTTATGAATAGTTTCAAGACTGCCTAGGCAACACCGGCCTAGGCTTCCATTTGCTGATCTCCTCTGAAGTCTCTTGTATTTGTCAAATGCTACATGAGCACATTCTGAAGCATGAACACTACACGCACTGCAGGGCTCCCATTGCATTATCCTTGCTCTCCATTAGCAAATGTTGCATTAATGCTACAAAGATGCCTGCTTGCCTGTGTTTGCCTAAGCAAACAGCATCAGAATACTCTATAAAACATTGCTAAAAAAAGAAAAAAACCGAAGACTTATTTGCCTCAACAGCACATCCACCAATGAACAAGAAAGTACTGCCACAACAGCGGTGTTATATCTGTCTTCACTTCCTTCATGCTTGTTCATAAACCTGACCGATAAACTTAACCCAGTTAGTTGCCAGGGCTAACATGGAGCAGTAAAATCATAATGAAAGATGACGTAGCTATGAGATGAGCGTTGGAGAGCGGATAAGGCTACACAGTAGAGGTCAAGACAGACGCCAGCTTGCGGGTATTGTCTCAGCCTCCTTTTCTTCACCAACTGGTGCTTCTTGCTGTTTTGAGCGCAGAGTGGAAAGATGAAAGGCAAGCTGTGTACCAGCGTACGTACCCCGCACCCAGTGAGCCCCCATTTGCAGCTGCGCGGCAGGCAGCGTGCTGGCTCTGCTCAGGCTGGGCGACACAACACCTTCACCACAGGCACAGCACCGGGGTCGGCACACCAGCACTCCTGAACGAGCGTGGCTGGTGTGTGCGGTCTGATTTCTTCATTTACTGAGCTAGAAAAAAGAAGAATAGAAAGAGATGTAAACAAACTGGAAGGCAAGCAGTGAAGCAGCTGGCATCACCTTCTCTGTCAGATTTGAGAGTTCTTAAAACAAAGCCCCCTCCATACAATCCTCTCATTTTGAGGGCAATTCTAAGGAAACGAGTACATCTGCTTAGGCTGAGAGTACAGATACCCTCACAGAGTGACATGAAATAACTTAGCAGGGAAGAGACACTCATCCCAAGAGTTTTCAAAAAATATCACAGACCTGTAAGCGCTTGAACAGACACAAATGCCAGCAACGCTAACTGCTGACCATTCAGAGAGGGTCCCAAACTCCAGACTTCATCTCAAGTCTGATGGGGTAGGTTTTACGTCTGATGTTGCTTTGAGGATGCAACTCTGCTATCATGGTCTTGATTCCACATTGGCTTCCCAGGTATCCTCTTCCACCCTGAGCATGACAGCATGGAGCAGGGAAGGAGCTCACGTGTGAAGGAATTGCTGATGCACATTCAAATTTGAATGCTACACGCAATACAGGTGCAAAAGGTGCCTTCCCAAGGGGCCCTGAGGCCTCTGCATCACGGGCACCGCTGACGTGAGCTACTTGGCCAAGGAACCTTGGTGCATGCATAGATGTTGCTGCTGAAGGCAAGCCCAGGTGCTGTCTGAGAGAAATCCATGCGAGCCGAATGCATCCTGCATGGTCCCTTGATCTGGACTTGCATGAAGCTACCGCACCAAAACTTCTGTTGACCTCTAAGAAGTAGGCAAAAGAGCCAAATCTTGCAAGCTGCTGAGAAGTCTCACATTGCAGTGGTCACACAACACCTTGCCCGGGTGACTCATTTGACCAGACAGAGACACAACCGGTTTCCTGGCGTTGCAGCAACATGGGGAGTGCAAAGCAAGAGAGGGAGCTTTACTGGGGTGAAGCTGAGCAAGGCAGAGTGATTTTTTTTTTTTTTTTTTTAAGCACAAGAGAGAGATTTCAGAAAGGCTGAAGGCAGGGTGGGAAAGAACTGAGCTGATGCAGAAAGCCCCCACAGCTCCTCTCATCGTGCTCTCGAGGCACGGACTTCATTTGCACATGAAGTCAAATGAATGTAAGATCACAGACTTCAGAGTTTTGATTAACACTCAGAGAACCTGTATATATATCATAGTACTTCAATGTGTTATTAACCACTGGCATGGGGGAGTGAAGAGAAATAGAAATCATCATTTCTGCTGACTACAAAAGGGAAGGTTTTGCCACTGTGGCTCAGAAATAGCATCAATAGAGACTGATATAATGCAGTTCCAAAAGAAACATTTTGAGGGAAAAAGCTTAGCTATGAGCAAGAGGTGTCATAGTCAATATATTTCTCATACACCACGATATTATCAGTAAGTGTGGTTCAGCCTGTGGAGCTTGAATTTATAATACGGATGGTTTGGAAACACCTAGCACTTAGCTCTGGGGAAAACAACTTTATTTCAACTGTTTGTTAGGGTAGTGCTCAGAACATTGCTGTGAAGAGCTTCACTGTTAATTCTAAGAAATCCTACTTCATTTTAAAGGTTTCTTTTAAATCTCCCCTCCCTCCCCCACACAGAGATTTTCAGTTTTCCCCACAGCTCTCGGAGAAAAAAAAAAAAATACAACGTACCACTTCTTTCACATTCCCCCTATTGAGATTCCGGTTTTATTTCAAACTTTCGTGTCCTAAGTAGAGAAATAGCAAGGACCTGAGCCTGTCAATGCAAGAAGAAAAGGTCTGTGACCTGAGGATCTGTGTTTTTGCCTGGTGTTGTTGAGTATCAATCCTACAACAAAGCCCAACTGTGATACAAGTGGTACTCGGCCCACTGTGCACGGCCGGCTCCTGCAGGTGTTCAAGACTTGTGGAAATGTCAGTCACTTGTGGAAACTGAGATTTATGCCTGTGCCCCAGTCTTACACCCTGGAGCAGGAGTGATTGCCAGTGCACACCTAGGAGCAAAGCTGGATGGGCAGTTTGCTGTAGCTCTCTGAAATCAAAACACAGTTTTCTTGAGGTTCAACATGAATCAATGCCTAAACCTTTGCTCTGCCAAAAATAATTCGCTGAAATAGCACTTCATTGCTTTCAACTGTAGATCGAGCTCTTTGAAATAAAGGACAGTAGCTTATTTGGACATGAGGAACACTTGCTCTTTTTCCAAAGCTTTCCCACAGAAAGATTTATGGCACTGTACCTATTTATGGTTTCCTATTTATTAATTTTTTTGTGACCCATTTTTGCCATACCTGCATTCATCACCAGTTTAAGGGTATAGTCAAGAACCGCTACAGCCGGTCAGGGTTAAAAAGATACTGTGCCTAGCTGCTCACCACCTCACTCTGAAAATATAAGCAGGATAGGAAACAGGTACAGCTGGAAAGACACCAGCAGATCTGACAGGGCTGTCATCTCCTCCCTCAGGTCATTTCCACCAGTGGATGTGAAGAAGAACCAGAAGCTGTAATATGTTAAGGTTAAAAAAGCTGCAGCTGGAAGAGCTTGTCTGGCACCACATTCCTGGCAGCTGTAAATCACATGAGAAGCTTGTGGAATCACATGAAGCTGGAAAGAGAATCCGGATCTCCCAGTCCTCACCCTAGTGCTTTCATCTTGGTGTTCTGACTGATAAACACAGCTATTAAGCACACTGCCAGCTTCCCTGTTGTTGGATGGCAGTGCTGGCCAAGAGCTCTATGCTGAAAAAAGTAACAATTTAGTTAAACTGTAATAGTCCTCTAACTAGCTCAAACAACAGTTTTACACTGTAATCTGACATGGTAAATTTGGGATGCAGCTCAAGGCGTTGCATTCAGGTGATTTACACTGATTTCAGTTGAATGCCTCTCAATCTTTTTAGAAATAATGCTTGGACAAGTTAGCAGGTTAGATATGACGAGGATATGTCTCATAGGCCAACGGTAAGTTAACTTGCCAGGTGTTAGCGTTCCCAGTCTGCCTCGCTGAAACCACAGCCTGAGTTCAGGGCATGCAAGGCGACTTCAGTGGTTCTCCCTTTTATCGCAAGATTTCAAATGAGAACCTTCCACTGTGAAAACACTTCCTGCTCACTTCACAGGACTCAGAAAGAGATGTCCTGTTTCAATTGTGGCCTTTTTCAGACAGACCTCACACTAGGATCTCACTACAAATTTTTCAGATACCGCAGCCAGTCATGAAACCACAGTATAAAAAGTCATAAAAAGGAAAACAAACTATAAAAAAGTGACAGTATTTTGCAGAAGAGCACATTCATGCCACTCTTCATAGGACACTGAACATGACAGCTGCTTTCAGAGGTGAGCATCTAGGCTCTATTACGTGTTCATTGAATAAGCAATTCCAATGCTTTCAGGCATTTCTTGTTATTCCTGCTCCAGCAGAAGGGTGGCCTTGCCCCCCTGTAATGTCAGCTGCCCTTACAAAGAGTTTAAGCTGATCTGTTTGCCTGTGAATGACAATAGCGGATGCGGGGACACAAGGATGTCCCAGGGATGTTAACCTTCAGGAGAAAGGAGGGGAAACTGGCAGCAGCAGTCTGCTTCAGGGACACATCCTGGGCAGGATAAATCTGCCAGTGCCCCCTTTGCACCATGTGTAGGTGAAAAAAGAGGCCTTGGAAGAGTTCAGTACTTGACCCAGGTGATCTGGTGAACCATGGAGAGAGCCAAAATTGAAATGCTGGAGTCTTCACTTAAGCCCAGCTTTAAACAGCGGTTTTAACCTTGTTTCTGTGCTCAGCTACATGTACGCAGTTTTAGCTTGCCTTTTTTATATACAGCAGCTCTTTCACAAAGCAAGCAGCACACAGGTTTACTGAAAGAGGAGACAGATCTAATTTAGTGCTGTTGGGCCTTCACAGAGGATCCCTGTACCTGCATAAAACACCACTGACTCCAAGAGGTCTACAGTCAGATCTGCAAGTCTATCTCCTCAGATGTGACAGAAAGATCTGTGATTTCATTTGTTCTCAAATCAGAATTGTAATGCTTTGGTAGTTTTAATGGGAGGAACAGATGAGCAGAATTAGCTTTTATTACAGACAGTGTGGATTCCTTTGCTACTAAGAAGTGAAAAAAGATGTATTTACAGTAAAGGGTAAATAAAGTCATCAATCTCTGTTCCTAGTATTTTAAAACGTCTAGATATGTAGATAACTATTGGCACAAATGTGGAAGGCTAGGAACAAGGCAACTGGGAAACACACGAACAATGATCATTACTTAGGACCTTAGAAAATTGGCTATCACTTACCTAAATTAGAGCTATAAGTCACTTCTGCTAGATGAGAACCTATGTCTCATTTGCAGCATTTACACTGTAGATTAATCATTGTTTAATCAAAATGTGGCACAAACACTTCTTTTGGGATCTTATCTTTCATGTTTGATACCAATAAACTTTGTTTAGAGCTATTCTACATAGTTTGTGCAACCACTTTCCAGTGGGTGGGCGAGGAGGGTATGGAGTTCAAGTAAAGATTTGAGAATGATCACTGAAAAAACCAAAACCATCTCCCTGTTCTGCCAACTCATGCTTTTACCATATTTTCAGAGCTGTTAATCTCCTTCTCCTGACTTCCAAAAGTGCAACTCTTACTTCAAAAGCAAGTAACTGGTGCTTATCTCCCTTCAATTAGTCTGTTCCCTGTGTACAAGCAGAGTACTACACCGTGGCCTTTCCGTCTGCTGGAGGTCTAATTGTTTTCTTAGACTGACTTCCTAAGGAAAGGAGGAGTACGTGACCATATTGGAGCAAGGGTTCCTTACTAGTAACTGTGAAAGACACTGGCCGTATTTGTACAGCCCTATTTGACAGGGTGGCAGAAATATCAAAGGGGTCTTACAATGCCCCAACGTTTGCTAAACTACGTGTCCTGGGAGAAGAGAAAGTCATTATTTGTCTTACATGGGAGACAAGCTGCAGTGTTGCCCACACTATTCTCACAGCAAAGAGTATATACAGGAGAGAGCACTTAAAAAACTCCCCAGTTACAGTGTAGGACAATACAAGCAGCCCTGCAGTTGGCAGTTCACAACAGCTCACAACTGTCATCAACAGTCAGCATAAGTAAGTTATGATTGAATCCGCTCTCTTCCCAAGAAAATAATAAGAAAAGCAGTTATTAATGTGTGACTTGAGACTCCCTCATTAGACAAGC
>NW_008825538.1:3465537-3487823 GCF_000699105.1 Pygoscelis adeliae | reverse complement strand
TCCTTGGAAGGACACAGAAAGGCTTGTAGCTCCTGAGAGAGGAAAAAGAACCACTGAAGAAAGCAGAGGCGTTATCAGCCTGAAACAAAGACCAGGTGAGATTAGAAAAGGGGACCAGAACAAAGACCCTATGTACACTTTGAACTTAAAGCTGAATCCCCATGGACCTCTGAGTTCAGGTCCCTGAGACACCTGACCAATGAACTGTTACTGGCACCTACATGTTGCTGCTCAACTTTGTTTAGTTGTACATGTATCTAATTACACTTGCCTGTTAAAGGATGGACTAAGTTACTTCACAGCTCAGATGCTAACTACTCGGATGTATAACTTTATCGGCAGCAGGAAAAATCTAAATCCAAGATTGCAATCAACCACAAAACACAAATCCTTAAAAAATACAGCAGACTGCATTATTTTCAGGGCTTTTCAACCTACTTCTTACACCCGCAAAACTAAAACTAAGACAAAACCGACAGAATTCAAGGCTTGAGGGCCCTGGTCTCTACTCCATCCCACACCACAACCACCCACAACAGAAAATTTCAGTTGGGCAGATTTACCAAGAGCAGCAGTTCAGCACAGGTGCCTCTACAAACAGACTAACCCAGTGGAAAACTCAGTCTAAGTGGTGCGACTCAACAGCGTGATGGCTTTCAGATCCCACATCAAGGCTCAGAAAAAGCTTTCTTGCAACCTGAAGGCAATAAGAGAGATACTAAACAGTGTCTTAAGAAATTGCTTTTAAATGATCGCTTTTCAGAACTTAACTGTATGTACTCAGTTCAGCACCTTTCAGTAAGACATTAGACAGGCTTCAAATCCTCTACACAACCCCAGATCTGCACAGTGCAGGCAGACATTGCAATTCCCCTCTTCCTCTTGGACAGCCTGCCTGCCCCGGGCCCTGTAGAGACTGATGCGTTTCCAGTGTCCATGGCTCACTGAAGGTCTCATCTGAGAGTCCTGGGAGCAACACAAGAGCTTGAACCCCATCATCTAAGTTTCTCAATTAATTACACATATGTAGGACATCAGTGCTCGTGCCACAATAATGTAAATCCATATTGTGAATGAAGATCTGGTGACACGACATTTAAAATGGAAATACAAAGCTGTAACTGATTTTTCAGGGTATTGTTTGGATCACAAATCTAGCTTCATTCTAACATTCCTTCTGTATATTACTTTGAGTGAATGAAGCAGAAAGTAGCCTCATGTTAGCAATTGATTTTGCATATTGCACCTTTTCTGTGTTTCCTAATTTAAACTAAAAATCAGGATTACAATGAGAAAAATCTACTAGACAATGTACATCTGACAAACAGTTGCATGTTTAATAGACTCATTTTCCACTCAGAACTGGGTGACAAAAAAAACCAAACCAAAACCAAAAAAACCCCAACAGCAAATAAGATCTGGAATCAAAAGCCTTTCACATTCTCCTTTTAAATCTGTCAGAGAAATGGTTACAGGCATGGCCGGGAACACTGTAGTCCCCTTATTTATCTTATGAGTTTATGTGCTTTCCTAGAAGAGTAAGAGAAACCTCAGTAGTAGGCACCATTAATATTAGAAAGAAGCTATACATTTTGGTGAAAATCCAACAGTATTCTGCAAGCTACTGACCCTTACTTGTTGTATATTCCAGAAGAGATTACAGACTTTCAAACTCACATCACTGCTGCTGTATGCGTAAGATGATTAAAAATTGATGCCTACCTACTGCCCAAAAGTTTCAGAAGACAGGTTTTTTTCTTGCTTCCACATTGGAAAACAAAAACTTTGCTTAAAAAAAAAAAAGAAGTCATAGTATAGTACAAAACAGTTAAGTGAGTCTACAAACAGAATCAACTTCTTAAAGCTAAGTGAAACCTTTATCAATATCCCAAAACAGATTCATCCCAAAGTAGCTCCTCTTCTCTTTTACCATCTGTCTGTGGCTTCTTTTTACCCTTTTTGTGCTTTTTGCTCTCTTTCTCAGCAAAGTTTTCTTTAACTTTTTTATCTTTGTAAGGTCTTGATTTCTTCTCATTTACCAAGTCTACGTCAAATTTAATTCTCTTTTGCTTCTGATTTTCTTTTCCAAAATCTACACCTTCAATATTTTCCTTTCTTTTCTGCTTTGTGGCTTCTTTCTCATACTTCAGCTCTTCACTGATGTATTTTTCCTCCTCAAAATGTTTTATCTGAAATATCTGTTCTTTTCTGTAAGAGCTGGTAGAAGTTTCAGCAAGCGTAAGTTTGTAGCAGTCTTTAGATTCTGCAACCGATAGGCTGAAGCTCTTATCTCTGATGGTGACCACCTCAGATGCTTGCTCTTGTTTACAGTATCCCTTGTTATAGCAACAATCAGGTGTCTTTTCTAGTGCATGCTCACAAGCTGATGGCCAGCTTGGCGATCTATTTTCCCCACTATTTGTAGGTGACTGGGTTTCTGAGAAAAGGCTGGAATGCTGGCCTCGTTCACACTTCAAGTTTGAAGATACAACCTCACCAAGGTCACCTCCTCCTTCAATGTTTTTATCTTGAAACTCTTCCTCTTCTGCTTTTCCCAAATACCTTCTTGGCTCTAGACCTCTAGCTTTCTGAACTTTAATGTAATCCGTTAATTCATCTTGAAAGGAGTCATGTGTTTTCTTTGATTTCTTCATGAGATTGACAAGGACCATTTCTCTGCATAAATTGGATAGAAAGCCTTAGTTATTAATACTGATCAATTTGCTTAGAATCTGTTGAGTTAAAAAAAAAAAAAATGTATTTCCAGGTTAGAAAAAGAACATATTTCAAGTGTGCTGTTCTGTGTAACTACATGGGCTCTGTTACACACGATCCCATCTGTAAAGCTGATGTTACAGGGAACAGATTCTACTCTGTGACAACTGAAAATCTGGAATAACTTCATGAAGACCAAATGAGTTTCTTGTGACCTAGGGCGCTGCAAGAATAAGATGCTTTTAAAATGACTGCATACATTTTTAAAACTACTTTGTAAAATGAAAATTTAAGATTCGCTCTTATTAACTAATCTCCAATTAGCTGCAGATAAGAAGCAATTACATTATATACCGACTGTCAAGTAATAAAGTTACTAATTTCTTTACGAGATTCATTCTATTGAACAGTTGCAGTCCAGTAATTTCAGGCAAACTGTGTGACTCCACAGCAGAAACAAAACAGAACAGAAACAACCAACCTGGATTACTAAAAACCCCAAACAAGGTAAGTGTGCTCCCAAGGCAAAACTACTTATCAGTTTATATTCTACTCTCCCTTTCCTCAGGCTGGAAGATAAAGCGGTTAGATGATAAAGATATCCCCTGTGGGAAGGGCAGCTCCGAAGACCCATCCCTTAAATGTATCTTGTTCTGCCTTAATTCACCAGCTTTACACATTCATTTTGTTAAACTATAAGTAGGCCTGTAGCAGTTCCCTATATTCCTGTTTTTCGAGACTCTAATGCTGTTGACTAAACAAACACTTAAAATTGTATCAGTTCTACATCAGTCTCATGGTTATATTATTATCGCACCTTCACTTAAAATATGTCTTATCAAAATGCTTAACGTGTAAGCAATTTTGATATTTAGCCTACTTGCACAGCAATCTCTAAAAAGTACATCTTAAGTCACAACAATATCCATTCTGCAATTAACACAGCCTACAAGCCCTCTTCTGGGTAAAAGGGGAAGTGCAAGAGCTATCATCTATCCCGTAAATGATCTTATGCCAAATGTAAGACGCATGTTGATGAATCCTGAAAGCAACACAATTGATGGAGACTTGGCACTTTTCGGGATTAAGGTCTTCTTTGCCCTGTCAATAGGAATCTTTAAGTTCAGACCATTTCCTTCTAGACTGAGCACTAAAGATGATGTACCAGAACAGGTACTGCTACGCCCAGATAGCAAAATAAGTGGGAAAACTGTACAGGTTTCAGGACCTTTCCCCTGTGGGTTGTCATTGAAGATGCAACTGTGGGAACTCGAAGGCTGAATTTCAGTCACAAGTATGATGTTTAAATGGACAGTGCCCCTTTAAACCAGTAAACCAAGCAACAAAAAACCCCCCAAACCAAAACAAAAAAATCCATGAACTAGTCAAAGTCACTTAACAGCAGACAACAGGGCTAATGAAAAAGTCTGAAAGTACAAACTACACAGGAATAGCAACAGAAGACTTACTGACTTACTTAATCCGGTGCTTATTTCCTTGCACGTGGGACTGGTATGTTTCTATAGACGTAAGTGCGATGTTACATATGCGGCACATGTAATAACCAACACCAACTGCTGAAAACAAGGAATCTGTAGGTTACAGAGACTACAAATGAAAGGCACATCACAATCCCATCCCATGCAAGAGTCCTAACATAATGTTCCCATAAATGACATTTGTAGACAGATATAAAGTCACTGCTGCAATTTGACACTAGAATAGTATGAAGGGAGCTGGTGAGGTGTACAGTTGCAGTGTAACCACGGCTTAAACATTTAAAAAGAGTATTTCTGATGACTGAAGTGATCCAAGATAATTCCAGTACACTGTTGTCAAGTGCTGATGAGAATGAACTGTACTGAAAAATTAAATACTATTGTAAATACCTGACACCCAAAGCAAGCACCAACAGATACCAATCCAGTCAGTCCAGATTTAATTAAAATAAGATCAGTTTAAATATTACCTGCTCAAATGTTCATGCAGTGTTGGTTCAACCCTGTGAAGATGCTGAGGGAATTGTCGATACAGTACATTATGAATACGGTACATGGAGCCTCAGGCAAATACAAGGTAAGGTCAGATGAGGAAAACCCTTGTGTTTTCTAGGTTGTCGTTTTTCTCCTCTCTACAAGCTGTGTCATCCATAGACCTAAATATTCTGAAACCAGTGAGTAACCTTTTTCCCCATGCAAACCCAAGAGCTTCATCCATTAGCAAAATCCAGCATTAATTCCAATGGGCTATTGCTTTGCATCAAAATGTATTATTTTGTTTAAATTACAGCATGACTTAATGAGAGCTGTTTGATACTAACAATGACTTTTGATTATCAGGTAGGATTTTGAATTCCTTACTAAAGAAAGGATTGGCAGTTCTGTTGCACAGGACCAGATGATGCCCCCTCAAAATTAACAGAAGTTGCACACCAACAGGACCTTGGCTTTGCACGCAGTGCTTGAGCTGGAGACAGTCCCGATGGGAGCCTAGAGAACAATGACTGTTCAGGAAACAAATTTCCTTATGTGGGAGGATTGACATAATTACAACAACCAGTTTCATGAATAAAAGATTAAGGGAAGCCATGACACCAGTTTTCAATTATTTAAAGAATGTGACAAAAAGGAAACAAATGATTCAATTCTTGTGTCTGCTTCTTGTTCTGTGCACAGCAAAAAAAACAACATTGTGGTCAGAGAGAGCTGAGTTCAATGTCAGTAGAAGGTTTTAAGATCAAGAAGTCCTGGGGGATGTTCCTTACGGAGGTTGTGGAGTTCCCAGCACAGACGTTTTTTAAGAACAAGGTGGATGAACATCTTAAGAATGACATAGATACAACTGATCCTGGCCTTGGATTTAGGGGACTGGGCTATTTTCTAGGATCCTTTCAATTTGACCGCAGAACTCAGTGAGGCTGGATTTGGGTCTCGAAGTCAGTAAGAAATATTTTCCAGCCTACAGCTGTCAGAGACAGAACTTTAGCAGTTCATAGACCAAACAGAAAGGAAGAAATGAACTTTTTCTGTAATACAGGAGAAGACTACTATTTCCTTGCACACATCAGAGCAGTTCCTTGAACAAATCAGAGCACTCGAGCTACACTCAAGAGATTGTAACACTTGCTCATGTTCTGCTTACCATTTGTGCTGGATTCTTCAGGGACAGCTTTGTCTCCCAGCTCCTCCAATATCTTTCTCCGTGCTTCATTTCTTCTGTGTTTCTTACCAACATAATGCTGCTGAGCCACGAGTGGATTATTGAAGGGAGCACAGCAGAGCTTGCAGTACTTGTCTGGATCATTTAACTTCAACCTTGTGTTGGAGGATGACAAAGACTCTTCAGCTTTTGAAGGCAGCAAGGGCTTCTCAGCTGATGGCTTCTGTAAAGCTGGAGACATGCAAGTAGAGGATACATCTGCTGACAGCACAGCAAAGGAAAGGCTAAAACAATTCCATGGAGCAAAACAGGTGACTGCAGAACTACAGAGATAGAAAGTAGAAGCCTGCTGGGTGCTGAACTACTTGCCAGAGACTATAAAATATCTTAATCCTTGCAAGGATATGAAAGTACAGACTGATAAGGAACACAACCCTGGAATATTCAGAAACCCCACCATTAAATACCTAAAAATCAGCTGTGTTTGATGGCTGGTCACTCTAACGTCCTTATACAGTCCAAGAAGACAGAGGTACCCTGCAGAGGGTGATTCAGAGCACGTACACTATGCTCCATCTTTAAACACAGTTCAGCAACTTGTGCAGGACTAACACCAGTTAAGTGTTTCTTATCATATTAATTTATCGGAGGAACATCTTGTTGGGACTGCAGCGAATTCTCAGAACAACAATAAACACCTTTCATTAATAAAAAATCAGAAATATTTGCCTTTAGTTCCAGTCAATGAAAGATAGGGAATTTGAAAGCAAGGTTCCATGGCTTCGGAGTTGCACAGGGTAGTATCTTTGTTTATTCACCTAAGGAGTTACCACAAGACAGTTCCACAACTTTGGCAGAATAGAAAGGCATAGAGACATGGCAAGTGTAGGAAGATACTTCGCTATACTTGTTTCAGAGAGAGTGACAGGAAAACACATGCAAAGCAAACTATTTAGTTCTTACCAGAAACAGGCTGCATGGTCTGTGCTGGCATGTGGGCTTGGTCTCCTGATAATTGCTTCAGCTTTTTAGCGTGGATCTTTCCCAAGTAGTGAGACAAAGCAACAACTGGGGAAGTAAAAATCACGTTGCAGAGATTGCAGTATTTGTTTTTGTCCAGTACTCCGCTCCCATCCGTCTGAAACCAGGCAAGGGCAAGCTCAGTTACAAGCATTCACTGAAGTATACAAGGAAACATTTTATTTAGCCATGAAGAGGAATAGTCACCTGAAAATTGACACAATCTGTTTTCTTCTGTTTGCCATGCTCCTGCCTCCCATCTTTCTCACCATGCATTTGGATGTAAAGACGAACTTTTTGAGCGTGCTTTTTGCCCTGGGAAAGGGCAAACTAGAATTATTCCTGTTTCAGTAACAAGGATCCAAGCAGTGATATATTCAGTGACTGGGACTTCATTCATCAAAAACTGCTTTCAACATTTGCCAAATTGTATTTGTACAGAGCAGAGCCACAAGTGGACAAACGCCAGCTCATGTAACAATACTATACTTTAATCAATAATACAGTACTTAGCATTACTTACAACATTTTGCCTCGAGTAGCCCTTGGAGTCATCTACTCTCAACTCTTTGAAAAACCAAAAATCCTGACATGCCTCCTTACAAACAAGGACGCTAAAATAGGTAAGAAAAGGAATGCAGCCATGCCACAGAGCAAGTCTGCTGTGCTCCTTTACCACTAAGCCTGGGCGCTTGACAACAAGGCTGTCCCGTGTCGTGGCACAGAAGAATAACAGGCAGCAGGACCTAACTTACCTTCCAAAATAAAAAGTCTAGTCTCCCTGTACAGTCAGTAGAGAGAAACAGGTTTCCCTGGAAGCTGAGTTAAAGAATCTCCAGCTTGGGGTCAGTCAATGGAGATTTCTACACCTTTCTACTGAGGATACAATAGTCCAGGTACCTAAAATTGGGTGTCAATGTATACTTCCCTCAGCTGCAATTATTTTTTAATTCTTAGATGCTCTCTGAACTCATAACCTTCAAATTTTTGCACTTGTTATGTCCTTACCCACATGCCACACTATACAGTGGTAACCTACAGAGCAAAACAAGTAACTCGTCTTCTCTGACCTAATGCTTTTCAGATGTCTTTTAAGGATTCTGAGGAGCAGTGCAGGATATTGTAACAGTGTTATCAAAGAGAAAGAGGACCTATCATACCCGGCTAGACAATACAAGCACAACTGAGAAGAGTCAGTTACTTCCATCAATTCAATTCATTTTGTAATGGTGAAGTCAGGTAACTTTACAATTGCATCTATTATCCTCAATTGGATTTTGATCCGAGCAACAAAATCAAACCGAGGGTCTGAACTCTGTGACGTTCTGACAGTACAACTGCTGCTTAAGTTAAATCAAAATAAGGAAATACAACACCTTGCAAGACCTGAGTCTTCATAATGTGAATAGCGAGAAAGACTCCTGACAGCAACTGACATTTTAAACTTTAACTTTTGCAAGAAGAAAGAAAAAGACAGAAATGTCTGTGCCTGCAAACCCTCAAGATCAAGTTTCAAAATAAAGCACGCTTTCCCATGTCTACAGCAATATCCCAAGGCACACAGTTATTCCAAGAAACGCCCTCAGCATGATTCATACAACCTACCTCAAGCAGACACTGGTGCACAGAGCAGCACGTGTGTATTGCTGGGTGAGGCATCAGAAGGCATGACCTCGATCCTCAATAGCTAGCACTGCCCCGTGCCATACATACGTTCTGGCTCACGTGGTGCAGTTCTGCTTCAATGCTGTATACAGCATGGCCTGAACCTGCTCAGTTCCTTCTAAAATCATGCTGCAATATGCAGGTGATTGCCCTTCACTATACTGAACCCACAACTTTCACATTCAAGACTGGTTAATGTCTAAGCCTAGCATAAGCCTTGAGAAACACACTATAAAAAGTCTTTTATAACACTACGTAGAAACCCCAAACAAAGCAAAGCCCCAGTGCTTGCTAGGAGAAATTCTCCTTTCCAGCCTACCTTATAGTGTGACATCCTTTGAGACTCAAACTGCAGCACTGCCCCGCAGACCTTACAGAAAGTGTCGGTGAAAAGGTCTTTCCTTGTTGCCTTATCTAAAATGTCATCTAAACGGAAAGAGCAAAAGACAAAAATCATCCAGTTGTTAGGACAAGATATATTTGCATGTCTTTGCTTACACAAAACATCAACCGCTTTAATATTCACATGCAGCACAAGATGAAGGAACCAATGTTCATCCACTGAATCACACTGCACCTCACTGTGGCTTCAAAGCAATGCTGTAAAGCCATCTAAACCTTCCTACTTACAGAAGTATTGCTCTCCTGGACTTATAAAGTATTACTATAAGAGTACCTGGACTTCAAAAACAAAGACAGAGACTCTTCATTGGGTTTTCAGTCCACTTCAAATAGAGCACAATGTCAGAAACACTTGACTAATGGCCTAAAAAGAAGGATTTTAACTGGACTAGATCACACAGTTAGTTAAATATGGGAATACTCCGTAAAGAAGAGATTTAAAGAAAGTCTGGGAGTAGCTCAGTACATGAGAAAGGCCAGGAGGACTCAGATGCTTAGGAAGGTTGTACCTGTGTCCCCTATAACAATTTAACTGATTTAGTTATATGGGGAAAACCTGCTCCAATGGCTTGTTTTGATTTTCTTTGCCCTGTTTCCAGTTAACTCATTGCTTGTATACACTTTAATTCATACTAAAATTGGCCCAGACTTGAAGCTATTCCTGAGTAATCGTATGTGCAGGCACATTTGATCTGGAGGGGACACTCTAATAAGCACTTAAAAGTAGTACCAACGTCATGTCAATTAAGAGAATTAAACATACCCTTCAGAAGACCATAGCTGTGCTAGCAAAACCCTCACAAAGATAAAGCTACATCACCACCCCAGTTCTTTCTCCTCTTAATACAGTCAATTCATTAGGGAAACCAGTTTAACTCATATTGCTTAAAACACTTCTCTGGTACAGGCTATGCTTTCACAGAGCAAGTTTACCCATGCTGCTATACCACCAAAACTTCTTCTGTGCTGACAAACGCTAAGACTACCTGTTTCTTTTTCATCCCCAGTGGGTCACACTAATTCTAATTAAGCTAGAGTTTCACTTTTTGGCATGCCCTGCTCTTAAAAATAAGCCAAAGTTAAACAAGTTTAAAACAAAAATAAAGGAAGCCACATAACTAGACAGTTCAACTAAACCGTGCTCTTCAAATGAAGCTGAGATTAAAGGGAAAATACCAGGGAAAGTATAGTGATGCCTCAACTGAGCTTAAACCCAACATGGAAGCTATGTGTGGAGCAGTTGGCTTTCCGTGCTTTGCACACAGCTTGGAGAGATCGTGGGCAAGGAAAGCATCGCTCCCTGTGGTCTCAAGGCTCAGTGCCAAAAGGCATCTAGAAACCCATAAAGGCAATCAGACTTTACCCTCAATTCTAAAGTGTGCTCTCTTGGCCCCATGCCAAAGCAATGTCCAAGGGAATATGAAAAAACGGAATCAAATACTGTGTATCGTCTCCTGTAACTCTAAGTAATGGTCCTAAGCTGTGGGATGGTCAGCTCACAAACGATTAAGGAAGGACTAGAGTCTACCCCGTCCCCCACGAGTGCCCTGGATAACACACGACTGCCATCTTTGCACAAGTAGAAAGCCATTAAAAACAGAGCATGAATTTCAGTACAAGCTATATGACATATACTTTTAACTGAGCCAGTATCACCCCAGGAATGTGGCTTCAGTGGAAGCCTGAAACAAGGAATGCCAACATTAACACATGCAACCAGGTGAAAAATCTACTAGCTCTACGGGCACTGACAAACCCTGAGGAATGGCAGGTGCAGAGCTGTTTCTCAGACTGTGTGCATGGCTAACCCCACTTTGCCTTCCCAAAGTAGCATTCATGAATTGTTTAACATACAGATCTTAATAAAGCCGGCTCTGATGAGGCTTTTGGCTGAGACTGCAACAACGACTGGGTATCAAAATGCTGTTGTCTAGCATGGTTTACCATCAGTCCCTGATACAAGAATTAATTTCCTAATAAAACCTTTATTTTCATGAGGTACAATGGCAGGTGATTGGTCCTGTAGAGCTTTTGTTTTCTGTATTTTGAGTCATCCAGAAATGTTCAACATTCTACAGTTACTGATTCACGTAGCTTAGCCGCTTCAAGCAGAGGAGCGAAAGATGGACACAATAAACAACTTGAGTTGATCCACACAAGAAAATTCAATGACTTACTTCTGGGCATTAGATGAAAGCCCATCTTGCACCCGAAACACATGAATTGCCAATGTTTGTAACAGAAAAAGCCACTTACAGAAGAAAATTACACCAGTTTGCTCAAGTGTACTGAACTGTAAAAACAGCTACCGAGAGAAAGATAACTGGAACAATATTCTCTATTTAAAAAAAAACAACAAAAGACAAATTGCAATGCAACTAGCCACAAGTCTATGAAATACTACTATCGTGGGCAGTATTCACTATATTTCAATTTGCGTAAGTTCTCACTGGAAAACAGATCTTTGTTTCAAAGACAGACTTCTTTATACTAGTTAAGGACAGTGTGCTATGCATATTTTCCTTGACTTAGCAGTGAACTGCACAGCCTTCTTGGCAGACAAAAATCAACAAAGTGCATGCTACAAAAAAATCCTAAAACCATTGTAATGCGACATTAAAATTGGGTTTTTAATTCACCGCCTTCTTGGCTGACCACTGCAATGAAAAGATTGGATTATAGGGACCAGAAGTCTGGTTGTCCAAGTAATTCCTATTGTGCCTCTTGGAGCCGTCCTGAACCCTGCTGTGTCCTTGTCCTCAATGGCATTTTGCAGTAACTGGTGAATTGTACTAATATATATTCTAGGGACATTTTTAAATATTGCTCTTCATTGTTACAAGAGTTGTTTTCATTCTTCAATATCGTAAAAAGGCTGACAGGACTTGACTTACTCAGATTCTTTCTTCTTTGTAAATTTATCACACCATCTTAGTTCTTTTTTCTCTTTATAGCGTTGTGTTTTCTATTTCTCATTAAGTCTTTCCATTTTTCACCTCCTAACACTGTTGTCCCTCTGTTTTGGCTCTATCTTTTCCCAAGATAAGGTTATGCTACTACAGCTGAGACAGCAGCGATGAATACAATAATCTCAGTAAAGTCTTCTACCTCAGTCTAACGCTTGT
Organism: Pygoscelis adeliae; assembly: GCF_000699105.1. Lineage (NCBI taxonomy): Eukaryota > Metazoa > Chordata > Aves > Sphenisciformes > Spheniscidae > Pygoscelis > Pygoscelis adeliae. The sequence goes on along the minus strand of NW_008825538.1, from coordinate 3,475,737 downwards.
AGCATTGCTAAGCCCAAGAATTGGTTTCCCCCGAGAGAGATATCTACAAAAATAAAGACACAGAGTTCACAACAGTTGCCTTGTTTTTGGGACCTTAAAGATTTGCTCTACTCAGTTTTTCTCCGTGGTCACAAGATGACTATTAACACATATCACATGAAACAGGCAGGGTTCCCAAACAGTATCTTGGCTGGGGAATGCAAACCATGAGCATGGTAACGTAACCTGCTTTAATGCAGCTCTTGGCATTCACCTCCTGTTAAATTAGCAATAGCATGGGAGTTCAGCTCCGGTTTTGTCAGCGTGATACAGCCAAGCACAGCATAACCCTGTCTGCTTGCCTTTGACCAAACAAGGCCAGAACATCCTGATCCACAAAAGGATACAGCAGCTGCTACCCAAGTTGGTCAGAAGCGCAGCTACCTAACGCTTCCGAAAAAGCTGGGTAGCCACTTTTAAAAACCCTGATCTGTTAATTTCAGCCTCAAACCACGTGAAAAACTGTACGTATTAATATAACCTTTTTCTTTTTATTTTCTGTATAGTTAGCTGAATTTTAGGCAAATATATATGCCTTGGATAACATGTCTACGTGGTCTTCTAACGAACTGCATGGAAACAAATTCAGGAATAAACTGATGTGTCTCTCACTTAAATCCCAACCAGACAGTGAGTTGTAAATGGTCTTCAGTCTGGTCTGGGCAACTGCAGGCTCCTTCCCAACAGCAACCACACACATCAATAGCTCTCTTTGCTATACAACACGTCTCTGCTCACCTCCAGAGAAGGGTCAAAACCAAGTCTGCCCTTTCTCCTTTTAAATATGCCTCAAGATCATTTGTGACACACATAAATGGCAGAGCACGGAGAGATCTATGCTACTGCTGCCTGTGTGCAACCAGTTCAATAAATATTAAGCTGAACTTGAGGTCTTCAGCTTCCAGATTCACAAGACATCTTTCCTGGCAACTAAGAAAAACTTTTTAAAAAAAATGGCTTATGTTACAGTTTGCAACCACGCCATCAGAAACTTTTCAGAGAACCAATCAAAAGCAGTAGCCTTGCAGAACTGCCATACTGACCTTGTCATTTTTATGCCTCCAAAATGTTTAAATAAAGGTACTGGTATAATGAATTCAGATCAACTGTTTGGATCAGCTTTTTGTCATTAAGAAATGGTTCGCTGCAAAACAGAGCAATTACTGTTTGTCACAAAGGGACTGCTCCTTAATAAAAGGATATGGATTAAAATGTTTTAGAAATGTAAGACATGAGATTAATTTTTTTAAATAAAAGAAATAAATGTTCATGCTGCATGATGAAGTCAACCAGTAATTCTCAGTGTAGCTTTTCCCTTATTTTTCAGCTATTCCCTAAAAAAAAAAAATTATGTTTGTCAACAGCCTGTACTTTGGAGGAAAAGACAAGTCTCTGGACTATCTGGACTGGAGTCCTTAATCCAGCGCACACCTCCTCTTTACTAATGACCCAATGGCAATATTTTCTCATGTGATTCTTAGTAGGTCTTACGGGTTTGTCCTTGCCAGTTTTCTCAGCTATATTATGAAACCTATAGTACTTAGTACTGCCACAGACATGCTGTGAGATCTCATGTTTTGTGAAGTCCACTGACATCCTCAGAAAAGACATACTATAGCAACAGTAAATATTAAGAGCAGTTTACGTATCTAAAAGGATGCACAAAGTGAAGTAGCGCACATAAAGGGAGTTTCGGGCAAAGGATGACTCTGATCCCACTAAAATGCTAAGAGCAGCTTTGCAAGTGACTTTAGCACAGCCAATTAACCTCAGATACTCATAAGGTTGTCCCATTAAAGGAAGTGCAAAGATCCCTCAAAGATTTAATACGATGTTCATGGGAAGTGTGGAGCACAGTTAAGAATCCCCTCTGGCTTCTGGGCTCAGAAATCCCACCGACCAGATTGGTGCTTCCCTTCAGTAATGGCCCTGTTTCCAATGTCATCTCACAACAACGAGATTGCAAGGACTGATCCTGGGCAACATAGCTTCTGAAAGCACAGGTGATCCAAACTTTGTTTGTGCTTACAGATGTTAACATCAGGTAAGGCTGTCACTAAAAGACACAGGGTCTCATACGGTAGATTAAAATTATTAGCTTTGGGTCTTCAGTAGTCTTGAGGGTGCCCCGTTTACATGAAGATAAGTGACGACACAGGGCTGAAAACAAGAGTGTAGTTCTTGATTTGCAAGTGTCTAGAAGCACCAAGAAGGATTAGAGCCCATTTCTAGTGGGTATAGTACAAGCGTAAAAAAGAAAAAAAAAAAGGAGCTTCTGCTCCGATCTAAGGTGGACCACAGCAGAAGGATGCACACAAACGGAAAGGAGCCAGGATGACAACGGACAATTACAGAAACAGGAGGCTGCATGTATAGCTGTGAGTATTTATAGATTTCTTATTTCAAGCAAACATCATTACCAGCTCACCACCATACCATCTGCCTCACCTGTACCATTTGCTTTGCCCCGTTATCCTTCCTAAGCTCTTAAGAAATACTTCTCTTCAGAGGGACCTAGGCTGAGAAATGTACCTGTTAAAGCTGATTGATCAGATGCATGCTCATTTCCCATTCTAAGTACCACCCTGGCATAAAGGGAAAAATCCATCCGATAAGCCAGGTTAACATCTTCCTGTTTCATCACGCTTCACTTTTATGCCCAGAAAGAAAATGTGACAGCCTAGACTTCCATGAATGTACTACTTATAAGCTGTCCTTAAAAAAGCAGATATTCACACGCAGAGAAAATATTATTGTTGTTGGACTGTCAAGGCTGAAGAAAGCAGACCCTGGAGACAACTGCCACCCTCAGTGACGACCCATTGAATTAGCATAGTCCCAAAGGGAAAACTAGAAAAACAGGTGAACTTTTCCATTTTCTTTTCAAAGAAAGGAATAAAATATTTTTGATTCTTTTGACTACTAATTCTCAGCAGTCACTGTAGTATTTCTTGTGATTACTTTAGCTCTTATTACAATTCAAGAGCGTAAGGTCTAGGGGACAGAATAGGTGCCAAAAAGACTTTTTTTAATCAAGCAAAATGCCTATAAAATGCAAAAAAGCAAACCACACACATACAAAAGTCAATCTGTATTCCCTCTGGGTTTTGTAACACTATTATTTTATAGTAGTCATCCGAGATACGTGGGCATTTTAATAAAGGGCTGCTTTACAATCAGATTCAAATTCCAGACACACTGCCAAGGCTATGGAGCCCTAACAGAGACGGAAGATGGGGTGGGAGGAGGTAAGAGAGGATGAGGCTGGAAAGAGAGCTTTATGCCTCTGCACAGAGAAGTGGGACAAGGTGGGTTCATTCGAGATGCTAAAGACTGGTTATATTTCCACACTATGAAAAAGTTTGAGAAATCTACCTGAAACTAGACAACAGCATCGCTGCCTGTCTTCAAGCACTATATGTTAATGAAATACACGTGCAACTTCTCATTCAGCAAAAATGCTGGCTGCCTTCTTGCGCTTTATTACCCAAGCTTATCAGGAATCCCAGCCTGATTCAGTACTAGGTCCTTTTCCAGGCACCCCGGTAGTTACTCTATTTAGGTAGTACCTCCACAGAATATCAGAAGAGCCATCCCCTTCCTGGCCTTCTAAGTGTCTGCCATGCCAAGTGCTCCCAATGCCAGAGACAGACTGGAAAGCTGCCTTCCTACACAGTCCGCAGAATTAATAAGCGATGACTGACTGCAGTATCGTGCAACCTTGCCCTAAACAATGCTCTGGTTCTCCCTGCCCATTTAGTCCTTGCCCTCTTTACTGATATGCCCCTTACTAGTGCTAAATTCAGAATGATCTGGGTGTTAAATACCTCATCTCATGCATGCCTCAAGAGAAAGGGATGCACCAGCTCTGGTCATGTTTCAAATGAATGCTAAGACTGTTTGCTACCCCACTACTAATTCCCCAGCCACCCAAATTGCTGTTTTAGTAGTGTGGATTTATAAACATATATAATTATTGATACTTCTGGATGCCTGTGTTAAAATCGCATTGCAGGACTGCAGTAAGAACAGTTCACTCAAGACCTAAGGATGAGATCACGAAAGTGAATGTCAAATATGCAGATATCTATGGAAAGGAGGACTTAACTGTTCATGTTGCATCCAAAAGTGACTTAAAGCAAAACAAAACCAAAACTCTGTTCAGTGTGAGGGTCTGCCTGGGAGCCCCTGAGTCTACTCTCAGCTCTGCTGCCTACTTGTTAAACTTGGTCAACACCCTTAAACCTACATTCTCAAATGTAGGTACGTTTGTATTTAGGCATTTAAGCTTGAAAATCCTGGTTTTCATTTCTGTGCATCTCTGATTCCTGCAACAGTACCATGGGGGAAATTAGTTACCTACTGCAAAGGGATAAGTTAAAACTAATTCTTATGAACATAACTGTTCCTCACTTTGATGGGTCCCTTCAATATTCTCCTAAACAACAGAACTGGCACAAACAGCATCACTTTAAATTACTGTTTTCAGTTCGGGTATGAAAAATCTTGGTTTAAATTCCTTGGTTTTCTTAGAAGACACGTGTTTCAAACTAAGTGCTTTTGTCAGTGGCTCCAGATGCCAACACCTTGCTATTTAAGTATGAGATAAGCAGTAAGTATCAGAGAAGGACACAATTCCTCCTTCCCACCTAAGCTGCATTTTACAAGTTACCTTTTGAAAAGCAGTCAGTGAGCTACTGCCAATAAAACACACCTCCGCTATAACTTCTCACTGTGGTGACTGCTCCATGCTTGCATGAGAGGGAATTGTTCCTCTTTCTAATGGTGCTGTGGCCTCAACAGACTGCAAGTCCCATCAAGTCCTGGTCAAAGTTAACAACACCAGCTCAGCTTCACAGGGATCAGAGTACACTGGAACTTTGAGCCTGGTGAGCTACAGTGGTAGACAGGTACAGCCGGCCCTGAGCACACATAGCAAAGACAGATCAGCCCGGCCTGGGAGGAGTTACGATCTTCACATTCCAGATGGCAAACATATACCTGATACAGAAGGGACAAAAAGCTATGTAATCCTAATTCACAGTCAGTAGTTAAAGAAAATAATATGGTTCCACAGGGAAAAAATGAGTCCTTTTTCAGATGTTTCCAAAAACTGGAGAAGCAAGCCACAGGGCAAAACAATCACATCTTCTCTTCTTCGAAGAAATACAGTCAGTGTATGTGGTGCATTACTGTTCCCTCTGAGGCAATGTTCTGTTTAAGTCGCACTTGGAGTTCTGCTTCATGATTTTATTTTTTATGATGCCACCTTCGAAGCTTGAGATTGAGATGTAAAACTAATGTTTTAGTGCATTGGTTTCACTGTTACAAGTCCTCCATCATTAAGACAAGCCACAAATCACTGAAGATTTATTAACTACCAAAAACCACTCAAACTTTACAAAGACTGGTTCAAGAAAAGTTTCCTAAACATATCCACTTTCACTCTCATAAAAATGACTTCTCATTCTTACCTCCAATGACACTTATAGAAATGTCTGAGTAAATAGAAAAATCTGTTATTAAAGCAGAAGTAGATCATAACAATAAATGTATGCTTAAAACCCAGCATACTTTTTATTGGTATAATTTTCTGACCGACATCTTCTGAGACCGTTCAGAAGACACAGAAGCTAAATACTTCCTATGAAGTGAAATTAAAAGCAGTCTGACATAATAGTGAATAACACAGGTGAAGACAGAGAACATCAAGTATCACCTAAATATCCAGGTGATATCCATACACTTACATTCTTGCTCATTCATTTAGCATTTATAAAAATACTTCTCCAGAGATGTGTTTTATAAGATTTTTTTTTTTGTAATGTAGAGAATAAACCCAGCCTAAATCAACAGACAATGAGGAGCAATCAATAGGCAATGAGGAACACATTTTTAAAAAAAGATCAGCTTGATTGTTTTAATGTTCAAACACTGAAATACAGGCATTGAGAAGGCAGTGGGAACTGCAGGTGCTCAGCATCTCTCTTAACAAGAAAACGGAAGCCATTTAAATAATTAAAAAAAAATCAAAATAACAGAGGTAGATTTTGGAAATCTAGAACCAAACAGGTTGCCTAATAATAATAAATCAGACTCTTAGTGTCTGAATTGAAGGATAATGATTTGCTTACTGTTTCTCGATTCTCAGTTATGATCTTAGAAGCACACCCAGCATTTTTAAAAATTTTTTTTTTTAAGTCTTCTTCAGTGGAACAGCAATTCAGTTAAGGCATTAAAACACTCATGTGAGAAGGCTCAGGGACATTTTAACGTTACTGTACTTGTATATTTTACTACTTGAGAGAAGTTCAGGGATCTCTTTTCAGCTTTAAACCTTTGCTATCTCTTTTCTTACTTTTATTAGGTTAATTGTAGACGAATCTTTGTGGCATGCCATGTAGGAAAGGCAGGGGAAAAAAAGTCTTCCCTCGGGGCAGCACAAACGTGGTAGGAAAAATACTAACATTAATTAAAATATCAGAGACCAGGTAATTTAAAAAAGCCTGTTCAGCTCAGGATTTTCTACCACTTGATTAAAAAGGAAACGCTCCCAGCTTTAGTCTATTATTAATTTTTCTTTCTCATTTCTTGAGGGTAGAGAAGACAGAAAGCAGAATAATGTAGTAAAGAAGTAGTCTAGGCTAGACAAATCCCTTAAGGCAAACGTATAAAGTTTCAAGTTCAAGGGCCTAAACCCACAAAATGACATAGCCAAATTCTGCCCTCAAACGCCAACAGCAAATATAGCATTTTAATGAAAAATAGATGGATATACATGAATCAAGTTCAACAACTGCAAGTCCTCAAGAGCAAATATTGACCCACATATTTTCTCATTTTACAAGCCCTTTCACATGGCTGTCTCCAAGGCACATCTGGACCAGCACAAGCAGTGGGGTTGGCGCATCTTACCAAGCTACCACCTGTCAGCCTCACAGTAACTGAGTGTGCATGCTGAAGCCTGTCCCAGCTGCAAAGTAAACCAGGTTAATTTACACCACGTGCACTACATTAATTTGCTTTACTCTGCAAGCAAGAAAGGCAGGAGCCTGCATGCAGTTATTTCATCTCAGCTGACTGGCTGTAATTTTACATGATGTGCAAACTCTATTGCTTGTAATCAGGCAATCATATTCCTACTCCGTAACAGGATGAAAGGTGAACAAAAGCTTGAATGCTTAGAGTGTCAGCTGTCCAAAACTGCAGGCAAACAGCATCACTGAAATCCAGTCACTTTTGGTTTGGTACAGCAGGAAAGCACCGTCACTGTACAGTAGGAGTCAGAAAGCAATCTTAGCAATAAACTCACATAGCCACAGATATCCAACTTAGAAAGGGCAGGCAAAGATAACAAACTTCAAAACCCTTATCAGATACCCAGAACTGCAGTATTACAGCACTGTATTCCTGTATGAAGAAGGAAGGCTGAACCAGACAGATTTTGATTTCTGCAGTTAGGTGAAAGACGTTTCTCTAAGGAAACAATACCGTAGTAGCACTAATTTTTTTTTTTTCAGCAAGTTTAGTCACTGAATATCCTTTTGAATGAATTTTTTTGTTTTGTTTTCAAAGCTCAGGTGATCATAAAAAAATGAAATGCCAAACTGGACTCTGTTGTTTAGAAACAAATGCTGTTAATGCCGGCACTGCATGTTTCCATAAACTAGTTTCATCACTCAAACTATAAGATTTTTCCCCATAGAATACTATAACAAGTTAACTTACAAGCACTTATATGCATCTTTGAATACTACATGTTATCACAGATTTGACTAAGACACATGGCTAAGCCTGTACACATGCACGAGGCCTTTGAAGCGTACAACTACAGTACCAAAACAGCGGTTAAACCTCGCGTTGCCCAAAGCTTCTCAAATGCACAAACGAAACCAAAACAGAGGTAAAAGCCTTGCTGGCCAGATGGAGCTGTGATCTGCCCTGACACATAACAGAAGCGGCTTGCAACCGATACGAAACACAATGCTTCCCCCCTTTTGCCCAGGGTGAGCAAGTAACAAGACACTTTGTCTGCTCTCTTAGTGCTCTGAACTCAGCCAGGACACAGAAAATATTTTAAAGCATTAAGATTGAAGTACAATATATCAATCACTACTAATAAAATTAAGGTGTGCACTTCTTGCAACACAGTTCCTTGACTCTCTTCATTTTTCTCCCTGTTCGTCCATGTCCTCTTGTTTCCACTACTCTGTCTCTGCTGCACTGACCTCCCTGCATCCCATCAGACCCCCCGAGGGCTGGACCAGCCTGTCACAGCTGAAGGAGACGGAAATCAGCTATTCTGCTTTTACCAGCAAAAAAGTAGCACTTTTTTTTTTTTTAAGTGTCAAATAATTTTTACTGCAATAAATTACTCAGGATTTCAGAAAACAAGTCTTTGATTTTTTTTAAATTTCTGTGAGCATAGTTTGATCCAGCTGTATTTTGCTTCTTGAAACACACTGCCAAAATGTGAACAGGGTGCAACAGAAGGCTGATTAAGTCTATGCTGGGTGGTTGGTTCCTTCTGAAGAAGAATCTAATGCATTGGAATTCTTAAACATTGCAGGATAAGCTGTTAGTTTCCTTGCCAGGCATTAAGTTATGTCCTTAGGATAACAGACTCTTTTCCCTTTCCACTCTGTTGTGGTTTAACCCTCCTTGGGTCTTAAGAACACGTAAGAAATACACCTCCCAATCCTCACTTTGTAAACTCTCTTGAGGCAGGTTAAGCCAAGTTGCTTACCCTTCTGCCCGGCTCTCTTCTGACATATAAATGCTCCCATACGATTGTATGATAGTGTGTGCAATGTTATTTCTCAGCCTACTCTCAGTGCTATTTAAGATGGGCTCGTGGTACGCCGGGTGAGAAATACATAATCAGTGAACTGGTTGGTGCCTGACTCTTTTTTTTCCCTCTCCAGTAAGCGAAGAAGATGTGTAGAACAGAAAAGGAGGGAGAGGGGAAACAGAGTTTGGCACAGGTGTGAATTGACAAGCATAACCAGCAATCCTTGCTGTCTGGCTCATGACAAAACCTGTACCTGCTGTGCACTAAAAATAAGCGCGTGAGCTATCTCTAAACACTGAGAATTTAAGAAACACAACCTTCAGACCCTTAAAATCCCTTGAAATTCCCAGGAGCTCCAAGTACTTTTAAAAGTTAAAGGCTTTGCTGCTAACACACCAAAGGACATTTTGTAGTTCAGGAATATGACAATTCAGTTCAAGAAATAAGTGTGAAAAATGGAATGTAAACCTAAACACAGTAAGACTGCATTCCTAGCTTTCCCCAAGTATATTCCTTTGAAGAGCATACATACTTGTGTTGCTTTTTTCCCCTCCAGAAAGCTGACTGCTTAAAATAGCTGCCAGCTTTTTAAACAGTGATTAATTCTACCAGAGTTATTTCTGTTCAAGAGTACTACTAAATTTAACTGACAATGGGGAAATCTGCTGTTAATAGATGTTTCACATATTTAACAAAAGCTGATGTTTATGCATTCCTAAGCATGTGGCTTTCTTTTTTTAAACTTGATTTTCATTATACAACTGAATAGTTAATGCTTACAAACCACTGACCAAAGCCTTTCAACATGCAAGTATTTTATACCCATTATGAATGGCTTGGTGTTCCCTGAAGCTCAACGCTTTTTTTTGGGTGCTATTTGCTAGATTTCAGGAGAGAGAACCTGAGAAGGAGAGGACATGGAAAGTTCCCATCACTTCTCAGCCACAACCTTAAACGATTCAATTCCAGGGCTCTGTATCACAGGTCTGGTGGGTAACATAACCTGTTTATCACCTCACTGTCCCAGAAGCATGAGATTAGCTTACGAAGGTAGAGCAAGACCTCTTTGCACTGAAGAATTATTCAATATAAGACTACTTTTATGAGCTGTGTGTCAAGCAGTTCGGACCGATTTCAGATACCCTACCTGCTCCTTCCACACGCAAAACACAGACAAGACTCTCGTTGCATTTTGCTCCTCATTAATTTCTGCCTTCGGTATCGAACGCCTATTACCTTTCAGTACTGGCCTCATGAGGACATACTTTATTTCACAGAGGGAAGGGCTCTGCCGTGCCTCTACCATCTTCTGACAGGCCCCTGTCACCACCTCCCCCCTCACGGCCCCGAGGGGCCCGTATGGCTCCGCG
>NW_008825538.1:3421748-3465253 GCF_000699105.1 Pygoscelis adeliae | reverse complement strand
CCCGCCGGTCCCCAGCCCGCCCTCACTGGCTGCCCCGCGCCCGGCCCGGCCTACCCCTCCCCGGCCAGCCCGTGGCCTCCGCCTCAGGGGCCCACAGCCCTCCGGACTGACTAGGGACTACTTGTAACTGCCTACTAACTACTAATAACTACTAGTAACAATCTTATAACTGCCTGGTAACTGCCTAGTAACTGCCTAATTACTAGTAAGAGCCTCAGAATGAGTATGTAGTAACTGCCTGATAACTACTAGTAACTACTAGTAGCAGCTCAGTGTCTGCCTAGTAACTGCCTAGTATCTGCCTAGAAACTACTAGCAACTGCAGGCCTCTCGCCTCACCTTGGGTGGCTCCTCTCCACCCGCAGCACCCAAAACACCCCCAAAATCCCCCAAATCGCTGCCAATCCATCGGCCAGCCCTCCCCTCGATCACCCTATTGATCCACCCCTCTTCAGGGCCGAATTCTCCCCAGCCTCTCTTAACACCCACCCCCAGGAGAACAGGCAGTCTAATTTCCCCCAAATTTTCCCCAAATTTTTTTGGGCTGTCCCCCCCAAAAAGGGTTTCATCGGGATGCAGGGCCCACCCTCACCCTGCAGGTGATGATATTTCATGTTTAAAGCTGAATTATAATGACAGGACAAGTCCGAGGAGCACCCACTTAGGACAGTTGGTTTTTTCCCTATTTTTTTTCCTTTTTTCTCTCTAATTCACGACTTGTCTGAGTACTGCTCACCACAGTCCAAAGCTGCTGTGATTAAACTTGATAAAATTGTGCTTTGGATAATTTTTTAGAGGGCAGTAGAGGGTGCTGTTTGTTCTCCTGTTAGGAGGACAGGGCCACCCACCCTCCAGCCCAATATGCAGACAGATCCGAAGCGCAGAATAACCTGCTGTTGAAGGGTCAGCCTTGCTCGGCACCCCAAAATCAGCGTGCCTTTTTGGCTGGCTTTGAAATTCAGTGTGTTTCCAAGGAGTTGAAAGTAGGGTCCTTGCTCCAAATAGGTATTTAAAAAGCAGGAGTTCCCATGACCAGCATTTTTCGTCCCTCTCCAACTTTCGCGGTGGTTTTTTTTTTTTTTTTTTTCAGATTGACAGTTTTACCACCATATTTTTGCACACAGCTGGGTCTGAAACTGTGGCCCGGTGCTACCAAGGGTGTGATGCGCAGCCAGATGGCTGATCTCCTCCTGTATGACCCGGCTGAGCACACACCACCGTGGCATTCACTGGGCTGGAAGGGGAGAAATGAGACTTTTGTTATGCTCTGTCTCAGCCAAAATGTTTTTTTTTCTTATGTGATCTGAAGGGGTGAGGGGTGCATTGTACTGGGTACACCATGGATGTCAGACTGTGCAGAGACCTGCTCTGTTATAACTCTGTCCTAGAAGGACTTTGATCTGTTGGTTTTAGTTGGCTACTTTGAAAAGATATAATTATATTCTTTGTTATATTCTTTGTTATTCTATTCTATTCTATTCTATTCTATTCTATATTCTTTGTTATCTGGGAATCAGAAACAGTATTTAGTGTGATTAATGACTGGGTTCAATGTAGCCACACTCCAAATCAGGTTTTTTTGAGGGAAAAAAAAAAATCAGCACCTAATTTTGAGGTGCTAAAGTACTGCTAGCAAATATATGTGTCTAAAAGGCGCTTACACCCAGGGGAATGAAACATGGGTAACAGGTGAGACCAGAGCATCCTGACATCACATACCACACACGTAGAGCATTGCAATTAAAATTGTAATTGGTTGTAGGGGCTAATTGCCTGTAGTGACTTTTCTACGCTGCACAGCATAAATGCTGGAAGGTTTGTGCTGACGGCTCCGCAACGGCTCTGGCCCTCCTCAGGATGAATGGAGGAGCCTGGTTGTGCTTATCATCACATGAACACCCGGATCACCCTGAATTTATAGAGTTGTGGATTGATATCGTTTGTGCTTGGCATACTTGGGCAAACTATAACACAGGATATTTGTGCTGAAGCGTGATACCGTACTTGATTCGCAGGCAAGGAAAGTTGCCAGAAGCTTTTAGCAGAAGATGCTGAGCAGTTCTGTGACTGCCTTGAAAAGCACGACGATACTTCCCACTGCCTTGGCAAAGTAAAGCATTTCTTTTACAGTCTAGGGATGCACAGGAATTACCCTCTTTATTTCTCTGCACCTCACTTTCCCTGTTAAAACAGACAGGTTTTTCTGTGCAGCACGGAGGTGTGGGAAGAGGTTTGCAAACGTTGGTATCTGTGCGGTGCTTAGAGATCCAGGAGGAAATAGCATCAGGTTTCCTGGGGGTGGGAGGGTGAGATTAGCAGAAGTCAGCCCTGCGAAGTGCTATTAAATGATAAAAAAATGCTGACTGACAATCTGGGCTGGGTTCAATTTCCACAGTGAGGTTCACTCTTGTACGTGGAGGCCTTCCCTTGTGTCACCCCGAACTCGTACTGGCTGCTGGGGGCAGAGAATGAAGCAAGGGCCTGGCTTCTCACGGGTTTGGTCTCACTGGTGCACCCTCCTTTTCCACTCAGGTGGCTCAAATTCCCCCATCTCATCCATGGCTGAGTGTTGGAGGTGGGGAGAACCCTCAAATGCAGTGCCATTTCAAAGAGGTTTAGTGCATCCAAAATTGTGCAAATACCTAAGATGTCCTGCTTGCTTCTGCAGCCCGCGCCGAACTGCTGCTGTCCTTCCAGCTCCTTCCACGCTGCTCCGTGCGCCCGCCACCACGAGCATTTGGGAAGTGACGGCCCTTTTCCAGGCTCAGGTAGCGACGGAGGATGCCGAGAATTTCAGGGCGTGTGTTTCGCTGTTATCCCTGCCTCTAAACACGCCATCCATCTCCTACAGGGTAAAAATAAAGCAGCAATGTTTAGTTTCTGGAAAAAGCCAGATGACAGTGGAAGGGGTCAGAAATATGCATACCAGCCCTCCCTGTCCCACTGCCTCAGCTGTTGCTTCCTGAGAGACAGAAGCATGTGATTGCTAAAAATACCCTGCAAAGAGAATACATTCTCTCTCCAATGGGAGAGTATAAATTAATCCGAGTCGTAACATATACAACTGCTTGTGGCTGGGAGAAACAACTCCAAACGTGGTTTTCGGTGGGGGGTTTCCTAATGAAGCAGAAGTCCCAGCCCTGTGCCTTCCCTGCGTAGGCTGGCGATACTGCGCAGAGGGATCTTCGCCTCCAGCCTCTCCTGCTCCCACCCCCTCGCCCTCCTATGGGAAACAGTGCGGCTGTGGGGGGAGGAGGGCAGCCCTTTTATAAGCGTGGTCTTGTGGCAAGTCGAAGTTGACGGGAGTGACGGGAGATTTGGCTCGCTCCGAGATACCCACCTCCCAAGCCTTGGGGTGCCTTGGGATGACCAAAGGGAGAATGGAGTCAGTTGAAGTGTTCACGTCTGAAGGCAAAGGCAGGGGCTTGAAAGCGCAGAAGGAATTCTTGCCCGGGGATGTCATCTTTGCGGAGCCAGCCTACGCGGCCGTGGTTTTTGATAGGTAAGAGAAAAGCACATGTAAAACACAGACCGAAAGTAATCTCGATGCAAAATTTCATCTGGCTGGGTGGGTAAAAGTTTGAAAGTGTCTGGACAGCATCAGAGAAGGGTGTGAAGGGAAGTCAGAAGCACTTCTGTAAAGACACATTCACAGCTTACAGTGAATGTTCTTCACAGGGCTCAGATCGGCTTTTTTACTTCTAATATGGTGCAGTCTGTTTCCAGGACGTGATCTTGCAAGGCGCTTGGTGCCATCAGCTTTTGCCAAATGCGGTGAAAGTTGGGTGTATTCAGTGCCTCACAAAACCAGACCCATGTTACGCTCCGGTGAACTGCCAGGATTTAGTGTAATTCAGGTACGGCAATCTCAAACTGACTTTGCTGAAGCCTCCGATGTATAATCCGTGATAAAAGTGAGTTACACTGTGTTCTGCTCACGTGTACCACCTCCCAGCTATACACGCAGCTTCATCGCCCGCTGCCTTCAAACCAGAAGCTAGTGGGGATCTGCCAGTGATACTGTTTCTGTTAAAGTGATTTTATATTTATAGCTAGCCCAGTTAACTGGAGACAAATTTCTGCTTTCACTCTTGCATGAGACTGGTTTTAAATTTTTGTTCACACTGATGCAGCCAGAAACTGAATTCTGGTTCAAACAGATTTTTCTTTTCTGCTGCTTGTTTCAAGGATAAACAACATTCGATCAACCTGTGCTGCCGGTGTGGCTGGTAGGTGCCCACTTCTGCCCTTCAAATCAGTGGAAGATTCACTTAAATATCCTGAAAGCTAGAAGACACAAAGAACCAATTTCGATGTTAATCTCCCATGGGATAAATCTAGAATAAAGCCTCAGACATGAATGGAATTTGTTCAGCTTATAATATGCTAGCTGAGAAGAGAATTTGGCCCAAACTTTTTAAATGAGGAGCCAGATGTCAGCTGAAGGTTTCATTCTGGGCTTGGGAAATTTGTAAGCATTCTTCAAGGGCATCACGGTGAGTCCCGAGACTGATTTTTTTTGCCCCAAACTGCCAGTGACTTTAGTGAATGTTCTGCACACTAACTAAAGCAGTGAGTGATTCTACCTAGCTGAGCTTTCCATGATTGAATCAACTCCGCTAATGAAGTCTGGGACGCAAGCAGAGCTCATGCTGCTGTTTTAATCCTGGTCATCTTGTAGCTGAAGCTGATTTGTGCTACTGTGTGATCTGGCAATAGCAGAGAATTGGGGATTAAATGGACAGAGCAGGAAAGAATTTTTTTTGTGTCTTTCATTCACTTTTTCCTTGCCCTTATAGTCAGTGGGTGAACATGATAATGAATCTTTACAATAGCAGCAATGACACTTTTTAGTTTGTATTTGAATATGTCATTGCAAGAGCTCACATTAAAAATGTCACTTTTTATTTTAAAATGTTAAGTTCTTGAATTCTTAACCCGGAGTTCAGTTACAGTAGTTAGTGACAAAACCATCTCTCCTTGACGTGTCCTTCTAGCTCTTCTACTTTAGTTTCACTTGTGTCACTAGCTGGAATCTTGCTGTGATACTGTTTGCTTCGGAAGTGCCTATGGACAATGATTTCTCCCATATGCCATATTAAAAATACTAATTATCCTTTAACCATTGAAAACATTTTGCCTTTTAATTGCTGGTTGAGAATTTTTTTTCTTCTATGTGAAATGTTGCGAGCATCATGCGTAGAGTAGAGCTGCCCATGTTGAAGAGCTACAACTTCATTGCATTTTCAAATGTCACTTGTGTAATGTGAGATAAGGGGCGAAACTATCACCACATCGGGTCTTGGACTGCAGACTTTGTCTTAGGCTTAGTTTTCCGACAGAAAACCTCGGATGGGGAGAGATGTGCTTCCCTCCCTCCCCAGCCTGTGTTTGTTTAGCTCCCAGAGGGCAGATCCAGACACTAAGCAGCAAGGGGGTAAGGTAAACACATCCCTTCTCTGCAGCTGCAGAGAATGGGGATGGCTTCAGTCATTCTTATCTCTCTGCTTCTTTTTCGTGCTGCTGGGCAATAATAATGGACTCTTACCCTCCCATCCCAAAATCTCCGAAGCAGGAGGTGCCAACTAAATGCTTGTTGGTTAGTGCTCAGCAGGGAAAACCTGCATTGGAAACATGCATTTTGCTTGTGAAAACTGCTCTGATGTTTTTCACATGCATACAGGGCTTTGGTTTTGAAGGTACCTTCTCCTGCTGCCCCAGGGTATTCGATAGCATAAACCCCCAGTGAATTGATTGCTGTAGAAGGGTAGCCTGGATCCTTGTAGGATCTGCAAGAATAAATCCACACTACGTCATGGTGGCTGGTTTTGCTCTGAAAGAACTGCTGTTGCCTCTGCATGGATAGAGTCCAATGAAGAGGCATGTGTTTTTCCATGGCCACAAACAAGCATTTATAGGTCCTAAAACTGGTGTTGAGCCTACACTATTAAAAAGGGTCTCACCCTGCGCTGGGAAACCCAAAGTTCAGAGTCCCTCACCCTAATTCCATTCAGCGTCTTTGTCTCTTGCTGAAAGCAGTGTGTATGTGTACTATGGAAAGGGGATTCAAATATGAGTGATTGGTGGATTTAATTTTTCAGCTCGGGTCCTACCAAATATGTGACCAGATTTTCCACAGAGCTCAGCTTTCTTTGTGTATAAAGGCCACCATAGAAGCATTGAAGTGTAGAGTTGGTCTGTATTTTGCAGCCCTTTGAAGAGCTCATAACTTTGCGAAGTCTGGTCCCAGTGTGGATGCTGAGCCCCTGAAATCCTGCCCCTGATTTTGCTGTTGAAATCAAGCAATCTGTGTGTGATGCATATGGATGGCAGTCACGCTGCAGTGGCCACACTGCGATCTTCTGCGTGACTGCATGTGATGTGGCAACACAGCAGGCAAAGTGAAGGTCTCTTTTTTCAGATTAGTAGGAGCAGCTCTTCAGAGATACAACAGTGTTTTCTTGGTGTGGCCAAACTACAGGATGGAAAGCAGCTTGTGTTCGTGCCTGGGCACAAAGCTGTCAAGAGATGAGAGGTGTTGCTGTTCAGAAATGGGGGAGCCCCATACAAGCTGATGGTCCTTTGATCTGGTGAAGAACATAATTATGAAATGAAAAATTTGCATGACCTGCTATAGGTGTTTAACTTCAGGTGTCTAAGTGAGAAACCCCTCCATAGGGCTGTTGCATAGCAGAAACCTACCTTTCATACTCTGAGAGACTATCAGCAGAACAAACCTCTTTGCCCCGACTGTACAGGGATCTAGGGAGCCTGAACAGCTGATTTTGGCACCCGGTGTTAGGTGCTCACAGCAGAAAGTGTGGGGACCCTTTGGGCTTAAATGGTGCAAAGACCCTACTCTATATATTGATGTGAGGAATTGCAGAAGCAATTTTGACCTTAGGTTGTCACCCACCTGCACTGTATGAATGCCTGTCTTTCAGTAGGAGTCTGAGCTTGAGGAGGTGCTGAGAACTTTATTTTGCTAGGAAAAGGAGATGCGTTTTCTTTGACAAAACTCTATAACCAGCCATCATACTCTGAGCAAATAAGACCAACCAGTTTAACTGGACCAACCTACAGAGCGATGTGATGGCTTGTCCAGCAATATGCTTTGAGATTCAGCTTGCAAATTAAGACACCCAAAACTAAAGTCTGTTATAAGTGTGTGCATAGAGCTAAGGGCAGGTTTCAGTTGCCATAGGTGTTTAGTGTCTTTTGAGATGCCCCAGGGTGTCTGAGACATCCTTTTAGGGCTCACAGGTGCAAAACAGGATTTATGAGAATCAGGCCACCTCTCAGGCCAGATGGGTGTCCCTGCAGAGCCTAAAATAACGCTAGGCTCCTATGTCCAGGCAAGTGAATCCAGCCCTAAGTCCTCGTTACAGTCAATGGAGCTCTATAATGTGCACTGAACACAGACACCTACCTTTGAGCTGAATGGCTTTCCACACCCCACTGAGTGTTTTGATGGGATCTCTACTTAGACACTGAGAGTACAGATGAGCACATCTAGGTGTCTAAATCTGCAGACTGCATCCCACCCTGGAAGCCCCTGAATGTCACAGGGACCCTGAAGGTCCCTGAAGTCATTAAAGCTGGTGAGGGCTTGTACTCTTCAACCCAATGATGATCACCTGAGCAGCAGTTTCTTACCCGGTGCCAGAGACTTTCAGTCCAGAAGTACATAAAACTCAAGGTGAAGCTAAAGAAAGTTCCTATAGACATCAGCCAGCTCAGAGTTTCTTAGATTTTAAGGCCAGGGTATGACTCACAAGGCTAACCCTGTTCATTGCAGGGGGGTTGGACTAGATGACCTTTAAATGTCCCTTCCAGCCCAAACCATTCTATGATTCTATGATTCTATAACCTTTTGCTTAACACAGTGGTTACCTGGAATTGACTCCTGCATCAAGCCCGTCTACCTGAACTAGAGCAGGCTGTTTAGAGAGACAGTGAATACTGATTGAAAGGGGGTGCAGATCTCAGTGTGATCTCCAGTATTTTGCTGTTTGGATAAAGTGCAGACACACTCTCTGATCTGTGTTTGAATCAGCCTTTCTGTTATCAGCTGAAATAGCACTCAGAAAACACCAGTGTCAAGCCCACTTTGCCCTAAAATAGATGCAGAAGGTTGGAAATATATCTTCTCAAGGGATTCTTTGCCTTTGTTGGGGTCATTTTACGATTTGCAAAGCCCCTGTGCATTCCCCATTGACATTACCTCTCACTGAAGCTTTCTCTAGTGCTCTGCTTACGTGCTGGTGTTTAATCCTTCCTTCCCTCTTCACTTTCTCTTTGAAGATCCCAGGTCTCCTTTCCTCACTGCCACTTTCAGGACGATGGCATTCCCATTGCCTGGGCTCAATGTACAGTATGTGACCTTCTCCTCTGGCATGTCATTTGGCTCTCGAGCCTGTAAGAGTTTACATTTCATACAGGCATGGGGATGCCTGATATATCTCTGTCAACCTTCATCAAGAGAAGGTTTGCTCTTTAACCAGTGGGGTTTGAGAGACAGTAGTCAAGGCATCAGTGTCGTGTGGTAGAAAGCCAAGATCACCTGAAGATCTGCTTGATCTGCAAATTGCTAAAAACCTGAGATCATGCAATTTTTGCACTCCTTTTTGATGTATGAAGCAGGCCCAAAACATTTTCCAAAGCAAATGTGGGGAGCTCCATTATTGTGACTGGGATGACCTAGGGATATAAGGAATACAAAATTTTCCATAACAGTATGACTCTGAAAAGATTATGGAAGCAAATTCTTTGAGTTGATACCAATAAAAACTGAGAGCTAATGTGATCATATTCACATTGTTTGAAATTTTCTGGAGTTTGATTTTTTATTATTATCTCATTTGTTCAAAAGCTTGAATAAAACCTGGGAGAAAACCTATTTTTTTAAAGGAAACCACACCCACACCTCTTTAAAAAGAGGCTGAGAAAGTTTGAAATGAAAGACTAAAAGTAAAATAGTCTAAAATTAGTCTAAAATAAATCCTCCACTCAAATCAGACAAATTAGGATGTGTCATCCCTGACATTTTAAAGATAAAAGTACTAAGTTCCAACCCCCTTTTTTAAAGGAGCAAACCTGTTCTTGTGCTAATAATTCACCATTACAGGTATCCTCAGTAGCAGCCAGCTATTGAATACCTCCCTTTTCCTTTCACTGCTGAAACAGTAGGTGCATTTCCTTAGGCTGTTGTGTTTAATGAAGAGTTACAGCCTCTGCTTTGAAAGCCAAGTGGACTGTGCCTACACCTTAGGCTATTCTTACGCTGTCCTCTGCAAGACGTTGAGGAGAGAGATGTCTAGCCAGCCAATAATAAATATGAAGCAGGTGGACTTAGGTGTAAATTAGGTCATCTGTGTGTGTCATCTACGACGTACAGAATAGAATAAACTCAGGTTAAATAGTTTGTGAGCTTCTCACCGTGTCCATTAGCTATTCAATGAAATCCTCCTTTTATTCCTTTGCACTACAGCCGTCTCACCCTGCTTTTCCAGATTAGTGAATGAGATGCTGTGGGTGCTGGATGGGAAATGGGTGGCAGATGTTTGGGTTGTGCATGTCTCGGAGATGAGGTTAATATATTTCCTGTGGCAGTGCTCAGCTCTCTGTCCTGGCAGGTCCAACAGATCTTAATCCATCTGAATCCAATCCAAGCAGTCACAAGAGCTATTTGTTTCTTCTGCTTTCACTGAGAGCTGTGCTTGCGGGAGCCATGGTTTAGTTGACAGTGCTCTGTCACCTCTTGCATTTGTTGGCTGGCACATTGAATCATTGCTTTTGTGACTGTAGCTACGTCCAGGATTAGTAGTAGTTGTGCATCTCATCTATGTAACATGAGCCCCTGAGAGTTCAGCTCGGTTGATGCTTGGATGAGAGGCCAAGGAAACCTGAGGCTCCCCAGAAAGTCATTTAGTGAGTCAGTCAGTGGCACCTGCCCTCTAAGTCAGTCCTAAATCCCTGACCTGGCAAGGCTTGGATGGGCTGGAGAAATCACTATGCTAACGAAGATCCTGCTTTTGGGCAGGGTGAAAAAAAGAAGTTCTCACTATGTGTGGAAGATGGCAGTGAATGAATGGCCAGAGATCACCCCAGAGGCCATGTTGTACATAGGCACAGCAGAAAGCAGTTGTATTGTCCCTGTGTTAAAGCAAGGAGCAGAGCACCGAGTAAGGGTGAACCCTCTAAGGGTTCAAACCTCCAGGCTCCTGGGTAGGTGCCATTCGTCTCCCCAGAAACCTTCAGTGCTACCTGGCCATGCAGCATCCTGACCATGCGGGCATGGGCTGCTCTCTCTACAGGGAGAGGAAGCTCCATCCAGGCCACCTGGAGCCATTTCAGGTTCTGATAAACACTTTCTAGGCCAGACAGAGAAGGCTTTATAGATCAACAATTTCCACAGGCTGAGACACTTGGGTTTAACCTCAGGCTGCTTCCCCTGTCCTTGGGGGACCTTAACCATTGCAGAGGGGATGACAGTGGAGACTGTGGATCACTGCAAGCCTTTGGTGTCCTTGGTGTTGTCTACCTCCAAGACAGATGGTATCAGAGCCTGTCATAAAGGTCCAGCCCTGGGGCCAAGGGAGAGACCCACTTTGCCATCCCCTTTCGGGGCGTCCGGCTCTGAACTCCTCTGAGACAGCAGGAGTTTGCACGACTGCCTAGGGACACCTGGGGGATTTAGGTGCTTGCAGGGTCAGGCAGTGCTCAAGCAATATTTGTTGAAGATTTGGGCAATAGATCTCAAATACCTGTGTCTCCTGATATTTTTACTGCGCCAAGAATTGAGCCCAGGCCTCTGGAGTCCTGGTAATGCACATTATCAATAAATCCAGTCTTTTTTTAAACCATTTCTGAGCACAGAGAATCCCGTGAGGGTTTTGTGAGAGATGTGGTATTTCTTATGCCTGCCAGTCAGATTACCTATGGGTAATTGTGTCTGCAGTTTCAATACCACATGAACTGTTCCTTCGCCTCCTCAGGAAGTCTCATATAACTTTTTTTGTGTGCATTTCTGCATCTCCTTAGAAACGAGAACTTTCCAGGGCTGGTGGTAGGTTCCACCAGTTGGGTTTGCTTTGGAAACTCTGGACACCTTATGCAATAATCAGCAAAATGCAAAGCCAACATTTCAGTATTTTTCTGTTCTCAGAGAGAGAGCTGGGGGGAGACAAGCCTCTGTTTGAGGATGTGGGTTTTGCTGCACCATATTCCCCTCCAACTTGTCACTCCTCTTTACAGGGAAACTTCTTTAATTGCCTTTTTGCTTTCTGACTGCCCTTAAAGCACACAGGCGGCAGGAGGGAGCCCCATTCCCTGCATGAGATCTCCCTGTGCTTCCTGGCACGATGTAACCACATGGGTTTTATCAGCTCTCTGGCTCTCCTTTGCCTTACAAGGAGTGTAATCTCTCTTGCACCTCTCTTCCCCTCTGACTTGACAGCTGACAGAGGACAGCCTCACATTTCTCACCAGCTCCCAGCTCTTTCATTTGACTTAATGGAGTTGGCTGCATCCCCCTTCCCAGACACGTGCTCCCCCCTGCCCCATCCTGGGTGCTTACCTTGCATTGGGCTCCTTGCTGTGCACCGGCACTGCTCACTGTCATTTTCCAAAGCTCATTTTTGCACGTGGTTTTGTCTGCTGCAAGTCGTCCTGCTTTAAATCAATGGCCCTCTGCTTTAAATCAATGGCCCTCTTCATCCTGCAAGAGCCAAGATGCAGGGTGGATTGTGTCAGCAGCTCATGCAATAGTGCCAGAGGAATGAAGGTGCATTTTAAGTGTACTGTAATAGATGTAAATATGCATACATATGTTTTTATATGTATCTGTATAGTGGAGAGGCAGGACAGTCTGGGGGGTGTCCCTGGCTGGGGACTCTAGGGCTGTGGGTCTGATTCCCGCCTGTGGCATAACCTCCTCATGTGAGCATCAATAAATTTTTTATTTCCTTGTGCCTCAGTTTCCCCACTATGGGCTGTGGACGATGATAATGTTCCCTTGGTAATGAAGCCTCTGTAGTCATCTTTTTGCAATCAGGAGAACCTCCCTCCTGGGGCCGGCGGTGTCTAAGTGATGGGAATTTCAATTCTCCCCTACTGTCGAGCCTGGCTGGAGGCAGAGATAAAGCGAGCAGTTGCCTGAAGAAGCAGACAGCTGGGGACACCGAGTCAGGCAGGGAAAAGCCTTCTCTAGCAGCAAGGGAAAAGTTGTTTGGGTGGGAGACCAAAGTGTCTCCCCCTCCTTCCCAATGAAGGAGCAAGCAGCTGGACATGTGAAAAGGGCACACGGGGGAGGTTTCCTCTTGGTCCGGGACCCTGGACACCCTTGGAGGGAGGATATCAGGTTAGACTTCTTCATCAGTATCCTCTGATACATTCCTCCCCCGGCCTTGGTTATAGTTACCTACATAAAATTGTAGCGTGCTTCTTGGAAATCCTGTTTTGAACCCTGCAAAGAAGCAACCTGCTCCTTTTGAAAGGTGTTTCCCAGTTATCCCATGACCGTCTAACTCACAGTAACCTCTCAGCTAGTTAAACTGCAGAGCCAGGAGCAGGAATAGCCGGTGAGCAGCACTTACCGCTGCTGGCACCAGAGAAAGACATGTCAGGCTTTTGGATTTGGAGGAGAAATCTGCATCGCTAGACCATCTGCAGGAAGGCTTTAAGTGGCCTGAAGAGCACAGCACTAAAGCTGATGCTGGACTAAGTAGGGAGGACTTCATGCCCTGGGAGCAGAGCACATCCTCACATCAGGCACTGTGCTCGTTATCTTTAATGTTTAACGAGACTCCCATGGGTGGCATATTCTGGGCCACTGACTAGCACTAAATCATTGATGTTCTCAGCTCAGCAACATACCAGCCTTGTGAAGATGAAAGATCCCCTGGGTTTATTAATAAAATCTCATGGTGGTCATAAATGCAAGTACTGCTCCCTAAGCCTGGCATTACAGCCCACACCGTGTCCTACCCCAGCCAGCACTCCTGCGAGCTCTTGAGAGTTCATCTTTCCTCTGTCTTCAGCTGTTTGGTGTTTCTTGTCCCTCCCTGGGCAGCTGAAAATCCACTTGTCCCTTGGCAGCCACGCCTGGGGATCTGCTGAGTGGCTGGGAGCCTACCCTGGTCCCTCAAACCTTCACTAATCCACGCTAAGCCTCTGTCTGGAGTCACCGGGACCAGGAGAGCCCCAAACCCACCTGGACTGGGGCTCTGTGCTGTTCTCTCTTGATGGTGGACAGCCAGGAGACATGTCCCACAACTGAAGGAAGGAGGAGAAGACATAAAACACTTTGTGATGAGATCTACCTTGAAGAAGGCTGTTCGCTTGGCTTCCTTGTGTCATTTCCAACACAATGCCACAATTGCCAAGTGCAATGCCTCCAGTACAGCTACACCTTTGGCCCAGTGACAAAAAGAAGTGACAAGCAAAGCTGCCTTTTAATCCGTGGAAACATATCTTGGTTTCAAGCAGCACAAACAAGGGGTTTCACTATGCAACTACTTCTATCTATCACTCTTCTTCATTGTGATACACCTCTGGTCTGCTCACTGGCAGAGCATTTCTGATGTGTATTTTTATCCCAACAGCGTGTCTGTGCCTAAGGAAAGCTTAGGAGAGCAGTTAGGATGGCTCAGAGCCATGCTCCTGGTTGGTCCCTCTCGACCAATGTTTTCCTAAGTCTCAGGCATGGTGGTGGCCACTGCTCCATTTTGTGACCTGGTGCATGTGAGGCCCAGGAAAGCCTTAGTGCTCGGGGGGGTGGTCACTTCAGCCAAATTCAGAGGCTTTGCAGGCCGGTGAAGCTCTCAGGCTGGCTCTTTGCCTTCATGTTCTTCGTGCTCGCCTGAGCCACAGACTCGTTAGGCATCTGATTTCTGTTCAGCAAATGGGTGGCTGGTGCTTCAGCACGGACCAGACAGAAAACAAAAGCAGACTGAAAATCCTATTAACAGCAGCAGTGCTGAGGAGGAGCAGATGAGCTGCAGACAAAAGGGCTGAGAGCTGGGTAATGCTTTATTGCTGTCCTCCTTTAAACAAAATATTTGTCTCTTTGGCGTAGCCAAAGAGAAAAGCAACAGCACTGGGCAAGCGCACAAGGATTTAATCTGGGTGGGAGGTTTCTCCGTCCTCCCAAAAAATCTTGGAGGGTCCATCCTTAGTCGGTATGGGGAACCCAGGGATGCAAAGCTGGCAGGACCCTCACTGGGTGGAGCTGGCCCTTCACTGAGGTATGAGCCAACGAGTCCTTCTGTCCTTCCAGCTTGACGCACATCATCTGTCACACCTGCTTCAAACGACAGGAGAGGCTCCACCGCTGCGGCCAGTGCAAGTTCGCCTACTACTGTGACCGGACCTGCCAGAGAGCGGCGTGGCTGAACCACAAAAATGAGTGCTCCGCCATCAAGAAGCACGGCAAGGCACCCACCGAAAACATCAGGTGAGAGCTGGCCCCCAGGGGCTGAGCCGGCAGCCTGGGGATGGTGAGAGAGGACAGGGCATCCCTCCAGAGGGTGGCAAGGAAGAGCTGGGTGGCCTGATTTGGACAGGGTGGAAGTGGGAGACAGTTTGGGAAAGGCCAGGAGCATCCCTGAGCTGATGGGATCGGGACCTGGAGGAGCATCTGGGATGTGACGGGGTTGTGCTCCTGCTTTGTTTTTTGGTGCTGGGCCCCAAAAACTCTAGTGCAGCTGAACATGGTGAGGCAAACCCACCCAGGGTGGTTTAGGAGGTGTGTGGGAAAGTGAGGAGTAGGTGGAAAAGTGGAAGAGGAGATGGGCTCTTCCCAATTTGTCTACAGGATACATTGATTTGGATTCACATCCCGGTTCCGTTATAAGAAAATTAGAGGAATCCCCAAGGAAATGAAAGCTGTTGTGAAGGACTGGGGACCTGGGGGTCTGTAGCACTTCTCCAGATGAGAACACAGATGCCGGGGCAAAACCCTGTGTCTGTGTCCCTTTCCTTCAAAAGCCCATGGATGGTGACCAGCCATCAGCCATCCGATGCTGAGCCTGTCTTGGTCTGTCCGCACAAAATTTCCCACCCATGACATGAATTTCGATGGCCCTTTGGTCCTTATCCTTGCACTGGCTGGTGGTGCTAACGCCTGGGGCTCTCTCCTGGCCAGGCTGGCTGCCCGCATCATGTGGAAGATAGAGAGGGAAGGCAGCGGGCTGGCAGAGGGCTGCCTGGTCTCCATCGATGACCTGCAGAACCATGTGGACAACTTTGGCGAGGAGGAGAAGAAGGAGCTCCGTGCTGATGTGGAGAGCTTCCTCGAGTTTTGGCCACCCCAGAGCCAGCAGTTCGGCATGCAGTACATCTCCCACATCTTCGGAGTGGTACGTCGGAGGGGTGGGAGAGCAAAGGGAGGGCTGCTTTTAATGCCAACTCCCCAGAGAAAGTCTCCAACTGGCCTGAGTTGAGAACGCCCAAGTTCATCCCTCTCTTGCCCTTAAGAGGCCATAGCGGTTGGGATAGCCGAGGCCGACATTTGCTGCGGGCGGTTTGAATACTGCTGCATTCCCCATCTGCATCGCTTCTGCACTGGCACTGGGAAGGCACTGAGGCACAGCAGGGGCATGGTCTGAAACCTTTTATCTGGCTAACCATGCAGGCAAGTGGCTCGCTCAACCGTAGGTGCTGCATTGTCATCACAAGTCCCACTGGGCATCTCTCTGCACCTGGGAGAGCTGAGAAAATCTATTTAAATATATTTTTAGTAAATATACTTAGAATGTATTTGAATATAGCAGATCTGTTTTAGTATATACATTAATGTCTATTATAGATTGTGTGCATTAGATTTTTAAATGTATATTATAAATATAGATTTTTTAATATATGTAATAAAAATAGGTAAAATATGCTAAATACATTTAATAATATCCATTACTAACTTGTTAACTACAAATTTTTGTTCTCAGTGTAGCAGAGAGGGAAATTCCCAGAAGTCCGTTCAGGCTGAGCTGCTCTGCCCCCAGCCCTGGTACAAGTTGTTGTATCCCGGGGCTGCACTAACCCCTCAGCTAGCAGCACTGCCTGAGGGGCCAGGGTGAGCTGAGCTGAGACGCACGCTCTGCTCGCGCCTCTGCTGATGGCTGGTGTGGCGGAGAAGTTGGCTTTGCCAGCCCTAGCACAGGGAGGACACACAGCATCCTTTCGTACCCAACCTGCAAAGAAAATCCAGTCCACTGGGCGCAGGAAGACCTAGGTACTAGTGGCCAACATAACTTGCCCATGCAGAAGTAAGGAAGTACAGATAAAGTACAGAATCAGTTAAGAAATGAAATAAAACTATTAACAGAGTAAAATAATTAGCAGCCAAGTTAATTATTTCCTTTGGTATATCCTATTGCATTTTCTCCTTGCAAGTATTTCCTTCGTTTATGTTTGCAACTAAAACCTGCGCCATTCATATGTGACAATAATGTACCATATAGAAAAGTATAATAATTTATTCTTGCAATATATGTCACCCAGAAGTAGTCATTCTGAAAATTGTTTGGGACTCATAACAAACAGTAGTAATTGGTTTTTATAAGCTCTGTGGGCCTCCCTGCAAACGTGACCAGGTTGAATGCAGCTCTCAAGGTTAATTTCTAACTGATACCTGTTTTAATAAGCGTGAACTTTGCTTTCTGTCTAGGCTCTGCTTGAATTGCCTTAAATTCATTTTCCTGTGACCTTTTTCTGAATTATTTGCAGGAAGCAAATATAAGGAAGCCAATGCATGGCCAAACCAAATTTGTCTTAGACATCCCAAATGAACATTAACAGCAAATATTCTGCAGCATTTACTCAGCTTTGCTCTGAGTTGGTCCATCTGCATGAGCCCTGCATCACTTCTCTTCTGATGTTTTATCCCAACTAAAGATGTTGTCTCTGCAATTACTTTCTGCAATAATCTTGTAGGCGCTTCTCCTTTCTCCTTAATGTTTGGAGATGGGATGCTGGAGATATACCTCTCAGCGGGAACTGAGAAAACCTGATTGTAGCTGAATGCAGCTTTTCCTCCCTTAATGCTTCTTCCTGCCTATGTTTTGGGACTAGATCAGCTGCAACGGCTTTACCCTCAGTGACCAAAGAGGACTGCAGGCTGTTGGTGTGGGAATCTTCCCCAACCTCTGCCAGGCCAACCATGACTGCTGGCCCAACTGTACCGTCATCTTCAACAATGGCAAGTGAGTGGATATTTCCTTCCTCGGGCACAGCGGGCATGCATCCTAATGGGCAACTCAGCAGACTCTGCTAACCCCACAGTGTCAGATCCCTGCCCCAGAAAATCTATTCATTCTCGTTTCCTTCTCTAGCTCAGAAACAAAAAAACCAGGACTTTCTTTCTAAAGAGGCGCTGTTTTCTCTCTCATTATTGTTATTTCAAAAAATACTGTCTGATGCACTAAACAAATACACAAGGTTTGACCCCAAATCCAGTGAACCAGCAAAGAATTTTTCCCTGGTTTCTGTGAGTTTTGAAACCAGGCTCAAAATAGGCAGATGAAGTACTAAGTAGCTGCCTAGATCACCCCTTGTATTGAGGCTTTATTTACAAATAGTTAAGGAACAATTACGGTTAATAAATTATTAAAGATTATACTGAGTCCACAGTCCAAGAGTTTCTCATAACCAAAGCTTGCAATCAGCTGTGTATCACTATTTGCTGATGTGTTTATAACCGTTCCTAACACAACCCTCATCTTTGTGAGAGTGTACCATCTCTATTAATCACTGATTAACTCTTTAACACTGGGATTTTATTTATAATTGTGACTGTTATCTGCAAACCAAGTCACGTGCAAGTGCAGGATGCCCTAAGCTGCTGTGCATTCCCCGTTCCCACCCAAGTGCTGTAAGAAAACTTCCGCGGGACATGTGAGATGGAAAGAGATGAAGTGGGAAATGCAGGGACGTTTCAGCAGAGCCGGGAGGGGAGGCTGCGGCTCTTGGTGCTCGGGGCAGCCCGCAGGAGGGATGCTCTGCTCTTCCCAGCCTCCTCCCAGGCCAGAACAGGTATAAACTGCTGCCGATCTGGCAAGTTGCATCGTGTGCAAGACATTAACTGTGGGGAACTGCTCGCCAAAAACTGCACAGCTACAGTATTTCATCCAAATTTTCCGCTCAGTCTTAAGATTTTATAAATTTCCATGTTCACTAAACTTTAGTGCTATAAGTTACCCCCCCAGCCTCCCCTTCTTTAACTAACACATTGCTTGTGCACTCCAGTTCTTGCTGCTGGTTTTACCCAATAAAACTACACTAGCGTTTATCAAGTAGCTGGTAAATGAGCAAAGAGAAAACGAAACTGCATTAGGATGGTTACCTTGGTGGGAAATAGGGTCTGATCCAAAGTCAGATTGGAGTCTGTGCTCTGATATCCAGTTGGCCCTGGATCAGATCCACAGTAGGATGATGGAGAGCCTCTCCAACCAGCCTGGGAAGTGGAGGAGGTAACTAGCAGTGACAGCAACCCTGAAGTCTGAGTTTCTGGGTGGTAAGTAGAGGAATGGCATTTTGTTTGCCTGGCAGCTTGTCGAAGTTCCCACGTGTATCCTGTTACTGACTTTAAACCTTGACCATCTGGTTATGTCGTACAATTGGCCAGGTAAATTATGAAGGTTTCTTGTCTTTCTGCAGAAACCTGGTGATGAGCCCCTGCTGTGGGAACTGAGCTCTCTATCAGCGCTCAGGGCACAATACCGGACTTGAGGACCCACTAAACTCATCACACAGAGCACAGTCCTTGTTGCTGATATCCCAGTCTGATTTCCATTTCAAGCTATGTTTTAGAGAGCATGGCTATTGATGACGGTGGAGACATTTCTGTGCAGGATAACTAACCCTATTGCACCCGCCAAATGTCAGAAGCAGGTTTTGCTCATCCCCTGGCTGAGACCACTCCTAAAATCATAGTGCCAGGACAGCTCTCCCCCAAATCCACTGTGGCCCAGCGATGGGCAATTCAGTTATGGCAGCTGCATAGCAAAAGTGAAGCTCTACATGCAGTGAGACTTGAGCCAGGCATCGGGAACCCCCTTGTGCTCCATCAGGATGATGTCCCGATGCTCTACACCATGTACCCATTTTTTTTTCATTGTACTTGTACCTGTGTAAACTTCAGATGTTTGTTTTGTCTTTCAGTCATGAGGCTGTAAGATCAATGTTCCACACACAGATGAGGTGGGTCAGTCTTGAAAGCATTGTCCTTCCCCTTGCCCTGTACCCCTCATGCCCCGTGTTTAATGGAAAAGCTGCAGACAGCCCCGAGGGGCTCCCTCCGTTTGCAGAAAATTTCACTTTCCCTGTTTTCTGAACTCCTCCCCCGTGTAAAGCCCCACTAAACCCAAACCTCACTTAACTCTGCATTTTGTAGTAAATTAAAATGATAGTGGTAATAGTGTGACTGTCTCCCCCACAGTGAATTCCCTCCCTGCCTTCCCACCCTCTCCCTTGGCTTTCTCCCTGTCAGTATTTCCCTTCTCCACTTCTCATTTCTCCTCCCCTAACTACGGCAAGAGCATGAAAGTCAGAACAAGGTCTCGCTAATCTTGTACAGCCCAAAATAAAACCTTGCGTATTAGGAGATGAGAAATGATTGCATTACTGACATACTAAATAGTCCACGTTTCTTCTGCAACAAACAGTGCCCGTTGAATGTGTTGACTACAGTAGCAATACCGTGAGATGTAGGTTTCATCCTTTTTTATCATAATTCCCAATTAATGTTTTACCTTTCAATGATGCCACTGTTACCTGATCCAAACTAAAGAAATCACTAAAATGCATGCAAAAAAAAGAGATGTTCTCTGCTTAGCTCACTGTGCTTGGTATATT
The DNA here is from genome assembly GCF_000699105.1 of Pygoscelis adeliae. Taxonomy (NCBI): domain Eukaryota; kingdom Metazoa; phylum Chordata; class Aves; order Sphenisciformes; family Spheniscidae; genus Pygoscelis; species Pygoscelis adeliae. The sequence continues at coordinate 3,445,402 of NW_008825538.1, read as the reverse complement.
ATAGTCAGTCCTGTTAAAGGGACACTGTTGTCTTTAAACTTTAATTTCAAGCAAACACGCAATTTCCTCAAATAAGGCGTGAAATACTTTTGAAGTGCTCTTCTTCACCATTGACCTTACTTGGTGCATTATAGATAGGGCCATAAAAATGGGCAAATGAGTTTCACTTCTGATTAGAGTTGCTATTTTGGGGCAATTTGAGTTTTGAGCTATCGAGCAATCACTGTGCCTGTGAGTGTGTCTTTCAAGGTCCTTGGTGCTTGGGGCAGACACTGGGGAAAGAGCACGGGACAACCTCAGTGGGGTTCTCTCAGCTGACAGTGTCTCTTTAACTATAGCATTTAAAATATGCCATGTGTTTCCAGGCTTATCCCGAACGCTATCAATCCCCTCCACACAAGGGATGGCTGCTTAAAATACACCTACGGTGCTTAGGCTATCAGGGGCATCATAAAAGTCAGAGGCTTGATTTTTCTTCTCTGGTTGCATGGCTCACTTTAATGAGGATCTCATTATTAAGTCTGAACAGGAATGTTTATATGTGTAAACCTTTCTGATGGGAATTGCTCTTTCTCATGCACTTTCTCCTGGAGTGGCGGGTTGCACCTTTCTCTGGCTGGCATTTTCCCGTGGTTGTGACATAACTAATAGCTGCCCTTCGTGACAATGGCATGTTTAGTGATGAATTTTGTGTGAAATACGCTGTTGATATGATCTAACACCCAGAGAAGGTCAAAGACCAGCCTTGGGGAGTAGTTTCCGCAGCAGCTTTAGCACAGCTGAAAGGCTCAGAGCTATGCCCTTGGTGCTGAGAGCTTGTAACGGAAATTACAAGGCAATTACAAGGGAATTACAATCTCTTTGCAGATATATGATCACACAGAAAAAGTCATGTCAGAAAAAGTCATGTCTTCCCCAAAAGGCTTACTTTTAATGCACATGGTGAGACCTTTGGGTTCTATGCTACCTATGCCTTTGGCGAGACCTTCATTGGGTCCCATCTAAAGCCCCTCGTGTTCAGGTGGGAGCCAGCAGGTCCCCCCCAGGTCTGTCTTGTAGCAGGCGTGTACATCAAACTCACCGTTGAGCTCAGCAGGAGGATGATCAAGGCACACGCTGCCCGCGGTGAGGGAGTCCCAGGACTGATGTACCCCACTGTAGTGCGACGGTAGGGTGGGAGCTCAGACCATGGGACTGGCTTCATTTTGATAACCTGTAAGTATGCCTAGCTGCAAAAATATACTTAACCAACTGACTGGTCTGAGCAGAGATCCCAAGGTCACTGGTCTCAAGTGAATTATTTCTAACCGTGGGTAGAGTCACTAGTAGATGGGGGAGTAGATGGATACAGAAGCACCACCTTGCAACTGGTGTTTGATGGAGGTTTTTCCCACTCTGGCCAAATTCTTCAGCCAGTCGTGACTGTCCAGCCCCTGTGACTGAGAGATGGCCCGGAGTAACTGGGAGATTTAGCTTATAGAGTGAAACAGCAAGGGAATAGTTTTGAGTGTCCATGTTATTTAAGACCTTTTGCAGGGAAAGACATGAGAGAAAGGCAGGTGCGAAGATCTGCCTTTCCAAAAGCCTGTCATTAAGGATTTGCTGTGGATTTTGTGTTTAATATTAGCAATATCAGATCAAATGGGCTATATAAAAAATAGACTATTTCCAGAGAATTGTTTCTAAGCCTTTACGTAGAGATGCATGAACAGGATGAGGGATCTCTTACCCAGCACCCAGAGGGAATTTGTCTTAACTTTTCAGAGTGAAAATGATACCGAAAGCAGCACAGCTCGGGATCTGGGAGTCTAGCCAGGGATGTGCAGGTAGCATGCAAAGCAGTACTTAAAAAAAGACCCAAAGTCCAAACGCAGCATTTTGCAAGGCTTGGTGGGTATTTCTGATTTCAGGGTTTTCTTCTAGTGAGATCTCCTGCAACATAATAAAAGTTTATGTTTAGGTTCAGCCCCCATCTGGATAAAGTAATGAGGCTGTAATCTGTAGCTCAGACCCTTACGTATCCCTGCCAGGGACTTGCAGAGGGGCAGGAGAAACTGGTGGGACCATGTTTTTACTCTGTATTCAGTTAACCAGACTGCTGCCCATCTCTGCATTGCCTCCCTGAAGAGCTAAAGTGGTACCTGAGGGCAAGGGCTCACCTCTGCAAGGCAGGGGCAGGTCGCAGGATTTGTCCCGGACGGCTCTATGGCTGCACCTTTGCTTCTGCTGCGTCTCTAAGTCCACATCTCATCTCCTTTGCACTCAGGATTGAGCTGCGGGCACTGAGCAAGATTTCGCCAGGGGATGAGCTGACTGTTTCCTATGTGGATTTCCTCAACGTGAGTGAGGAGCGGCGGAAGCAGCTGAAGAAGCAGTATTACTTCAACTGTGCCTGTGAGCACTGCAAGAAACAGATCAAGGATGACCTGATGCTGGCGGTGAAGGAGGGGGAAAGCAAGGTATGGTTTGTCCTGCTGTGTCGAAACCCAGAGGTGGCTGCATCTCCTCCACCAAAGCATCTGTGTGTGTCTGTGACCGTGGTTTCCCCAGCCTGGGGACACTCTCAATAGGAACAGAGTCAGATTTTGGCAGAAGCCTGACTAGTGCCAATGTAAAAAATGAGAACAGAACTGAACCTTGATTGAGCACAACACCAATTCAAGCCCACCATGCAAGGCCAGTTTAATCCCTATTATGCAACATAAGTGCAGTTTTTAATTTAAAAAAGCCCGCAAAAGTTGCCTTTAACTCTAACCTAAAAGTCCATCAACAGGCAGAATACTAAAATATTGGAAAATTAGGTCTAGAGCTGAGAAAAATGCTGGCATTTAGATTGTGGGTTGTTTTGGAGGAAATGAAAGGGAATCAAAGTTTTGAACAGCAGAAAGGAAAATGTGTTGCAGGTGATTCATGGCGACAGGACTAACCAGTGCTGCTGAATCTGTATAGTTTGTGAAATGTGTACCATCACACTGGCTCCAGGAAGGTGGGAAGCCTGAACTTCCAGTCTCTCCTTGCAAAGACCTGTCACAAGGAGTTTGTACCATCGCTTCACATTTGTGCATGGTTGCTGTGGGCAGAATGACTGTGAAGAATTAATGTTTGACTGTTCATTTTAAGTAATCTTTGTTTTCCTTGGAGGTCTCACAAGTCATCGAGTGGGGGGGTGTAAGGCTGTGTCTTGCTGTCAGCAGTGGGATGTGTTTCTTGGCCAGCAGCTCCAGTTTATGACCATGCTGGTAGCTCTAAGAGTTTCTTTTTGGTTCCTCTGCCCAAGGGTATAATTGCTCATGTTTTTTGTCCTCTGTGGCAGTGTTAGCTTAGGGGCTTTCTACTCCTGCAAGCTTTACAAAGTGTATAAGGGAAGGCAAGGCAAGGCAGGGCAAGAGCATTTTAATCTATTATCAAGTCATTGATCTGCACTATTGAACAGTCATGTAATGAAACAGCCAGTACAGCTCAGGGGCTGACGTGGGGCAGGACCAAACAGCAAAGGTGGGATGAGGAACTGTGACCTCTTAGACCAGCAGTAGCAGCAGCAGAGGCCCAGCGAGCTGCATTGTCCTGGGAATGAGTACAATGCTCTCAGCCTCCAGCTCAGCACAGTTACCAGAAAGCCAAGCTCAGTTCCGTGACGACTCTTTCATATAGGTGGCAGTCTGGAAAGACTGGATATTGCAGAGCAGAAGTCTTTCCTTGAGAAAGGTTTGGAGAAACAGGATCGAACTGATATCAGGGAGCTCCCACGAGGGATAGGACATGGGACTAGAGGAGACCTTTTGCTTGCTGGGTCAAGTTCCCCGCTAGTGCAAAAGACCCTGCTATATAATCCCATTACTAAATTATCAAGCTTCCTCTTAAAGCTCATCCTGACTACTGAAACTCCCCGCTTCTAATGTAAAGCTGTCCCAGAGCTCAGTCCTCTGATGCAGAAGCATTTTTTTCTGACTTGCTGTAGAAATATTTTCAAACACCATAAAAAAGTCTCAGCTCTCATTCAACACCTGCTATGAAGCCTTGACCGAGCAGTGAGGTGCACCACCCCCTTTTCATGAGCGTTAGAGGTGCTCTGCAGCACGCAGTGGGAAGACATGCACTTTTGGTAAATGTCCTCCACAATCTGAAGTGCTTGTATAGAAAAAGCCTGTAACTATGCAAGGTGCATGATTTCAGCTATTAAAAATACACTCCATCCACAGACAATAAGTATCCAGACTTACCTCATCCGCAGAGCACGTCTGCTCGCCGCCCTCTGTATGGCATTTTCTGAATTCAGGCTCACTTGCCTGAGAGCAGCAATGCACACAGCTGTGTGGAAAAAGCGCTATGAATACATGGAGATTGACAGCTTACATCCTCAACAGCCGCTCCGACCTCCAGTCCTTCACCTCTTCCAAATAGTAGCAAAGTTCCCATGGTTTAAAATGGCAACAGGCTTAGGGCTCTAGTAAATGCAAGAGAGGATTTTTATTAGACAAAGCCACTGTGGAAGTGCTGTTTAAAGTACCTATTCTGGGAGTCTTTACTCAGACAGCATAGTGATGTGATTTGCACTGATGTTAACATTGCCTTTGAATGTGCTCTGCGCGCTAGGACATCCTGCGTGCTGCTCAAACAGCTGCCAAAATCTGATTAGCTATGATAGCTTCAGTCTAATAATATAGAATAATAAATCATAACACATACATACGTATCCATAAATAGATGGGGGGTATATGGCTCTGAAAAGCTACTGGTTTTCCTTCCATAATAAACTTGCAAGAGCTTTTCCCAACTAGCTGAATTTCACAGATTCCTCAAAAATCTGATTGACCAGGTGTGGGAAAAAACCAACAGGACAGTCCCATGGTCCTGACTCCAAATCTTTGCGTCCTTCATTGCAACGTTGGATCTCTGCTTTTGATCCACACCCAGACGTCCTTCCTGGCTGCTGGGCACATGCCTGTGCTCTGGCTCTATCATGTGTCTCCAGACCAGGCTCTTCCTGCAAGCTCCTGGAGTCAGGCGATGGTGGGCTGATTTGAGATTTCCCATTTACAAAAAGGAAGGTCGTGATAGCTAGAATAGTTTGAAAATGCAGATTTGAAAGGCTCAGAAAAGTGGAAGATGAATGATGGTGCTGGATATCATAATGTTATATTTCAGCATTAAATGAAGGGAGAGGAGGCAGCTAATTAGGAGCTGGTTAATGTTTTGTCAGGTATGCCTAGATGTGCGTCGTGGTTTAACCTCAGCCGGCAACTGAGCACCACACAGCTGCTCGCTCACTCTCCCCCCGCTCCCCCCAGTGGGATGGGGGAGAAAATTGGAAGAATAAAAGTGAGAAAACTCGTGGGTTCAGATAAGAACAGTGTAATAATTGAAATAAAATAAAACAATAATAACAATAACAATAAAAGAATACACAAAGCAAGTGATGCACAGTGCAATTGCTCACCACCCGCCAATCGATGCCCAGCCAGGCCCCGAGCAGCGGCCCCCCCAGCCAGCTTTCCCCCAGTTTATGTACTGAGCATGACATCCCATGGTATGGAATGTCCCTCTGGCCAGTTTGGGTCAGCTGTCCTGGCTGTGCCCCCTCCCAGCTTCTTGTGCACCTCCAGCCTTCTCAGTCGGTAGAGATGGGAAGCTTGACTAGTGTAAGCACTGCTTAGCAACAACTAAAACATCGGTGTGTTATCAACATTACTCTCATACTAAACACAGCACTGTACCAGCTACTAGGAAGAAAATTAACTCTATCCCAGCCAAAACCAGGACAATGTGCATTATGCCTTCAGATGCACGGTGAAATCCAGACTTCTTTGAGGTGTGTGGGAAAACATTTCACACTCTGGATGCAACTGAAATCTGAGGTCAACCATCTTATGGCGTTTAGACCTAATGACAGCATTTCTCAGAGTGGGTAAAATTTAGTGATCTTTCCTTATTCCACCCATATCTCATTCAAGAGCCTCATTTCTTTCAAGCAGCTGCACTAGGAGCACCTGATACACGCCGATCGGTGGCTTTCACAGCCTCTTTGGCATCTTGTGAGACCTCCCAGTTGCAGGGTCCGTTCTGTCCCTTTTTCAGAGGAGAGAAGTCGAGGGGAGAGTCAAGGAACCCAGTTATGCATGCCAGATATACATGGCCATGACCCTGATGTGCAGCACTCTCGCTGAAGTCAGCAGGAGCTTCACCTCTCCATTTGGTAGCGCGACCATTTCAGCTCAATCTTAGGCAGGTCTGAGGAGGCACGCTGGGATATACAGCCAGCAGCAGGAAGGTAGCGAGTGATGTGGGAAGCATCTCGCTGAGTTGATTTGGGTTCCCAGACTGCGGAACAAGCATCCCTTCAACCAGGGTATTTTGGCATGCATCAGGCAGTGCATTTTCCTCACCTTTTTTCTTAACGTTGTCCCCAGCCCTCTGCAGAGATGGTGAAGGAGGTCATCCAGTTCTCCAAGGACACGCTGGAGAAGATCAACAAGGCCCGCATGGAGGGACTTTACCACGAAGTGAGTCCTGGTACTTTTGCTCTCCTGCTGTATACATACTGCCAGGGAAAGCAGGTTTTGTCCCTCTCTACATCAATGATTTAAGGATGAAACAAAGCCCCATTGCTGTAACCTGAATATCCCCATGTGCTTCCTGCCTTCTTGGCAGCTCAAATTGCAAAAGCTGACATTGGTTTCTGCCCTCTGTAAAGCACGACTGTGTCTGAGACAACATCCCAGACTGATTTCTTTCATAGTGATAATACAAGAAGATTCAAGTGTCTTCCATCACCTCCAGTTGACACAGGTGTTGAACCAAGGGCCTCCTGGGCAAAAAACATGAGTTACAGGGCAAGTGTAACAAGTCAGGTCTGCCAGGTGGCCTCATAAAAAGGAGGACAGTGGGTTTGGGAGAGGGACAGGATAGTCAGGAGACTTGCCACATCAAGCTGTGGGCTATGTTTGCCTGTGTCGATCTCCTCTTCACCTCCTGGCTCCTGCGTGTTGCTCATTTGTTGGGTGCTGAGGGCGAGTATGTGGTGTGGGAGATCCACATCCCACCTGGAGCACAGGCCACAAGGGCAAAGGGTGAGAGAGCTCAAGTCACTTCTTCCTTTCTCTGTCTTGCTGACCCAGGAAATATGTAATTGTTCTCTTCAGAGTGTAACAGCTTCAGGAAAACACTCCAGGTTGAGCAACAGTCTCCGGGTTTGAACTTACTTTGGGAAAACGCTGAAGTCCCTAGAGCAGAGATTTGGATGTTGGGTCAGGGCTAGGTGCAGCTGTGATGCAGCCGAGCAGACAGGCATGGGTCAGTGCAGCTGCGTGTCCCAAGACCCATGGGGTCATTAAGAGCATTCATTGCATCAAGTGCTTGTAGGAGGTTGGGTGGATGGCATTGGGGTGTAAGAGTCCTGTAGGCACTTGGTCTCTGACAAAACCCAACTTCCTGGGATCTTCTCCTGAACAGTAGACATCACTTTTTCCTCACCAGTTTTATGAATGTAACCCTGGGAGAGGAAGATTTGAGCACCAATCATTTTGCCAGACTGATGTTTTTCAACAAATAAAAGCATATTCTATCTTCCTCAACCTTCATGGAGGCTGGCTTGGCTTCTAGGACTTGTATGGACCGTGCAACCCACAGGGTTTTGGTGTGGCAGCTTTGGGGCGAAAGGTGCTCTGGCTTTCCCTTCCTCTCCCTGCTTACCCTGGATGCAGGTCGTGAAGCTGTGCCGCGAGTGCCTGAAGAAACAGGAGCCTGTGCTGGGGGACACGAACATCTACCTCCTGAGGATCCTCAGCATTGCCTCCGAGGTGCTCTCCTACCTCCAGATGTTTGAGGAAGCAGCTGACTATGCCAAGAGGATGGTGGACGGCTACCTGTATGTCTGTGCCTTATTTTTGGCAGCTCTCTGTGGTTTATGCAGTGTTAGGCAGTGTGTCATAGGAATAATTTTCTTAGTCTGCTCCCATCAGGGCAGTGGTGCTGGCATTCACATTGGGACCTGATTATATCACCAGACAGAGAGGGACCCCTTCCTAAATGCACAAGAGCTCCCAAACACCTTGATTTACTAAACTGTAACTGGCAAATGGTTTGGGTACATCTTTTATTAGCCTCTTTGCTTTGTCTCAGAAGCATCGCAGGGCTGCCCTGGTAGCAAGACACAGAGCCTGGGTGCAGAACAGAGAGGCTGTCACTGCAGGAGATGGTCTGTTCCCCTGCACCCTGCAGGAAGGGGAAGTAGCAGAGAAAAGAGAAACTGTGTCAAACGTCTGTCACTCAAGATATCCCTTCACTCTTGAATAATAGATGGATTTTTGTGTTGGCTAATTAGTATGCACAAGTCCTGTGGTAAAAGCTCAGTGAGAATAAAGAAATTCAGGCTTAGTTCACGTAGATCCAGGACAAACCTCACAGTAAAAATGATGTACTTTATTATTACCAAGGTTTTACTACAGGACTGATGAGTATTAAATAGAAAAAAAAAAAGTAATGGAAACCATAGAGAAGAGAGAAAAGCCCATTTTGTCATCTCATTCACCCTCCTCCTGAGAGTATCTCATACCCATTACTTGTCTTTTTGGTCAGTTCTACCCCAAAAGGCCTGTAATATTGTGTTCTTTTTCAGAGGGGTGACAGAGTCACCTCCTTGGCTTGCAAGCCTGACAAGCCACTTCATGTCCCAGCCCTGCACTGAGCTAATTGAATGACACACAGAAAATTGCTTCCCCTCCCTGTTCCTCAGTTTTTCAGTGCAGAGTGAGGACTGCAGTAATTTCCTTCCTTGCTTTAACATCTGCCAATTCAATATGCCAACTAAGCCCTTGAACACAGGTTTTCAGGTAAATCCAAGCAGCTTCTAACCCTTCCCCTGCTTCTAAAGTTGGATGTAGAGGCCAGGATTCATCTTGCCTACCCTGGAGTACTGACGGTAGGGGAGTGATCTTACAGTCCCTGGAGGCAAGGATGCATCTCCAGGAGATGAGGTGAACATTTCTGGAGTTTCTGGAACCACCCGTTTCTCTCCCCACTTTGAATGAGAAGCTGCTGGTTGTTACATTCTCAATTTAGGCACGTCATTAAGCGTCTGAAGTTAAGTCGGTGCCGTCTGGGCTGTCGGGTCAGATCTGGGTTTTGTTTGTGCCTAAATAATGTGGAATGACAGAGCTTGGCATTCTCCAACCCAGGTGTCCAACTTCCTCTGTTTGCAGGTCATTCATCCTCTTTCACAACAGCTCATGTCCTCGTATAACTCGTGTCCTCGTGTAACTCGTGCCTGCCTCTTTCTAAGCAGGGCTGCACGTTTCAGTGGCACCGATGCAATAGGCTCTTCACTTGAGTAAACAGTCTGCTCTTTGGCAAACATATCACGTCACTGACAAACACTGGGGAACCCAGATCTTTCCTGAACTAAAATTACTCAATGTTTTTCCAGGAAAATATACCATCCCAACAACGCACAGCTGGGGATGGCTGTGATGCGGGCAGGAGTGACTCACTGGCATGCTGGTCTCATTGAAGCCGGGCATGGCTTGATCTGTAAAGCCTATGCCATTCTCCTGATAACCCATGGACCTTCCCACCCAATTACCAAAGACCTGGAGGTAGGTGTCATCTCCTGTGTTGTCTCTGCTGTCTGGGCAAAATTACATTCAAGCTGTAGAAACAACTCACACCTAAGAGCTGAGAGATGCATCAAGTACTGACTGCTTCTTATTAGTGCTGTGGTTTTCTCTAGATTGTGTTACAGTCTGCTGGGAAATGCATGTCCCTTCCTATGGGAAATTTTCACCCCTGAAAAACAGCTTTTATCCTGCACCAGGACATACATTAAAAATGGCCACTGAGCTCCTGAATCTTCTTTGAAACTGCCATGCGCAAGGACAGAACCTGCCATTCTTCAAACAGCCTGACTTCTCTGCTTTTGGATGGATGGCATTACATTTTGACAATATCAAATTATGTATGGTGGATGTTCCCAGTTTACCAACTGATTTTCTTTATCGGTGTCCGTTCTTCTTTATTTACCACTCCCCAGTCCTTCTAAGCTGCAATGTGTTTTTTCCTCAAATGACTGATAGGTGTATTTCCTAGCTTAGGGTCAAGAGCTGCAGATCCCAGGGAATTACTTCTGCTCAGCTGTGATGAACTATTTACAATTGCAGCTGGGGATCTACAATTTCTTTAGCCTTTAACTCACCTGATGTGACCTGTTGGCTTTAGAGCATTCTCCTTTATTAGCCAAAAAAATTACACAATACCAAATGAAATCCTTTATTGATGTCTTAGTCCCCATTATAGCAGCACTATAACCTTTATCAGTGCAATTTTATATGATCATAAAAATGAGTGTCTAGTACCTAAAGCCAACCTGTCTGTTGACTGTTTGCCTATATATAGCAGAGGGCGAGACCCCAGAACCTCCATTTCTGTATCTCCCTTCCCATGTACTTCAGGAGGAAAATAGTGGATATATAGCACATGTTTATCTCTGTGCTTCTAAACCAAGGGTTGAATAAAATCACAGACAGGTGTAAAAAGATCTCCTAAAATCCCTTCTGAGCCTCTGCCATAGTGCAGCACTAGGAATGACTCTGCTCACAGTGAATCCTAGGATGCAGGGAGTGCAACCATGATGTGTTCGAAGAGGGGCTGAGCATCCTCCTCCTCCTCTCCTGCCTACTCCCACACAAGGTGACCCCCACCCCGGTGATGGGTCACACCAAGGGTCAGGCCCAGGGTGTGGATGGGAAGCACACTCGCTCCCTGGCTCTGCACAGCATTGCCTCTAGGCCCTGCATCAGGTTTGGGAGCATGAGGCTTCCCAGCAGCCTGCGGAAGAGCTGGGGGCAGGAAGGGCTGATGCCTTCTTCACCTTCTCAGTACACAGGTAACCAGGTTTGAGAAAGTAACTGGATATCTGTGTCCAGTCAGCTTTGGTCCTGCTGGTGGGACATGTAGATTAAATTGCATCAGTCATTACATGGCCTAGGACATCCCTGAAGGACGGTCCCCATTTTTAGGCAGTGCTTTATTCACTTGCTTTGAGATCCCCTGCGTTACAGGTTTTATAACCTGTTGTGTCCCTCAGGTCATGCGTGTCCAGACGGAGATGGAGCTGCGCATGTTCCAGCAGAATGAGTTCATGTATTACAAGATGAGGGAAGCTGCCCTCAAAAACCAAAAGATTCAAGTCATGCCTGAACCCAGCAATGAGACCTCACCAAGCCTCTTCCACAAGAAAGAATAAACCCTGAGCTTGAAACAAATTCATGCCTGTGGGATAACATCGTCTGTGGCACCTCCAAACATGGGGAATATGATATAGGAATGTGATATATCCATAAGGATTGTTTCCAGTGGCACCAGTCTGACAGCATGGACCCGCTGGGGGAGAGTCCTGAAAAATCTTCTGAGGGCTCAAAGCAGAGGAGATCTTGGCAGAAACATCTTTTTTCTACTGCTAGCATTAAAAATCAAAGCAAACACACCTGTTATAAACTTATTTACGTTCTTATTGGAAGCCTGTTTGTCTCTACACAAGTCCTGATCCTGAAGTCCTTGGTTAAATTTTGATTAAGTGATTTTGCTTGTGTTTCTCCACTTCTAAGATGAGTTCACTGGAGACCAACATCTACTTTTTAGGAGCTGTTGACCTAGGCCTTTCCATTTGTCCATGAGGTGCCCATCTGATGCCCAGTGTGACAAACCATATTGGTTCAGTTCCTAGCATGAGGATCAATGTCAACCTGTAACATGAAAACCTTCCCTGAGGAAACGGGAGTCATGGTAGAGATGCACATGGGGACAAATTGGTCCTTTAGTGGCACGTATTGGGGTTGTAGGACGAGGTGAGGAGGCACTGGTGGTGTTTTCCTAACATCCTGATCAGCTTTGAGCGCTTGTGAGAACATCATCACAGCTAGGTATATCACAACAGAAATACACACATTTCCCAGTGACGATTCCCAATCATCATCCAAGCACAAGGCTTGGAAAAGGCAGCTAAGAAGGAAGAGTTTCCTCTCCTGTGTGTCCGAAAACCACATCTCCATCCAGCCAAGCGAGAGCATGGGAGATGACTGTGGTGCTCCTTCTGTGTCTCCAGTGTGAACAACCAGTGTGCATCTCCTGCCAGGAAAGAAAACCTGTATTTCACCCTGGAAGGAGAGCTCAATTCCAGTTCAACCCGATTTATCAGGCGCGGTTTGGGGTGAAACACACACTGGACACGGGTGAAGCACACACTGGACACCTGCAGGCTGTCCAGGGCCCTCTTGCTGGTGGGAAGGGATGATGAGGAGATGGGGATGGAGTGGCCAGAGCCTGTAGGGCTGGATCCTTTTGCAGAGGTGTGAGGATGGGCATGGCGGTTGGGACACCCAAACTGCCCCCACGACGGTTGCTTCCCCAAGGCAACTTTCCAGGCAGGATCACTGACATTTTTTTGAGCCCATCTAAACCTCCCCGTCCTTTGGCCCTGCCAGTCACCTTGTGGTCACTTTGGCCATGTTTGTAAGGAAAGGGAACAGAGCCCTTTCCTTGCCCAGTGCTCCTCCATCCACCCAGCCAGGGCAGCCGTGGGTGCACGACCCACCAGGACATCCCCAGCAGGATGCTGGCACCTGTCACCAGGAAGGGGCTGGAAGAGTGCTCATCAGCGTGGAGCACATCTCAGAGGGTCACTCAATGGCTCCGAGCCTGCGCCCTAGCCCAGCTCCATTCACTGACATCAGCACAACCTTGGCTCAGTCTGTTGCCCAATTTCTACTAGGGCTTGCATGAGTTTTGGAGGCTTGCATCTCTTTATAGCAACAGCGAAGAGGTTGATGGTAATAATGAAGAGGCCTTTAATACAAATTTTACTTTAATGGACACATTTTACACAGTAAAATGATTGGCATGTGCAGGGTCTCTAGATTCTCTTGCTGATTCTCTTGTAGGTGAGGTCTCCCATGGTCAGTGTCTGAAAAAGAAATGGATAGCGTTAGCTTTTCATGGCGCTTGGCTCCAAAATCTACTTGGAAAGGATCTGGTCTTGCAAATCGAAACAGGACTGGTCCCCAGTCTATCTCCTATAAACTGAATTATTAAAGCTTTGGATGTCTTCATGAATACCCCAAAGCAGGTAGGGATAATCTGGCATCCCTCAACTGGGATCAAACTGCTGCACCTCTCTTCTTTAAAAGTGCCATGCCCAGCTACATAAACATCTGGGTGGGTGGGAACATGCCCTCATTGCACGAAACTTTGATCAGAAATGCCTACTGGGGTCTCAAAGAGTACTTTTTGGACCAGACTATACCGAAAAACTGCCTTCAGTGCCTGGCCAACTGACCAGCTTTGGTTACAAAGCCTGAGTGCAAGCATGTGCTCAGCTCCAGCACCTCTCTAAGGTCCCCAGCATCTCTGCAGGCTTTGTAGGGCCAGAACCCTGAAGGCAGCTGTATGCACCATTACTCCAGCCATTGCCCCTCTCATCTGCACTTACATTGGTGATAGTGTCTCCGTTGAGTTCAGTGACGGATTTCAGCCCTTTCAGGTTTGCGACCAATCTGTTGTTCCCCTCCAGCTGAACAACAGCCTGGTAGAGAGGGGAGGAGACAGAGGCATTCATGTTATTGCTGAAGACCATATCAACCCCTGCATTTTGTCCTTCCCCTTCTGTACTGAGTTGCCACCGTCCCCTCTGCAAGCTGTTTGGAGCAAGCTGCTCCCCCGGTGATTTTGGCTTTCCTGGGAGGAGAAGAGAGGGTTGGGCTGGTGGTGACTACAACACAGCAAGGGTATGGATGTTTACTTTGGGCTCTACAGGGGTGCGATTTTGCCACGGTACCTACCTCTTTCCCCTTCAAATTGAGACTCACTCATGACTCCCGCACTGTTAGATGGTAGAGCAGGGATCCTTGGCATCCCTTGACATCACACCAACACATGAGTTTTGGGGGAGGACAAAGAAGGCTTTTCACCCCGCCAATACTGGTGCCTCCGTGCAGCCCTGATGCTCCTTGGGGCAGCTCCTCATGCAGCACCCAGATCAAGAGGACCTGCACACCTCCAAGGAGAGGACTGCAGAGCCACCTGAGCTGGGCCAGGGCATGCCATGTTGTCTCCTCTCCACCACTCACTTATTGCACATTACTGCAGCAACCTCCTTTGGGGTGGGGTGATGGGGAGCTGGGTGACAGTGTGGGGCTGGGGGTAGTCTCATTCAAGGTGGGAAACAATTTAAGGAGCTTTCAGAAACACAGTCATGGCTGGAGAGCTCGCTGGGGAACAAGCACATCTCCTGAGTCTCTGCCCCCCAGGAGCTGCATGTCTAAAAAGACTCCAGACATCACTGACACCCCCAGGGCCAGCTATCACTGATCATTGAAATTACTCGAAGAAATAACTGAGCAAAAACCATTTCTGTTCATCTGTCTGTCCAGCTGTAAGACATGTTCATCTGCCCTCGAGTTGCTGAATTTATGGAGGGTAAAACTCTTCTAATAGCCATTTCCCCCTAGTTTATGTGCAAGGGACTTCACTGATGCTGGAAATCGTGATACAGCAGGTACAGCTCTCAGAGCCCGATTCATTGGGTCATTTTTTTGGTGATCATTCCTCCTGCTTTCAAAAGTCCCTGCAATATCATCTTCTTCTGAGGTAGAGGTGAGAGGCAATATTTGCTGGTGGCGCTGTCTTGACATTTTATGAACCATTGTAAACTAATGTCCAGAAACGGGAGCTGACCCAGTTTCAAGGGTGATAAATCCTCACCTTGCCAAATCATCTCACCCAGCGTAAACAGAAGCAGTAGAAGAGGCTAGCAGATGAGCTAACAGCTGCTGGGACTTAAAAGGAGAGATTTATTGGTTTATGATTCATTGGCTGACTTTCCTGCACTACCTTTCAGTCAACAAAATGAAGGTGGGGGTATGTTTCGTGTTGCAACATGACAGAAAGTCAACCCTTTTCCACCTCAAATCTTTCAGGCCTTTTCTGTCAGAAAAATTTACTAAAGCATCTCTATCCCCCTTTTCCAAACGGGCTATTAAAACACTGGCTTCCAGTGTGTCCTGGTTTTGGCAGGGATAGAGTTAATTTCCTTCCTAGTAGCTGGTACAGTGCTGTGCCAATTTTCCAAACTGGCTATTAAAATAGCTTTAGAGATGCAAGGCTTCATCTGCAGAAGTGCTAGTTGGAGAGCTTGTATGGTGCCTTGTAAAAGCGAAGAGGGGAGGCGGGAACTTCAGATTCTTGGGCTCTGAGTTTCTCAGGAAGGTGGCTCAGAAATGGACTGTCATTTTCGGAAATGTGTCCCTAAGAGCCTTGCTGAGGACCTGCAGGGAGCAGGGCAGCGCAAGTCACATCTGCAGACTTTGTTTCAGCAATTAGCCCTTTCCCATTATATTAAATCATGCATGCAAACCGTGAGAGACAGAACCAGGCTGGGGAATTACCCAGATCTTTGCCCTGTGTCAGCTTTAACACCCGTGGTCTTGTCATTCCCTTTGGCCCAAGTGCAGGGGGAATGGCTGGAAAGGAAATTTAATGTCCCTGAGCCCCTGCAGCCCTGGCAGAGGAGGAGCTGATCACTCACCTTGACCTTCTCTCCTGTCAGCATCTCCATCTCGCACTCCTCCCCGATGGTGAACTCGTTGTGCAGCACTTTGGAGCCAGTGGTCACAGTAATCTTGAACTTTTTCCCATCCTGCACAATTTCCGAGATGCTCTTGATGTCCTTGCCCTTCTGGATCTGGTCATCGGGAAGCCCTGCCCAGGAACAAGAGATGTTAGGTGGATCTTGGAGCCATTGGTGGGCAGATTGCTGCTGCCGAATGAATGCGGTGGGATTTGGGGACACACAGCTGGGAGGATTTCTATTCTAGTGTGGAAAAGCCTCGCAAGGATGATGGTTCCCCAAGGGCCACACGGCCCTGAGTCTGCTGGGGAGGAAGAATAACAAATACTGCCGTCCTGGGTTTGTGTGGGAACTAGACTTCTCCCTTGTCCCACTGACTTGGCTGGGAGCAGAACAGCTACCTCCCTGGCCAAGCATCAGAGGGAAAGAAGAACCCCTGTTTTCCTTCCTTCACTGAGAAGCAAGCAGAGAAAACGGAATAAATCGAAGCAGAGGGAGGGAACCAAGTGGATTTTTTATGAGATTCAGGGTCCCTCAGAACTAGCTCACTAAAATCTCCTCCCAAAGCCTGAAGCTGATCTGACAAATAGAGCCCCTCCGGCACATAACTGTGCAGAAGTGGTGCAAAGCCTCCTGAATCCCTGCAGGAGCACATTCCCCGGCACTGTCACTGGTGGAAACCTAGCTAGCCACATTCATCATTAAGCTTTTAAACAACCCGACTATTTTTCTGATCAATGGTGGAATTTGGGGCTTTGTGGCATCACAGAGCAGCAGCACGGTGTGCTGAGCGATGTCCTGCTTGCTCTCACATTCCACAGCCTAATAGGGCAGATCTGCAGTCGCCCTAAGCAGGTCCCACTGGCTTAGTGCGTGTGTGCAGCACTGCCACGCTGGCCTGTGGCTGCAGAAACTGCTGGGACCGTTTTCCTGCAAGCCGTAAAATTTCACCCAGCACCTCTTGACCTCCAGCCACCAACCAGAGAGATGCTTTCTCTTCTATTTTGAGATCACATCTCCAAGCACATGCATTTTAAAAAACCCAACAATTGCAAGATGACAGACAAAAATAGGAAATCTGAGAGATGTTTTCAATCTACAGCGTCAGCACATCCGCACAGTTGGACTCCCAAATATCAGTGGGATCTGTGGAGGCAAAGCAGCACACAGCACATGCAGGCACTTACCAAGGGCTTTCATAAAAGGCTCAAAATTTTCCTGGGACTGGAGTTCATACTTTCCAGCGAAGCTCATGATGGGAAGGCTCTCTGTGCTCCCAACACAAGAGAAAGTGCCTTGCTGGTAAGCAGAGCTTGGTTTTATAAGGTCCTTTTGCCCTAAAAGTTGGTCAGAGGTAAGATGATGTAATTCTTTTATGGCCATGTTCAAACATTAACATAAAACTGGGCAATGGTCAGTGATAAATTGCTCTACATTTTACAGACCTCAGTTTACAACATGGGGGCAGGGAAATTCCCATAAACCTGTTTTATGCAGGTAGCAACATGGCATCCATAAATGAATGATAAAAATATAATTGTGCAAAGAGATTAATTATCAGAGGAATGAGCCAAATCATCTAATCAGCTTGCAGTCTGGAAGCACACATCTGGAAGAGGAGAAAGCAATGAAAGATTATGGTGTCCGCTGGAGCTGACACTGGTGGGGTTTCTACTCGCTCATGTGTGCACACTGGGTCTTTAGCACTGGCATGAAGAGTAGTGGCTGCACGCAGGCAGGGACTAACTTGCTCACTCCTTCAGGTGCCTTGCGGTCCTCTGAAATGGTGGGTTTTGGTGTAAGCCAGATGTAGCAGTAGTCACAAAATCATCATTGTCCCCTAAGGAAAAAACATGACTCAAAATCAAATCCTGGGCTTGAACTGGCCCATCCTGAAGACTGCGGTTTAATTCAGGCTCCAACACTATGGCCTTGCCTCCAGAAAGGCATTCCATGTGGATAGACGGACCGGTGCCATTAGTGATCAACCAAGGCTATTGCCAGGAGCCACCACTGAAGCCCCCTTTCCTCTCCTTTCCCCAGAGGAGCCACAGTCTCTCGTGTACTGAAGGAGCATCCCGGCCCTCAGAGCTCCATTTGTCCCAAAGGCCACATCAGAAGTAGGGCCAGCAGCAGCCTCCAAGCTGAGCCCAATTCCTCCCTCCAAAGCAGGACTCGGGGCTGGGCTCCTCTCCCAGTGTGGTCCCCTTGGCTGAGTGTCCCGGGTTGCTGCATGGCATCTGAGCATTTATCCTCTGCGTCTGGACTCCCAGGCTCAGCTTCTTGCTCCCATCTCATCCTCTGCCTCAGTGAATTCCTCCTCCCTCCCAAAGTCACCAGCTCAGAGATTTTCCCTCTTTTCACTCATACGCCTTCTCCTCTTTGCAATTCTTCCATTCTGCCTTCTCATAACATCTTTGGCCTTTTTTTAAGTGAACTCACGGATAAGCGTGAAAAAAATCTATCTCCTTCCAATTTGGCGATGCTGCTAGAGCCCTCTGCAGCCACCTGTCCTGCTCCTGCAGGCTCAGCCCGGGGCTGCTGCCCGCCTCCGATCTCTGTGCTGCAGCGATGCACAGTGATGCTGCCTGGGCTAGATTCAGCCTCAGTTTCTGGTTAATTAGTACAGGCAGTGTCTGCCTGACAAGGCAGGAGAGGGAAAACCTTTGCTCTTTGGTGGGTGAAGTTGGCTGGGGGGTGTCTGCGGGGGAGATCACCCCTCCGCATCGTGGCAGGGGCCGGGCGGGTTCAGAGACCGCTCGTGGGGGGGTTGATTCAGCACTTTCTCCAAACAGCTTTACAGCTTTTTTTCCCTTTTATCCCAGGATTCCCAACGGGAATGACATCACCTTAGGAACTGTATTTCTTTTTTTCCCCTGTCCCAGGTGAATACCCTGGGGTCATGCGGGGCTGTGCTGCCACATGTCCCTTTTCAGTGTCTTCTTCATGGGGACAGTGGTGACTGACTTCTCTGGCTGGGCCCTGGCAGCAGCCGGAGCTGGCAGCTCCCTGCGTCCCGTCAGGTAATGTCCTCCAGCCACGGGCCACCTGGAAACCTGGAAACACACGTGTACCTCCCACGCATTCATGCCCTGGACCTCTGGCTGCTCCTCCAGGCAATTTGGGTCCCCTCTCTTTGCATGATGGGGAGAGTGATTCAGACTTGAAAAAACACCTGAATATTTTTCTGTCATCTGACTCATTTCAGAGCCCAGCGCTCCCGATGCACCGCGGGGTGATCACCATGGCAAAGCTCCAGCTCTGCATGGCTCATTTTTCCCCCACCGTCATCGACCGGAGCAGCCTGGAGTTGTGGTTTTCATTCATTTTTCAGTGAGATGCACTCCTGGACCGGCCATATCTGACCACATCCCGCTGCCGGGGCGGATGCCCAGTTCTCACCCATTTCCAAGTGCAGGCTAGGGGGAAGGGGTGGCTGCTAAGTCAGTGGGGAGAGACCTTTCTCAGGTAACCCCAGCCACTTGCAGTGCAACGCGTACTTCTGAGCTGACGTCTAGATAAGCCGAAGGAGAGAAATAGGAGAAACACATCATGAGTCGTGTCCCAGGGCTGCCTATCCACCTCCAGCCTCTCCAGAAGAAGCCTACGTGACCAGGGCATTTGTAAACGCTTCATATTAGCCAAGATGAATCCAATCTTAGGTGCTTGAAGGAACGCCTGGTATTTTCCCTGACCCCCCATCTCAGCCACTGCAGAATTCCCAGGACCACACTCTACATACCAGCTGGAAAGGAGAGAAAACCACCAAGCTAATGAGACCTGAACCTAAGATAGGATTCGGAAAAGCCCACCAGGTTTTGTCCCACAAACTTTCAAATAGTTATCATGCCTAATCTGGGCAGCTGAACTACTTAGAAAACCACCAGAAATTGGGTGAGAACTCCCCCTGGGCAGGCCAGGCTCCTAAGGTCTGGAGATCACCCACCAAATATTAAAAGGAGAATGTAATTGTTCAGGACTCCTTTGGTAGTTGGCAGAAATGGGCAACTCATGAGAGAATTCACACCACTTGGGACCCAAGTTGTTTTCTGCAGGTATCCTCTCCTCGCTTACTGTGGACAGATACATCTATGCTCCCAGCTTCGGTGCGTGGGATAAATGTGAACTATGGATCACTGCTGGCAGGTTTGGAAATGCAACCAACTGATTTTGGATCAATGATCAAAAAAACTCCCTCTTTGTTTTGCCTGCAAATATTCTGCTGGACTCGTGTTCTTTTATTTCTCCTAGTAAAGAAATGCAGAAGTTCTTATAAAAAAAGAAGAAACCCTTAGTGAATGAAATTTGCCCAGGGTAATTATTATCTAGCCAGGTCTGCTGAGCAAACAGCAGGTGAGATAAACTTAATCTCAATAGCAAAGGTCAGAGTACTTGTACATCTCCCCACCAGAATACAGGATCTTTTAAAACATGACATCACTTTAACTTTCCAGGGCCAAGAAAATGCACCTGATTTGCATTAACACAAGGCTAAGTCAGTTGACCATTTGATTAAAACTAAATCCATAACCTAAAACTTGGACCTGGTTTGTAGAAAGAGAAAAGGCATGGATAATTTTCAAAAATTACTGAGGAGGCTACTTCTTGTGGTAAGACAGCAGGTACTTCCGTGTTTAAGTTGCTTTGAAAATAAAGCGTAGGATCTTAGAAGTTTGTCAGAAAAAAGGACACAAGTGTCTCATTTCTGCTCTTTGCACCTGAATCAAAGATATGGACATGCAAAATTTCTCAGCTTCCTCCTAGCCATGGAGGTATCCGAATGCTCGGTGTCCCAAGGTGATGAATTGGAGAAAAGCCGATTGGGAGGGGCCTCTGAAGGTCTCTGGTTCAACCTCCTGCTCAAAGCAAGAACATCACCAACACCAGATCAGCTCAGCCATGGCTTTGGCCAAATCTCAAAAACCACCCCCTCTGCCTCTCTGGGTACACACCTCTCGAAGAAGAGGTGCTCGACCCAAACCTCCCAAAGGGCAATGTGTGTCTGGTGCCTCATGTTATAACATCTGCCATAACCAAGACGGCCCCATCATCTCTGTAGCTGCCTATGGAACAGTTGCAGTCTGTTACCACTTTCCCTCAACCCTTCCCTGTGATTCCCAGTCCCGGCTCCCATGAATTAAGCACTTTCACTCAGTGCCTGCCAGGGCACTGGGAAACCACCCTCCCACGTGCACTGCTTCTTGACGATTTGGGCGTTATGGTGGCGAACAGGATTTTGAGTCTCAGGGTTCCTGCAGCAAAAATCCTTCTCTGCCTCCTCCAGTTTGAACCAAAACTTTGATTTAAGCTCTAAAATCTGAAAAGGACTTTACAGCTGGAGTGCTGTGTGGGGAGAGGCACTTTGCTGTAGCCCAGGATGGGATACCTGGCAGCCTTGTGAAGGCCTGGGAATGTCTTCATGCACCTCCACCTCTTCTCTCATTCTTCTTATCTATCCCACCAGTGACTCCCCAGACTTTGTGAAGCCATGGTTTCACCTCAGTGCTTTGGGAAGCTGGGACTGGCCTCTACACTAGGATTTTCTTAGCCAAAATGTGAAAGGTTACAAGCCAGGGCCTTTGCTGATTTGGTTATGAATTTCTCCAATGCAGGTCTAGTTAGACACCCCAAAACCCCTAGCCATTTTTTGAAGAGCTTGGTCACAAGCTTGCCAAACACAGATCCCCAGGTGGGCTTCCCTCTGTCTCAACCTGTACTATTGCTTGGGTCATCCCTGTTTCTGCTGTGCTTATACCTGGAAACTTGGTCTGCTGCCCACTTTTCACATCTTTGGTCTGATTACTTTTAACCTTGAGGAACAAAGGTTTCTTCAGCAGGCCACATGGCTGCATTGCTTCGAAAGGTTGAATGGGATGGGAAAGGATGCTGCTGCTGCTGCAAACTCTCTGTCCCTCTCGGTTTCTACCAAGTTTTCATTGTGCTGTATTACCAGGACAGCACTGGGATGAAATACGGCTCCTTTCCCAGCTTTTTCTCTTTTTGAAACAGCCGTGGCGGTCTCCGGGAGGCTGGCTGCCTCCAAGCTGTAACGCAAGCGCCAGTTCATATTTGTTTAGATTAGATATGCCATTATCGGAGCCTTAATAAGACTGCCGAAAGCGGCAGCTTGTACAGAGAGCTGCTGCTTGATAAAGCTTTCCATTAATGCCGAATTCAGCAAGGGCAGCCCTCAGCCCTTGTCATCTTATTACAAAGGCCCCAAAGGGAGCAAAGGCTCAGTATTGCTTCTCCAAGGGCAAGGCGGTAGTTTCCCTGAAGCATGAGACCCACTGCCTTAGTCTGCTTGCCAGTGATCACCTGGGGAGCAGAGCTTACAGAAGAGCTGGCCTTTGCTGTTGGGGTCTTGCCTTATAGCAGGAATAAAGCTGTTGGCTGTGCCACTCACCTCACACTGTCTTGCCTCAAACATCTGTGGCGTAGTGCTGTTGCCTCTCTCTGGGCACGTGGACCCCTGCTCATGCCCTCAGAGGGTACGTCTTGCCCTTGCAACTGGCCTTTGGTGGGATGAGGCTGTCTTCCCTCCCACCGCCCAGCTTATGGAGTCAGGGGGCAAGGACTGAAAACGGTGCTCGTTACTTATGGAGCTAGTTTGTGCCAGGGCAGGGAAAGAAAATGTTGGGAAAGAAATGGAGCCATTAGCAGTTAACGTTCTTGAGTGAGGAAGGTCTAGAAGAGTCCCCCAAAGCAGAGCCAGTGAACATTTAACCAATGCAAATTGCACATGAAGACCCCCTGAGACAGAGTGCGGAAAAGGAAACCTTCATCTGACCAAGTGGAGACTTGCATGTTGGGATGCAAAGAGCAGTAGCCTCCAAGTCCCTACAGGCAGTCAGATGAACTCCAATCCTGGAGGGACACCTGGCTGTCACTCTAGGCCTGGGCTCACCTCTCCAGCTGGCCCACGCTTTCCTCAATCCTAATTTATCAAGCACAGCAGCTCACTTAATGACTGCTCACAGTGGGTTGCAGCTAATTAGTGAAGGAGAGCTACTCAGGCCCATACAGGCACAAGAAGGGGCCTGTGCACCTCCACACCCTACTGTTTGCACCTGAGTCCTGATGTGCAACCCATCTTACCACACATGTGTACTACATGAATGTCCCGTTCCCTGAAATGGCTTTTCATAAATGTAGTATCACTGTCAAAGCAATTGACTTGGTGTCCCACACCCATGACATCTAGCGGAGCCTCACCCTCTGGGGTGATCATCACCCTGGTATCTTCACCGCTCCAGAGTGAATGTGCAGATGTGCTGTGCCAAAGACAAGTGTTCCTGTCTCTCTCTGAGACAAATATATAACCACACTTTATATTTAAAACAAACAAAAGGTCCAAACAAAAGCCCCCAAGACCTTCCCTAGCAGATGGTGCTACTGTGTCAGGGAAAGCAATGACACAGGAGCGATGCACCAACCAGAGGCTTAGTGCTGAGGCATGACACTGCAGCGAGAGGGGCAGAGTGAAAGGTTGCATGGGGTCTGAGAGCGTCTGAGTTTTCACGAGGTTCATGGCCAGGGGATGCTCCACGGGAAATGACCATGGCGCCAGCAAGGCCAGAGCTGTGGACAAATCCAGGATTGCCACTGTGCATGTCCCGCTTGGTGCTGCTGGCATGTTTGCTATAGTCAAAGCACCTCCCTGATCACATGTATCCCCGTTTTGTACATGATGGAGTGCACAGAGACTGACGGACTTTCCCAAAGTCACCTGGAGAAACTGATAAAGCAAATGTGCTGTAACTGTTCAGCCTCCACAGCATCTTCCTTGTCAAGTCCCTGGTGGGTGGCTGTCCTGGTTTCGGCTGGGATAGAGTTAATTTTCTTCCTAGTAGCTGGTACAGTGCTGTGTTTGGGATTTGGGATGAGAACAATGTTGATAACGCACCAATGTTTTAGTTGTTGCTAAGCAGTGCTTACACTAGTCACGGCCTGTTCAGCTTCCCATGCTGCACCGACTGAGAAGGCTGGAGGTGCACAAGAAGCTGGGAGGGGGCACAGCCAGGACAGCTGACCCAAACTG
>NW_008825538.1:3417654-3421699 GCF_000699105.1 Pygoscelis adeliae | reverse complement strand
GGCCGGGGGGGCCGCTGCTCGGGGACTGGCTGGGCATCGGTCGGCGGGTGGTGAGCAATTGCATTGTGCATCACTTGCTTTGTGTATTCTTTTATTGTTATTGTTATTATTATTACTATTTTATTTTATTTCAATTATTAAACTGTTCTTATCTAAACACACGAGTTTTCTCACTTCTACTCTTCCAATTCTCTCCCCCATCCCACTGGGGGGGGCAGGGGGAGAGTGAGCAAGCAGCTGTGTGGTGCTCAGTTGCCGGCTGAGGTTAAACCACGACAGTGGCCATAGAGCCCATATCCTATGGGATTGCAGATTTTGAGGTAAGATTTGGCCTTGGGTTTTAATATAATCTTTGGCGCAGTAGGACTGGATTGCACAACCTTCTCCAGTTAATAGTGTCTTCAACGTCCCATCGTGGGAGCCAGCATTGCACAATCCCATCCTCGCGCTCCCTTTCTGCTCTGCCTTTACGAGTGGGTCCTGCACTTCGGTCCACAATCCCCAAACAATAACATGGATGTCCTTGAGCTTGTTGTGAAACACCTCGCGGTGAGGAAAGAGCATCGCACCCAGCCGTGGGGAAAGGGCTGACGTGCTGGCAGCTCCTTGCCCTGCAAAATCACCAGAGGTGGACGTGGAAAATTGTGTGTGCACTTTTGTAGGTGAGAAGAGGTGTTGTCCCACAGGGAAGCCCTACCTCATGTCAGCTGAGATACTGACAATTTATATCAGATTTAGAAAGAGGGGAAAAGAGCCACATTTGCTGTAACAAAGGGGCAGCTTCATGCACTTTAATGAGTTTACAATTCTACATTTCTGCCTGATCAAACAGATGATTCTGGTGCATGTTTGCCTGTGCAGCTGCAGACACTCTCTGCAGACTTCCCTAGGCCCCTTCCTGCTATGAATCTCTGAACCTCACCAATGTGTGGGTCTGCCTCTGAGAAAGCAGAACTGAAATGGTTTGATTTCTAGCCAAAACCTTATAGTTTTTACCTGGAATCTCCCTGTTTTCTCTGTGAAAGTTCATACTTCTGTGCATGAGAGGGCAGGGGACACATAACTTCTTCAACAACCCCCAGCGACAAGCTTATTTTTTCTCAGACAACATAACACGCTTCCCACTGGGACGTACTCTGCACAGGTTAGTAAATGGCATTGCAAAACCCCAAACATCCTTATCACCCGCTTACTGGACCTGCCTGGCATTGCCTGAGTCACTTACAGGTCTGAAAGCTTTTGTTTGTGTGTGGTTTTCAGACACCAGACAGCTCATGGGCAGAGACAGGACTGGGAGATACGGGGAGATTTTTGTGCTATTCAGGCTTATGTGAGGCTTTTTTATTAAATTTGGCACGTTCTGGTCCTGGTTGCGAGTCGGGGTCTTTCCATGCGCCCCTTTCTGAGTCTCTCCTGAGGGTAGGCTCCAGAGACCCCCAGGGGAGGAGAGACCCTGCTGGACGGAGGGTGATAAAACCCCAGCTCAGGGAGAAGATGGGGTGAACATGAAGAACCTCCTTCCCACCTCAATGAGCCCTTGCGGTGGCTCAGGTCACCCACATTCGTAGCCTGGCCTCCTGCTGCAGGACATCGCCCCTGCCTCCTCTACCTCGGCTCCAAAATGGGGCTCTTTGGAGAGGTGTTTCCTGGCTGTTGCCTCAAATCCCTGCGGGATGGCCGGGTGTCCGTGGCCTGAAATGTGGAGGGACCCCTGCGAGGGTGGGAAAGGCTGGGGGCAAAGCAGGTCAAGGCTCCCCCGAGGCTGCGTTCGTGCACCTCCTCCGTGGATGCGAGGCGTTGCCGCCATCTAGTGACACGGGGATTCGCTGGTGGCTCTGGCAGAGCCTGTGGTCCCCAGCGCCCCTGGGCCTGGGGGTGCTCTGCTGGGGGTATGGACAGGGGACCAAACCCAAACGCGTTGCTTGTGATTGGGACATACAGAGGGGCCCGGAGAGGACAGAGAGCTGCTCATCAAACAACAAGCCGAGTGTTGCAGCGCTTTCCTTGGAGTGCTGCAACGCTCTGGGGCAAGACCTGAAATTTTGGGGGGGACTTGTGCAGGAAAAAAACTGGCTTCTCACAGCTGTATGTGCCCTTCTGCTTCCTTGTTCCTCGCCATGCTTTGGGATGCCTTTGGTGGGTGGAGAGGCTGAGGAAATTCTGTCTGGAGGGATGAAAACCAATGCGGTACAAAAAACGCGGAAAAAGTCTGACAGCAGCCTTAGCTGGGGTTTGCAAATACAGCTGATTTCTGACAGGTGAGTCCAAAGAGCATGAACTGCTCAGAACAGACAAGGTCCAAAGTGGAAGTGCAAATCCCAGCAGGAACACGGAGGCACCCGGCATCATGTAAGACCAGGTTAATTAAAGCTGTTACATTTTCCAGCTCTTGGTCTGCTGCTGCAGTGGGTAAGCCCAGGCAGGAAGGCATGCTCTTCCTCTACTTTCTTTTAAAATTCAAAATAACATTAAAGAAATGGCACTCTAAACATGAATGCACGGAGCTTGCAGGGCCGAGCACGGGAAAAGCCCTCCCAATAAATGGCACTGCCATCCCGGTGCGTGTCCCAGGTGCTTCCTCTGTGCTCTGCGCTCGCCTGTGGCTGCCACGTAAGCAATCCCTGCCATCACAGCACTAACCGACAATCTCATTAGCAAGGGCTATCAGCGCTGGTAGGCCCAGGACATAGATAAAGCTGTGGCAACAGCCTTGCTGCTATTGCTGTCTGCAAGCACAGAGCAGCAGGTGTCCTGGTAGAACCCATTTTTTTGCAGGGTTCCTGCATGCGCCCCAGAGGGTTGTAAGGCTGAAGGGATCATTGAACTTATTGTAAGCTCTTCACTTGAAAAAAACAAATAAATTAGATGAAACGGCAAAGTTACCTCACACAACTTATGCACACACTGAAAGAATTAGACGTATGGTAAGTAAATGCCAAGGGGCATGAAGTCCCACGGTGGTGGGAGTAGGTGAGGTCCCATCAGGGTGTGCTGGGTGAACAGATGCTCAGATGCACGTTGGTGATATTAAATTATTACACCGGTAATAAAAGCTATCAGCTTGTGCAGCTCTTCCTAGGGATTTGGTCCTTTCCTCGTTCTAGCCTAAATTTGAACTAGGCTCAAAGTGTGCTCTGCCTCTGCATGGGCAGAGACTGCTGCAAGGAAGGACAGAGGAGAGGCAACGCATGTTGGGTCGGACTCCAATGCTTTGGCAGGTGATGTGTCCCTTACTGCAGACATGGGCTTTCTGACTCACGGCTGGCTGTTATCAGCCATCCTTTGTACCTCTGCACCTTACCTTCCTGGGCTGAAGTCCCTGCACATGCTCCAGCAGCACATGCTGCGCTGCACCCCGGGTCCACGCAGCCGCCAGTCCTGTGCTGACCTTGCCTTTCAAAAAACACTTACTATTTATTAAACTAAAATGTAAGGAAAGGGATGCACACTGGAGAGCTTAGGTTTTTTGCACTGCCCCGCACATGTCCCCTCTCCCTCCTCTGCCTCAGTTTCCCCATCAGTGGGATGGGGCTGTTATGACATCCCAGCCTTGCAGGCTGAACTTGTGGCTTTGCACAGCTGAATTACAGACTGATTTTGCTTGGAAGGGACCTCTGGAGGTTTCTGACCCAAACCCTGCTTTAAGCAGGTTCAATCTCAAATTTAAATCCAACCTCACAGTTAAATCAGGTGGCTCAGTGCTTCCCCAGTTGAATTTTGATTTTCTCTGGGGTTATACTGGAGACAACAAGCTCTCCGTGCCCGGTGCTTGATCACTTTCACAGTTAAAAGCTATCTCCTAATATTTAACTAGATTTCTCCCCAGCTGCAGCTCGTGCCTGCTGCCCCTTGCCCCGATGCCGGCACCACCAGGAGCAGCTCGGCTCCATCTTGCCTGCATATTCCCGTTCCCAGGCTCGGTGCAGGGCGGCCGCCTCCGCCCGCTGCGCCGCGGCGAGGGGAACATTGGCGGGTTGCAACGGGGAGAAGTTTTCCGTGAGCACAAGTGCAAAGGGTGGCCAGGTTGCGAGCAGTGGCGGCGGTG
>NW_008825538.1:3396928-3417621 GCF_000699105.1 Pygoscelis adeliae | reverse complement strand
GCGTCCAGCCGTGCCGTGCCGTGCCGTGCCGTGCCGTGCCGAGGGGCTGCACTGTTGGCCGGAGTGCCCCAGGTGGGTACGGCTGTGGGGGTTCACTGGATCGGGGCGAGAGGGGGCCTCTCCCAGCAGCGCCGGCGGCTGCTCGGTGGGATTTGCATGAATCCGGCGGATTTAGCTCAGCCCTTCCTACACGAAGTTAAATCCTGTCCTTAGTTTAACCCCTTTGAACAAAATCAACCTGCTCTAAAAACATAGTTATTTCCTTTTATTTATTTACTTTTTTAAATTTTAAAACTCCAGCTTTTGCCAATAGCCTGCAGGGGACATGACGTGCTTGGGCAGTGACTTCTGCACTGTCAGGGTTTTTTCTCAGGCTGGGAAGTGTCTCCGGGGCAGGGTGGGAAGGGCACAGGGAAAGCGGGATGAGGAGGCTCCAGCCACCTCCGTGCAAATCTCGGGCAGCGTTTCCACTGCCCGCAAAATGCCGCGTGCCCTCCGCCGGCTCTGTCCGCTCTAGCTCCCCACGGTGTGAGGGGAAGAGGTGTTTTCTTCCCCGAGGAGTTCTGTCTGTCCACATGGGAAGTTTTGGGGGGGAATCAGCTTGGGATGCGGGGCTGTGCCCGGTGGGGGGGATGCTCTGGGGCCCTGGCAGTGGCTGTGATGCCTCCCCAGCACCCCGGCACCCATGGAGGACGGCGGCACCCGTGGAGGTGCGGGGGCCGTCGGCTTTGAGGGAGCCCTCTTCTCCGGCTACGCACCCGACGGGGGCCTCTTCATGCCCCAGCACATCCCCTCACTGGACGGGGACACCCTGCGGAGGTGGAGCCGCCTCTCCTACCGGGAGCTGGTGAAGGAACTCTGCTCCCTCTTCATCACGGCCGAGCTGGTCCCGCGGAGCACGCTCAATGGTGAGCCCCAGCTGTGTGGGCAGCTGCTCACAGGGGTGTGCTTGAGGATTTTGGGGCGTTTGGATGCATCTGCCTGCCTTCGCCTCATCCTCTTCACAGCCCCCAGAGGATGGAGCCTGCTGCACCATTGCCTGCTCCTTTCTGTAGCCCATTCTCCTCTGTGACCTTGCTGGGACTTGTCACCTTCTGGAAAAGGTGTCCCCTGTATGCAGATAGGGATTCTGGAGACTGCAATAGCGATGGCTGGTGCCGTGGCCCTGCTCACTGCTGGGGGACACTGCTATGCTGCTGGGCTCCAGACCTGCTCTCCCACCAGGGCTTTCTGCTGCTCCATGCTCTCCCTGAGATCTGATTTTTAATGTTTTTAACATTTAACAGCTATCCCTTCCAGCAGAGGGCACCTACAACCTCTGTTTCAATGGCGTGTTATGATAAAATTCAGGTTTCCTGTGTTTTATATTTTAACACAGTTTGCTCTGATTGTGCTGGGTATCCCCTGGGTTTACTTGCCATAGAGCTATTGAAGACAGTAAAGCTGAGCTGGTTTACTCCTGATAACTAAGAATAACTTGTTGGATGTCTGTCACCTATCATCCAGCAACTGAGAGTCTTTGGTTGTGCAGAAAGCTTCCCAGGAGCATAAAGAGCAGAGACGCAGGAAGCCGCAGGTCAGAAAAATACTCCTCTACCCAATCTAACAGCCCCTTTAACCATTTTCCCTCTAGACCTGATTGACAGGGCCTTCAGCAGGTTCAGACACAAGGATGTCGTCCATCTGTCCAGGCTGAAGGACGGACTGAATGTTTTGGAGCTCTGGCATGGGGTTACTTATGCTTTCAAGGATCTGTCCTTGTCCTGCACGGGGCAGTTCTTACAGTACTTCTTGGAGAAAAAGCAGAAGCATGTCACTATTCTGGTGGGTGAGTATGCCTCTTTCTGGGGGGTGAAACTTCTGGGCAGGTCTTTACCTTGAGAGCCATCATCCAGCCCTCCCCATAGATGCTGTGGGGTGGCTGGTGAGCAATGTCCAGGCAATGCCAGGGTGGCTGCTCTAGCCAAAAACATCTCATGGAGCACCTCTGCATCTTTTTCTTAAGGTGCAGCAGTGCAGGTTTGACTGATGCATCAATTTTTTTGCTTTTCTTGGTTCTCCCTCACTTTGAAACAGGGACTTCAGGGGACACGGGGAGCTCGGCCATCGAGAGTGTGAGAGGGCAGAAGAACATGGACATCTTTGTTCTGCTGCCCAAGGGGTTCTGCACCCAGATACAGGAACTTCAGATGACCACTGTCATTGAAGACAATGTCCACGTCTTTGCTGGTTGGCATTGCTGTTGGACTGTCTGCTTTATGGCCCTGCTGTGTCAAAACCATGACCCTAAAAGTCTCAGGGGGCTGCTGCTTTAGCAGCTGCAGCCAGCCAGGTCATTGCCATCATGGTCACCGTGCCCAGACATCTGGCTAACTGGAGCCTGTAGCAAATGTCCAGTTTGATGACGAAGTGGTTCAAGGCTTCCTTTTCTCCTGGACACAGATCAGAGCTGCCCCCATGCAGGCGGTTGGTGTTTAGCTGCACTGAATTCAGCACCATTTCTTGGCACTAAAAGGATCGAGAGTCACCCCTTTCCTCTGTTTCTCACCTTCATGGGTGGTCCATCCCCTATTGCTGTGCCGTCCCCATGGTAGGGATCACCATGGGGTGCTTGAGCTGTCCCACGGACTCCTCTGCTCAGCCAGGTGTCCCCTTGGCATCTCACGGGGTGTGCAGGCATTTGACTTCCTGGCAAATATATACTGGGTATAAGCAAGGACCCAGAGTGCAATGTCTGCAGAAACCACCCCACATCCACGTGGTGCTACTCAACCCCCGGCTCGTACAGCCCCCGAGGCAGACGGGCAGCTCAGGACGCCCCTGGCCGCAGCAAACCCCAGGGCTCGAGACTGGCCGTGTTTCTGAGCAGAAATACTTTGTGCCTGATGCGCTGATGTTGGCAGATCTAATCTTTCCTTTCTCCTTTTGACAGCTCATGGGAACAGCGATGAAATCGATGAGCCGATCAAGGAACTGTTCACTGATGTCGATTTTGCCAGAAAATACAATCTGATGAGCTTGAATTCGGTCAATTGGTCTAGGATTATGGTGCAGATTGCTCACCACTTCTATGCTTACTTTCAGTGCGCCCCATCCCTAGATACCACCCCACTGCCAGTGGTGGAAATTGTTGTGCCAACAGGAGGAGGAGGAAATATCACAGGTGAAGGGAAAAAAGATAGGTTAGATAGGGAAGAGAGAGAGTGCTGTGACCTGTGGACTAAAAGCACTTTGCAGATGCTGGGTATTGCTATTTATTAAAACACCCACTCTCTGGTAGGATTTCTTCAGAACCACTTATATTTTATTACTCATGTATGGTTATTACTCATTCAGGTGTCACTGATGATTTGCAAGGTGCAGAAAATCCTAAACCACCCTTTGATGATAACTGTAGCTATCTTGAGGACGGGCACATTAGAAGAGGACAAAATGTGTTTGATCCAGAAAAGAGGGAAAAATACTGTGGCTCTGATTTCCTAAGTGAGACATTAACAGAGGTGTGGAGTCCTGCCTGGTCCTATTCTTGTCTGCATGGTAGTGCGCAGTCAAGAGAACCACTCCTAATTGCATAATCTGGCTTTCTAAATGTGAGTCCTTGATTGCCTCCATCCCAAAATAGGTGTACAACTGTCTTATGAAAGCAATAAAGGATTTGATGCACTCAACTGCACTCACTGTATTTCCAGGCTGCCCATTTGAGGCAGCATTAGTAAGATGCAAGAGCCCAAAAGATTCATCTCTCTTGCTTGAATGGCAGCTGCCTGACCTCTCGGTCCCCTGCCCATCCATCTTCAAATCTGGAGATGCCCAAGGGTCAGTGTTCAAAGGACTGTCATGGCAGGAGGAGCATTGCGTCCCAGGATTTTATAATCTGGTGCTCGACCAAAGCATTAAAGATAGATATCTCAGAGTCCATTAGGGAATGTAATTTGTAGCTGCTTCTGACCTATATGCTCGATCAATTTGTACAGTGACTTCTTTGCTAAATCTCCTTTGAATGTTTCTTCATCAAGCATGCATGTATTTTTTCACTTTTTTCCTAGCTGGCTGCATTGCCCAGAAAATGGGTCTCCCGATTCGACTTGTTGCCGTGGTTAACAGCAATGACATCATTCATAGGACTGTTCAACATGGAGATTTCTCACTGTCAGAGAGTGTGAAGGCTACGTTAGCATCAGCCATGGATATTCAGGTATGAAATGAATTGCCCAAAATGGGAAAATACCAAATATTATATATTTTTATAATCCTTTTCCTTGTTCTACCTGGTTTATGAGAGCATAATTCTGCCACTGGCAATGCCTCTCAGCGATGCATTGAGAGGTGTGACTCATATGGAGCATTTAAGCTGCAGACTGCTCAGCTGAGATAGATCAAACACTTTCTTCCTCACTTTTCAGAGCTTGACTTTGTAATCTTCACCGTTAAATGCTGAGTTTCTGGGGTTTCATTATGTGCAAGGTTAGTAAGAGAAGGGCCTTCTTCTCAAAATGTGACACCTAGAAAATTATAAATCCCATCATGTCTCATCTCTCCTGTTGATGCTTCTGAAAGGCTCCACCAAAGGCAAGAGAAGAGACCAGGACGAAGGTAGGGAAGCCCAGAAGAAATGTCTCATCTATGGCCATCTGCAGCTTGCTCAGAGGAAAACAAGTCTCAGCAGGCAGGCAAAGGCCTCAGAAATGAAAAGTCATGGAGGTACAGAAACCAAACACCTGGAAGCAAATACCTCCCATTTCATACCTACCCTGTGATCCACAGGGATTGGATCTGCTTCCAAACAAGT
Source organism: Pygoscelis adeliae (assembly GCF_000699105.1). Classification (NCBI taxonomy): domain Eukaryota; kingdom Metazoa; phylum Chordata; class Aves; order Sphenisciformes; family Spheniscidae; genus Pygoscelis; species Pygoscelis adeliae. Next base: position 3,412,832 of record NW_008825538.1, on the reverse strand, counting down.
GACCAAAGTGTGAAACACTTGGTGGTGTATCACCGTGGCCTTAAGCTACCTGGATTTTCCAAAAGCTGTTCAAACACATTGGGAACAACTGGGAGCCTGGAGGAACTACCATGCTTTGCAGTCAGCAAGTCATTATGGCCTTATCACCAGGCTGCTGTGGTCTGCAGCTTGACTTTCCTCCTGAGGCATGAATTTGTGGGGCTCCTCAGAGCTCAAGGGATAGCTGGGCTCCTCTCTTGGCCCGTGTCCCTTCAGTAGCACTGGTCTGCTGAGGCGCCCGAGCATGTGCCAGACTTTGGGATCATGAGGGAAGGCAGCCAGGCGAGGTGATGTCCAGAGATTCCCAAGGAGCTGGATAGGTCTGCACATCCCTCTCCACAGCTGCATGAGACATCATCATTCAGCTCACATCTGAAACATCCATGCAAATATTTCCATAGCTCAACAGATCATTCATGCTGGAGGGGAATTCAGGAGGTCTCTATTTGGGACCTGCTCAAAGCAGGGTCAGTCCTGAGGTCAGACCGGGTTGCTCAGGGCTTTGTCCAGTTGGGTGTTGGAAACCTTCAAGGATGGAGAGTGCCCAACCTCTTTAAGTTGCCTCTTCTGCAGACTAAGCTAAAGCAGAGAAAACTTTCCAGTTAAATGCTAACTGAAGAGCTGAAGGTGAAGCAGAAAGTCTAGCGTGGATGAGCCTTGTAAGGAGCAATCCCAGGAGAATCACAGCAGACTCTGTGTCTTCGCAGTACCTAGACCAGGGGCTGTTCTCTGGCCCTGAGGTCAGGAAGCACCATGCAGCTCATGTCCACATGACAAAACTTTCCTTGGGAACAGTCCCCAGCATGACCTGTCCTCCAAAATGGGCCTCAACGTACTCCTGGACAACTCCAGTGGCATGGGACAAAACCAGACCAGAGAGCTGGGTAATAACTTGAATGGCAAGGTCAGTGCTCGCACCAGTGTCCTGGCCGAGTTCAATTTACTGGTGTCAATGCAGTGATCTGTAGTGGAAACCATAAGGCTGGTACGAATGGAGGGTGAAGGGGAAGGTCTGGATGTGGGAGCAGCAGAAGGAAGGACAGGAGAAGGGGTGTCAGGAGGATGGTGCTGGAGGCACCTCCAGTAGCAGGTCATTGTAGTCCAGGCATGCTGACATGTAGCTTCTCAGGACAGCCAGGTTGGGAAGCAGAGGACAGCCTAAAACAGGGGACAGCCTAAAGCAAAGGGGAGGCTACGCCCAGATTAGACTGAAGATTACAAGCTGGAGGCTCTGGGAGATGATGGTGGGAAGATGAAGAACAGGACTGGGGCCATAAGCCACCCAGATAAGGACACGAAAGGCTGAGTAAGTCCCAATGACTCGCCAAGGTAGGACAGGATGGCGAGGCAAAAGGTCACAGGCACTGTCAGCTGCTAAAAGGTATAAAAAGCTGATCCAAAACCAGCACTTGAACCCAGGAGATGCGATGAGGACTCAGTAGTCGGTGCCCCTTGTCCTGTCTGTCCCTGCAAGGTATCTCGGCCAAACCACCTGGGTGAATGTTTCTCGGTGCTTGCGAGCGTGCAGGAATGAGACAGTGAGCGGTGAAATTGGTTTGGGACCCTCCTTGCACCGAGTTTTGCTGCAGTGTTGCAACACCGATTGCTACATAGCCACATAGGCCAGTCAGGCCGTATACGTGCCTTATATGTTCATAAAGATTATCGGTCAGCCCTGCAGGGACCTGGGTGTCTCATTAAGTCACACGGGAGCTGGGTGACTCACAGCAGCATCTGCAACACTGAGTAAACAGCTGGATATTTAAGGTTCTCAAATATGTAGTGTGTTATTAGCCTGGGTTCCTCAAGGTGATTATACAGATGTGGTCACACCGTCGATTTATCAGTTATCCCTTCGTTAAGTTTTTTTAATCTGACGGTCACTGCCAGACTGCTCTGACAGGTCAGAGGTCTGAAGGACGTTGGGTTCCCAAAGACTTGTCTTGGGATGTAGGTGTGCAGGGGGAAGACACAAAGCCCACCCCAGCCTCCACCAAAAGAAAGGCGGCAGTAGGACCTCAACCCTAATTAGACATCAGAGAATCCACACAGGTGCTCTCCCCCCCGAGACAGATGCTCGAATTTCTGCTGCTCACCTATTGCCTTGTTATCCCAGGAGCCTTACAACATGGAGAGAATCCTCTGGCTGCTCTCGGGCTCCGACGGCCACCTGACGAAAACGCTGATGGAGCGATTCAGCGCGTCGAAAAGCCTTAAGCTGCCGGAGGATTTGCACAGAAAGGTCAGTTCCTCACGCACGCGGTGCCGTGTGTGTGTCTGTAAGGAGATTTACCGCTACCAGTTGTTTTCAACTCATTTTCAGAATAAAAAAATCATAGTGGAGAGCTTCCAACCAAAAATTTAAGCATGAGGCCAGAGGAGTTTTATATCGGTGTGTGTGCAGAGGGGTGTTAAAAACCACTTTTTAATTATTTTTTTTAAAAAGAAACCTCTTACTTCTTTGCAAAACTGATTAAAAACTGCCTACAATTATTTAAGTAGAATATGCAACCACCCCTTCCCTGGCCACTCCAGTGCCAGCATGGTGCAGCAGGTGCTGGCACAAACCGAGCGTGGCTTTTGGGAGTGCATCTGCTGGGTTCAGTGCTGCAATTCAGCCTCGGTGTTGTGGCAAATGAGAGCACGAACACAAAGCGGAGACAAATACAAGAGAACATGAAACGTTTGTGTTGTGAGGCTCTTTGGGCCAGATGCAAAGTCCTGCCTCTTCCCAGCCGACACACGCTGTCCCCCACTGAGCATCCTTTGCCCAGCGCCCGCTCCTGCTTGCACAGCAGCAAAATAAATAATTAAAAAATACACTATCAAAAGAAAGAAGAGCTGTTACACTGAGGTGGGTTTTACAAGCCCTCAGAAAGTCCCTCAGAGCATGCAAATAGCAGTGCAGAGCTGAGGAGCTGAGTCTCGGCTCCTCTCCACCCACGATCCCAGCACCTGGGGATGGAAACCCCTCGCTCGTGCCCCAGCCCCGCGGCCATTTGCAGCAGTGCCTCATCCCCTGGCTGCAGCGGCAACCCCTTTTCCTTCAGTCCCTGGGGAGCCCCATCCTCCAGACTCCCTGTTTCGAGCTGCTTTGCTGAGTGCCCGTGGCACAAGCCCAGCTGGGAACGCGTGGGGTGGTGATGCCCTGTGCAAACCTCCCCGTTTTCCCCGGGGCCGCAGCTCTCTGAGACCCTGCACTCGTGCTCGGCCTCCGATGAGGACATCGTGCGAGCCATGCAGCGCTGCTGGAAGGAGAACTGCTACCCGCTGTGCCCCCACTCTGCCGTGGCTGCTCACTACCACTACTTGCAGACGGACGGGTAAGGACAGCTGTAGTCGGGAGCATTGGGGACTGGAGCATCACGTCTCCCTTTGCTCCTGCAACATCTCCAGTTCAGGGCTTGCCTACGTCAAAAGTCTTCTTGCTTTTCTTTCCTTTTCAGCACGCCCCGGTGTTGCTTAGCTCCAGCCTCTGCAGCCAAATTTCAGGACGCCCTGCTCCGAGCTGGCCTGGTTCCCCAGCTTCCCCCCGAAATCGCTGCCTTAACGGCAATGGAGGCCAGGTCCACTCCCCTGGAGCAGGGGCAGGACTGGACACAAACACTCCGGGAGTGGATCGAAGCCACGGCACAGCGGCGGGGGATCGCCGGCCAGGGAGTCATGCAGACCTGAGCTACCGGAGCACGGCTGGCCGATGCCTCCCGTGGCTCATTTTCCATTCCCAGGGGAGCCCTGTGTTACGCTGGGAGAGGAGCCTATGGTCTCTGTGCAATGAATTATTAGCAGGAACACACTTTGCCGTTGAATTATATAGAATATTTCATAACATTTTCAGTAAAGAGCTCTGCAATTGTATCCTCTTTTCCCTAGAAATTCATAAAAACTGATTGAAACTCTGAATAAACCCACCTGTTCCATCATTACATGCTATTACAGAAAGCTCCCTCAGCACTACTCACAGTCGCCAGCTTCCTGGGCATTATCCAGCGATTCTGGCCCCGTGCTGGGATGTTCAGCCCAGCGGTCCCAGCAGCACCCGAGATGCTCAATGGGAAAATTAGGCAGGGCTGGAGTGGATCCGCTTTCCCCATCCCCATAATTTAAGCAGTGCCAGGGATCATTCCCAGGCATCAAAACTCGCTCAGTGATAGTGTCAAAAAGTGGATGTTTTCCCTGGATGTGTTTATTTTAAGGAGCTACTTCCCAGTGCCGTATCTCACAGCTTTTGGTCCTAGTCCTGCTGCAGACTCTTCCTGGGCAACTTCCACTGAAACAAATAGGAAATGGGAAATTCCCCTTATCTTCAGCCTGAAACTTCAGGTCTTTCAATACCACGTTCCCATCATAAACATATAAATATATAAATACCTCGTGTGGGAGCTGCCTCCACAAGTCATGCATCTGGCAGGAATCTCTTGTGCCTAAAAAGGGGGAAAAAAAATAGGAATAATTACACCGGGGGGGAAAATCCCCCTTTGCCATCAAAAAAAATTCCCCCTTTGACATCAAAGGAAGTCCCATAATGGGAGGATTAATTTGAAGGTTTAGTGGCATTTAGCAGGGTAAAAGTAAATTCTGTGAAGTGAATCAGTATGGGATGTTGCAGAATGTGTGGGAAGAGTGGGAAGCTTTGCCTGGGCTGCAGAACGCCTTGCTGGCACTTGGGAAGTCTTTTCCTCGTCTGCCCCTGGCGCAGCCGGCCCCGTGCCACCTCCTTCCATCCCACCAAAACCGTGCAGGAGAGGAGGGACCCGCACCTCCTCCGAGGCAGGGGCCGAGGCTGCCCCATCCCAATTAACGGGGGTGAGGGAAACACCTTAGTTGAAAATGATGCAAAAAACCACAGTGCTTGGATGCTGGATGTTTTTAATGCTAACAGCTCTGCTAGTTGCATGGATCGAGCGGTTGGGAGAAAAATGGTGGGGTCCAGGGAAGCTCTGATGCTTCATGAGGCCATCATTCACCCCTCTTTAAGAGCCAAACCAGCCAGCAAAATACCTCTTATTTAAGCAACAACGCAGCCTTGTCCTCAGAAATAACCTTGCCCCAAAGGATGGCTTTGTACCGGGGGTTGATGCAGCAAGTCACTCGTGGTGCTGGTGAGAAACCCTCCCCAATCCCATTTGACCCCCGCTGTTGGCTGCCCCTCTCGTTGATGCACACGTTACGCTTGTTGGACTCCACCGCCTTTAATAGCTGCCTCCCCAAAACTTGCGGTTCTCGGCCAGGGATGGCTGCCTGGTTGTAATTTAGCTCTTAATCATAGCTTAAGACACCCCGTGACGGGGGAGAGGCCTGAAATTGCACCCAGCTCCCCATCCAAGCGAGAGGTTGCAAATCCAGCTTGCTGGCCGGGACTGGAGCAGGAGGGGAGGGCGGGAGGGCGAGGGGCCGGACCCGGACCCGGATCCCCGGCCGGAGAGCACCAGGAAGGACAGGGCGAGGGGTGTTGGGCTTGCAGCCAGCCAAAGCGCTGGTGTGTTTTGCAAGCAGAAAACATGGCACAGCATAGCAAATACATCCCCACGCTCCCGTCTCGAAGCAGCCAGGTGGGTAAAGGCTCCAGCCTCGCTGCAGGAAGGCAGCAGACGATGCCCATGCGGGGTGAAAAGGTGTTTAATTCTCAAACATCCCTGAGGATACCCCTATGGGGTGAAGGTGCTGCTTCTCCCCCAGTCAAAACCAGATGTTTTTCGGGCAGGACACTACGAAACCTCTCTCTGGGATTTCCGGGGCAGAAATGTAGCAGGAAAAGCCTGTTTCACGCCCGGAGCTGAGGTGGAGGGAGCACAGATGGGCTCGGCTTGCAGGGCGGCCGTGCTCCCACCGAGGGCAATGCAGGGCAGCCCGTGGCAGCCCAGGTGCCTGGGATGCGGGCATGAACCTGGCCTCGTGGGCATGCCGTGTCCCACTGCCTGCGCGGGGACAGTGGCATCCCTGGCTGCTCCCACACTGGGGGCTTTCACTCCCACTTTGGTCCCAAGATGGGTGCTCGGGGCTCTGCTTGCTCCTCCTCAGGTCTCTGTCTGAGAGGGAGGATCAGCTTTGTTTGATGGAAAAATGGAAAACACAGAGAGGAAAGTCGTGCAGAAAGGCGGTACCTCCTTGCCCAACGCTTTGATGGGCAGCTGCAAGCTCTGGCAGCTTGACGTGTTTACGGCGTTGATGATATATTACTTCTGCACCTTCTAGAGCTGTTCAGGCCAGACTTGTGAAACAATTCATCTCATACATCAACTGAGCACGCTTTTTCCCAGCAAAAACTCCAGTTTCAGGCTCCTCACCCCGAGCAGAGCCGACCCACGCATTCTAGGAGACAGCATTGTCCATGAGCCAGGGGCCATCCTCTGCAAGGGCTCTGTGCCTTGTCAGGGATGTTCCTGTGGAGGTTGCGACACCCTTCACACTGAGGGACATGGCTGGGACATGCTCCTAACCCCTAAGTACCTCAACTAAGAAGTATTGTATTGGGATGGAGATGCAATGTGTTGGGATGGAAATGCAGTGTATTGAGATAGAGGAATAGGGTCCTCCATGGTTCAGCTGGAGGTTTCTACCCAGGAGCTCACACGTACCAAAGCATCTTGCTGTCCTGTAGGAATTTGTTGGTGTGTCCAATATGGGATTGGGGCTCTTGTCCCAGCGTGGGTTGGGATCTGTCTGGCTACACATGGGGTCTACCCTTTAAGCCGTCTGCCTCTGAGCTAGCGGTTGTTGCCTGGCATTACACCCCGCGGAGACATCAGCAGCAGAGCCACACTGTGGTTCATTGCTCCAACCATTACCAGTGCCATTAAGAGTGCTGTTAATTAAAGGGAGACATGGGATGACCGGCTGTCTGCAGTGCTGGCTGAGCTAAAATTCAGGGGGATAATACAAATCCCCAGTGGGCTGCGGGTGAGGATGCTATTTCCCACGAGCAGAGCAGTCCAGCCTTCCCCCGTGCTTTGCCACGATGTCCATCCCCATCTTCCAACTCGTGGCCGCCCACCCCATCCCTCCCACCCAAGGAACTGATTTTGGGGCATTTCCTCTGCTGACGGGGGTGTCACATCCTTCTGCTCCAGCGTTACCTTTATGGGCTGGGAGGAGGAGTCTGCAGCGTGGTGAATTATAAACCAATTCTTTAAGACAGTATTCTGAAGGTTTGGGAGTTGAATTATTATTTATAATGCCCTGAGGGCACCATGTAATTTATGGACAGGTATGAAGACAAGTAGGCGCTCAGACATGGGGATGAGCCCAGTGTAAATGCCGAGATAGAATGGTAGATAGATGGATAGATGAAGATAAGCTTCTTGGCCAGGAGAGCTGGAGATTGAAAAGCCTGCTTTTATAGATCTCTGCTGTCCTAGGGTAATACCTACTATCCCAGTACTCCCTCTCCATATAAAGTCATCTCAAATCTGGTGCAAATGGTTTGTTTACTCTTTTTTTAAATTAATTTACCCAAGTGCAAGGAAAAAAAAAAAAAGGGAGTTGCTTTGTTGTTGCAATTTGCTGCTAGGCATTCCTATATGTGCTAATGATAAGTATTAATTAAATAGCTTGCTGTTGTCTTTTAAATGCAGTTCTTTCAGGCTGTAATTAAACACAGACACCCAGCCCTTTCTGTCTGCATAGAAAGAGGCAGGCAGGCCTCCGGAGCTCTGCACTTCTTTCCTTGTAGCAGGAGAGAAGTGGAAAATGAGGCAAAACCAGTTTCCACTGAAAACTCACCACCCTGTGCATGTCCTTCACGGGGAAAGCAACCAGCTCAAGGAAATTAAAGGAATGCGACTTCCAAGATCCCAGCCCTGCAATCAAAGTAAGTTTATATGCCCTTAAGATTTTGCAGCTTCATACATTTTAAAGGCAGAGGAGATCATTTTGTTTGATCTCCGGTGCAACACAGCCTGGGCTCTGCCGCGTTCATCGAGCCCAGCAACTTGTTTGCTTATGAACATCTTGATCTGAAGATCTAGAGATAGGAGTCCATCCCTCTCACTTGCTTCTTAGTTTCTCCAGGTTTTTTTCACCCTTACCGTGAAAAACCAGGCCCTGCTGTAAATCCCTGTCCCTATGCTGCTCCCGTGGTCAATATTAATCTCCCAGTGCAGGGTGCCCTTCCTGGGAAAACCTGGGCTCCCACCAGCCCTGCTGCCCTCTCACCTCCCCGCCTTCAAACAGAAACTCAGCACTAAAGCCCTCTAGAAATGCAAATAAAAAAGTCAGATGTTCACGTGATGGAAGGCAACCCCCAAATAAAATTTGCCGTATACCGAATGGCACCTATACCCGACGTCATTCCTGCCCTCCAAGGCAACTGGGCTTCACTTCTCTAAAGTGCTGCTGTTAATCAATAAATACATGAAGTGACACTGGCTGTCTGCTGTATCACTTATAAGAGTGGTGGGGGAAGATGCCGCTCACTTGGAGGATGCCCTGGTCAGAGCTGGACCGTGAGACACAGGTCTCCCTCCCGCAGCCGCTGCGGGGAGCGTGGGAGGGAGGAGAGGAGGCGCGGGGGGAACGGAGCCAGCTCCTGCCGGTCACCCCAAATCCACACGTCAGCCTGTAGCTGAACGCCCTACTCGACAGACAGTGACAGTGAAGAGCTTCACCGTGGTGAAGACAGTGTGTTCAACAGCTGCACATATATATTTTTTTGAATGGAAACATTTAAGGATCCATTTGTGTAATTTATAACCTGAGATCTGTAGAGTATGTTTAATAAATATACAGAGAATATAAGACAGCTGCATTGCCTGCCTGTGAAGGGGTCCCCCATTTGGCACAGCGCAGCCCTTTGGGCACCCCGAACGATGCTCCTCCACCTTGATGGCTCCCCACCCTTTCCAGAAAACAGCCATGGCCCTTTTGGGGTCCTATTGACCCAGGACTGGATTTGCCGTGGGCTTTTCTGTCCCCCCAGCCCTGCAGCTGGGTCTGTTCTGTGGTTTCGATGCAGCCAGACGGGTACCCACGGGGAGTGTGGGAGGGGGTCCGGGACCCTCTGCAGGCTCCTTCCCCAGCGAGGGGAGCACAGGGCTGGGAGCACCCTCAGGACTTTTGGTGTTAGCAGCAGCAGAAGTGGCTCAGAAGAGGATTTTTCCCAATTATTTGCATTTTAGAAATGAGAAAGGGAGAGAAATGAGAAGGGAAAAGAAAAAAAAGTAGGAAGAAAAGCTTCCTACTTTTGCAAGAAAATGCAATTTTCTTGCATTCAGAAATTAAGTATTTAATTGAAAAGGAATTTGGATTTGTTTGGATTGTAACAAAAAATTTTGTTCCTCTAAAAATGAGCTGATTTTGAACAGAAACTAAAAAAATATTCTGAGCTAAAAAAAAAAGATATTTTGAAGCCAAAATGACTCATATTTAGTGTAAATGGTTAAAATTGTGTTTAAGTTTTGGGAAAGGAAGCAAATTTAGAAATTTAGAAATTTTAGAAATCTTTAAAATACCATATCACAAAAAAGGTGATATGGGAGGGAGGAAAAGTGTTGCCTTGCTGGAGCAAGAGGGCCGGAGAAGAGAGGAGCCAGCGGCTGCCCTGCGTGGCTCTGTCCTTGCCCTGACACCCCTGAGATCACCCCGAGCGCTTTAAGATCACAAGATACTGAGAACAAAGAGTTTGTGTTCTCTTTTTTGCTCTCTAGTTCCCCTCCTTTTGGGGCTCCCAAAGCTGTTCAGTGTTTTTAGGGTGGGTTAGAAACCGCTTCTTAAAGAAAGCAGTGGAGAATCACATATAACTTGGCTCCAGGAGGGTGATGATTTCAGAAAAATAGCAAAAATAATCATTCCTATTAAAAAAAATAATTAAGAAGCCGTAAGCACAGGACGACAGTGATATTTCATGCAATTCTTCACTATCCATCCCCTTGCTCTCGCTTTGGGACTCCTTGAGCAGAGCGCATCGTGCATGTTTGCACAGGTCTTTGCACGTGAACACAGAAGAGCAGTGGGATGCTGCAGTAAAGGATGGGGAAGGCAGAAGGGGCTGTGTATGAACCCAGCATTATTTTGGCACCTGACACGTAGAATGGGGCAGGACTCGCTGTGCTAGATCCTGGACCAACACAGAAGAAGAAAGATGACGTTTTTGCCATTTAAGTTCGCAATCAGAGCTTTAAGCAAAAGAGTCAGCTTTTCTGCTGCTGACTTTCTGTGTGACCCTGGGGAGCTTTGAGCCAGGGGTGGGGACCGTGGGGCCCTCCCACAGCCCACCCAGCCCTTGGCACCAGCATAGGTGCTGCCATGTGGGTGACTCCTGGGGTCCCACACTGGCTGGGGACATGGCTGCTGCTACCTCCTCTCCCTGAGCTTGGTCCTCTGCACCCCCACTCGGTCCCTACCTGCCCGGCAAAGCACCGGCTTCCAGCCCCTGGGAGCTCCTCACCTCCGCTCCTCTGGGATGCTTGTGGGGATTAGCCGGGTTATGCTCCCTAAACCCATCACATGCATTTCAACAGTTTTAATTGTTGCCTTTAAGATAATTACAGGCTGGAGAGGGCGAACGGGAAGAGCCCTGTGGATTTGCACCGGGGCTTGGGTGCACCGTTGCGTACGGCACGGGAGATTCGCCGCTTAGCAGTGTTTTTCCTGCTTGGGAGAGCTGTTTGCACGCCACAAGGAGGGAAGGACTGCAGGTCCCCGCTCCCCATAGCTGGAACAGCTGGAGCAAGAGGTCCCCCCAGCACCCCGCTCCACCCACCCCGGGGGAGAGCATCCCCCAGCAGCGGGCTCGGCAGGTGCTGGCTCTTGCTATGGCATTTAAGCCACAGCTTTTTCCTCCTTCCCAAGCCCATTCAGAAGGGAATGCACACCTGAAGGGAACAGGATGCTGAAAACCAGACTCACAGCAAGGAGGGGAGCACCCAGGGCCCCCCTTGCCCAGAGATGAGGCATCACCTTCACCCAGCCCCGGCACTCTCCTTGGCTCTTAATGAGGTGGCCCATACTTGCTTTGTTTTAGGATATTGCAGTTTGTCCTGGCCCTCGCTAGCTATCCATCCTCCACGGCCAAAGAAAACATCTCCCTGATGATAAAGGCAGATATCTCAGTCCCTCCCATAGCCTGGAGTAATTCAATATTGAGTGAGAGGAGCGTGTCAACTGCTTTTCCCCTGTTTGCACCTTTCTTGCAATTATTTTGTTGGAGCTCCCCACCGAGGAGAAGGACAGGCCGGCTCCCAGGGCTAACATGACTTCCCGGGTGCTGCCTTGCCGCAGAGGAGCCGGGGCAGCACTGAGGACTCCTCTCGGGGCACAGACCTTCCCCAGGGCTAACCATGCACACGGGGTTTCTCTTCTAAAAATGCTGCAGCCTCTTTCAGTCCCCTAATGAAGTGCATCTTGAGCACCCAACATTAGAGCATCCATGTTAATCCATATAGACTTGCATGCCCAAGGGCACAAGTGTGTTTTGCTAGCCAGGCTGATGCTTTGCCATGGTTTAAGGTGCTGCTGCTCATGAGTGGTTTGTTCACATCCCTCTGATGGATGGGACCAGCCCGGCAGCTGAGCAGCAACAGTGGTGCATGCTGCTGAGCCTGGAGGGCTTTGCTCTCATCCATCTGACTTTGCGCTGAAGAGGATGAGGAGCGCTCCCTGCCTTGTCCTGGCATCTTTCCCCAGCAGGAGATGGGAAACTCCCCACTTCTCAAATATTTCCTGTCCAAATGAGAAAAACAACCCAAACTCCAGGTTTTCTTGAGATCTTCTCCAGCCCGGTGCATCGGCATGAAACCCAGCAAGGGGTTCTTGCCCCTGCATTTGTAGTAGCCTCTTTATCACTGATGCATTTTAAAATGAAGACAAGATTTCATCTAAATACAAGAAATTGCTCTAGTTCAACCTGCTGATTGCAAGACATCTCGTGGCCAGCGCGGTTTGGAGGATCAGGCCGGTCACTCGCAGACATCGAAACCAGCAGTTAATGAAGGGGTAATGTGGGGCCCAGCACACTGAGGATGTGATCTGTTTTAGTATTTAATCCATAGAAACCCATTTAATAGCACTTTCCCCAAATTGCTGCCCCTTTTCTACCCTAACTCCTAACCTGGAAATAATCCCAGCAGGAAAAAAGGGAAATAGCTCAAATATTATAATGGGGTGAAGGTGAGCTGGCTCCTGGGTGCAGGTGGAGGGGACGGGGATGGGTCCCATCGCTGCTGCCAAGGTGAGTTTTGGGGACCCACTCTGCCCTCCTTGTAGGGTTCAGACCTACATCTGCAGGTGGGGGGTTAGATGTCAAACCCACCCCAAATCCAGAGCTGAGCATCCTGAGGGACTCCTTGAGGATGGGATATTCCCCTCCATGAGCTGCCGGCTTTGCACCAGCAATCCTTTGCATGCCAGCCCTCTTCTCCCTCTCCCCTTACCCCTTCCCTCCCCCTGTGATATGACACATTGGCAGAGAAATAAAATAATCAGCTGTTGCTTTATTACTTTCCACCCCTACTTCCCTCACTGGCATCTGTATTTCTGCAAATGTTTTTAATATTTGCTAATAAAAGCAGCTCCAGTAATGACATGCTCACTCCCCAAGACAAAATTGCAGGGACTGGCATTATCTAACAAACTCGTTTTGGCACAAGGGCATCTGCGTACCAGCCATTTCTGCCCGTTCATGGGATTATCAGCCATCTCTGCAGCCAGCCCCAGCCCTCCTCTCTCATTCCTAGTTAATTGGTGTGAAATTGGAGCAAGTTCTCAGGTGATAATGTGTTTGCATTTACTGCTTCACTGAACCACCCTAGCCACTCAATCCCAGCTTCATTAAAGCCTCAATCTCAGCTTTTGCTCCTGGCTGTGAGCTTCAAACCCTATTTCCTGCGTGGCAGACATACAGCCTAACACATGTCAGGAAGACAGCTTGAGCGGAGCTGCTGGGAACAAGCAAGGCTGCTGCCCAGGCGCCGCTCCGGGAAAACCACCTTCGCGGCGGGAGAGATGCTCGGAGTCCCTGCGATGGCTTCACGCTGCATTGGCTGGTTCCCCGCACTTGAAAAAGGCATATTTTGTGCCCTTTAATTATCTTCGATTAACGAATTAATTTTATTTCTTTTTTTTTCTGCAGCACTTTGAAGATAAAAAGCCTTCGTCTGAATTCTGTGATTAGTATTTAAAGAGTCAAGCGAAATATTTGTAGGCAGAAAAACCTAACTGAGGAATGCCTGTGTTCAAACATTCAATAGGGCCTATTCACAGAATTGGATTCCAGGGTTATTATTAGCAATAAGGTTATCTTTGGCATAATCTTTTTATGCACAACATGCTATTGGATTCCACCCTCCCGTTTCGCTCAGGCCCTGGGGCAGAAGGTATACAAATTAGAACTGGTTCAAACCTTGCAAGTGTTTTTCATGCAAGCGGAGCTGAAGTCTGGCGAGGTCTGCCGCGGTTATATTTAGGACTATCCGTAAGGTTTTTTGGTGCAAGATGCATGCCCTGGAATGCTCCCTCGCAGGGGGAGAAGTGCGTTGCCCCCGGGGTAGCTCCAGCCCTGCCAGCACATGCTGCCGCGTGCTCGCCACATGTTGGGGATGCGTGTGACACCGACGGGGTGGCCCTTCAAACTGGGGATGGAAAAGGGGGGGTCAGGCTGGTCCTATGCCCGCAGGTCGTGGAGGTGACTCTGAGCGTCTCCCCAGCACATGAGATTTCACAGGTCCGGACACAGGTCCGGGCTCGGACAGGTCTGGACACAGTGAGGGAAAGTGAAGCCCTGCCAGCCGCACCGCCGGGCGAATCTCTCTTTTTGGGGAGCCAAAAGCACCTCTCTGCTGGGGTGAATGTGCCCGGGGGGTCCCGCCTGCCCCCAGCCCCAGCCGGGAGAGCTGAGACGTGAGCAGGGCTGGCTGGGCTGTGGGCTCCCGGGAAGGGGTTGATCTGGGCATGAAAGCAGAGAGCAGCTGCCTCCTGCTTCTTAATTTGGTTGTATTTCTAGCTCTCGTAAAGCTAAGGTAGGAGTTGGGTTTTGTTGTTGTTGTGGTTTTTTTGTGGCGTGGGTTTTTTTTGGTTTTTTGTTTTTTTTAATGGATGGTGGGTGTGATTTTTCAAACGCGCTCCCCTTTGGCACATCTCTGCTGGCAACGTCAGTGAGAGCCCCGGGATGCCTCCGCCGGAGCCCAGGAACACCTTCCTTTGAAACCCGCCCCGTGCGTCTCCCCAGATCCAACTGCTGAGCATCGCGCATGGGAGGAGGTGAGGCCGCATTCGGCAGCGGTCCTTCACCACCCTGAACGGCTCAGCTGCTGCACAGGGTCCCTGGGTCACTCCGAAACCGGCTCCAAAAATCCATCGGAGCTGCTCATCCGTGGCCAGGGTCCCCAGCCCAGATGCAGGCAGATCCAAAATATATAAAGGCGCATTAAAGGATGGTTGCTGTAGCTTTGAAATGGCACAGCAATCCCCTGTAGCCTAGTTTTTGGAGAAAGTATTTTGTAGCTGGTTTTTCTCTCTGTGACTAAACGTGGTTATTAGTCCCCGAGTGCATCACTAAACCTGTTATTAAATGTAAACATGTTAAGGAGAATATACTGGTGTGCAGCAAGCTCATCCAGGGCACTGAACCCTCTGGAAAATTATTAACATCTGTATTTAAAGTGAACATTGTTAAGAACATATTGGACTAATTCAGGGCCTTAGAGCTATTAAAATGACTACCATTAAAAATAAATGCTAGGCAGAATATGTTGCATAATTAGAATTATTAGTGTTTACTCTGATTGTTTTTTATGCTGGCCTCTCATTTAAGAGGTTATTTGTATGTATATATTATATATGTTTTTTATATATACACATACATGGTAATGTTTCTAACTATATATATTTGGTTATCATCTGTTGTGTTAAAATGACTCTGTAGGATAAATTTGACTTACTTTTTGCAGGATGAGACAGAGCCCTGGTGGGATGAAGTCTTGCATAAAGCCATGGGGAAAAATAATAAATAAATCTTGGCTATATGTAAGCGTGGGCGCAGTCCAGTGTCCACTGAGTTCAGTGGGAACCTTACCTTGACTTTGCCATGCTGGGTCAGACCTCAGGAATGCACCTCCTGCTTTGATGGTTTCACTATTGGTAGGTCAGCTCAGAAAATCAGCAGCTTCGCTTTCGACGGGCCGTTCCCAGGCCGAGCTCCATCAGGCTTCAGCGACTCACTGCAGCTTATGCCATCTTGTTTCGACCTGGTCTTTTGCAAGTCTCATGTCCCTGGGGAGGTGGTGGGGTGGGATCATCTCCCCGACACGGGGCTCTCCGCACCTGGGGTCCCAGTGCCTCCCTGCATGGGAAGGGATGCTCCCAGGGAAGAGTTTCTCCCAGCAGTTTTGGACATGAGCAGTGACTTTTGCTTTGCCAACGTCTGACACTGGTGGCATCTAAGGGAAGACGGCCTCAGTGCCGGACCAAACAAGTGAGGCTGGTCTCTCTTATAACATATATACAACTTATATAGTGTGTGTATATATATCATAGAATGGTTTGGGTTGGAAGGGACCTTTAAAGGTCATCTAGTCCAACACCCTGCCATGGGCAGGGACATCTTCAACTAGACCAGGCTGCTCAGAGCCCCGTCCAACCTGACCTTGAATGTTTCCAGGGATGGGGCATCCACCACCTCTCTACATGTCCTGGTTTCGGCAGGGATAGAGTTAATTTCCTTCCTAGTAGCTGGTACAGAGCTGTGTTTGGATTTAGCATGAGAACAATGTTGATAACACAGCGATGTTTTAGTTGTTGCTGAGCAGTGCTTACACTAGTCAAGGACTTTTCAGCTTCCCATGCTGCACCGACTGAGAAGGCTGGAGGTGCACAAGAAGCTGGGAGGGGGCACAGCCAGGACAGCTGACCCAAACTGGCCAAAGGGACATTC